>NW_017971433.1:2696290-2895121 GCF_001907595.1 Talaromyces atroroseus
CCCCTCCCCCCGTGTTCGTGCAAGCCTTGGGAGACATGCAACATTGACAGATACATGGGTATCTCTGGAAGACAAAGCAGCTGATTCGTGTGTTTTGAGCAGAAAGAAAGATATCTTCAGAAAACACCCACCAGAACAACATATTGTTCTCGCACCGATTTGCCTATAGATAGTGTTCAAACTACACTATTTGAAATCAAAGGAAATTCGCTTTCCTCTTTCTAGTCGCATCTCGCGAATATTTTGTCTCGTGAAATAAACTGAAAAAAAAAAGAGCGAGTTCAACTACTTTGTCGTCGGACGGAATCAGTCTTACAAGGATTTTTCTACATTCCTTCCCGGAGAAACAAAGCAAGCAAGCAGGCGGCTGTGACTTTCAATAGTTATGGCGGCTCCTACTCAGATTGCTTGTAAGTTTGTTCCGACTGAAAAGCTGCGAAGAAGCGAGGCCGCTGACTAGTGTTATAGTTCGTACCCTGAAGGGAATTGGTCTCTTGGACGCCTCGCCCTTATACCAGCCCGTGCCAGAATTTGAGAGGTATGTAGCTTATTTACGATATCGTCAGTGGAGAGAGATGTAAGAATCTAATTGAGAATAGACCGGAAGGAAATCTTCGTTGCAGCGCCTATTCACCTTGCGGACGGTATTTCGCATGGGCTTCTCCGGAACGGTATGCTTTTCTTTTACCCGTCTACGTGTCTTTACGTGTCAAAACTTATGTCGGTCGTCCATCTAACATCTTACTAGCGTCACCATCATAGATCCTTCCGTTGGCCACGTCATCACCACCCTACCCGCCGACAATGTCTTCGAATTGGGCTTTTCTCCACTCGGCACGTACGTGATCACTTGGCAACGGCCGTCGAAAGACGAGAATGGCGATGCTGTCAAAAATCTAAAGGTGTGGAGCGTCGAGGCACAAGCGAGAGAGGGAGGAGTTGGCGAGAACGCAGTGGTGGGTCGTTTCGTCCAGAAATCGCAAACCAGTTGGAACTTGCAATACACGTCTGATGAGCGCTACTGCGCTCGGGTTGTGACCAACGAGGTTCAATTTTATAAGACCCATGATCTGTCCAACGTGTGGAATAAGCTCCGCGTGGAGGGAGTCTCAGATTTTGCCCTGTCTCCCGGAAAGAGCCAGGCAATTGCCGTCTTTGTGCCTGAGCGCAAGGTTAGTAGTCATTCAACTTGTGATGGTGGCGTGTGCAATTCTCAGTCCTAACAAATGAAATAGGGACAACCGGCATCAGTCAAGGTTTTTGTGGTTCCGCAGTTTAACAGCCCGGTCTCACAGAAGACCTTTTTCAAGGGCGACAAAGTCCAGCTCAAATGGAACAACTCTGGCACATCTATCATCGTCTTGGCGCAAACCGACGTTGACAGGTCTGGCAAGAGTTACTATGGCGAGACGACCCTTTACTTGTTGAGTGCAAGTGGGGCTTTTGATTCTAGAATCGATCTCGGTATGTACGAACAGGAGAGAGGAGGATTTTTCCATGGCTAACTTGTATTGTAGACAGAGAAGGTCCCATTCATGACGTGACGTGGTCCCCCAACTCGAAGGAATTCGGAGTTGTCTATGGCTACATACCAGCCAAGACCACTATTTTCAATTACCGGGGTGTTGCAACCCATAGCTATCCTTTGGCGCCGCGAAATACGATTGTCTTTTCGCCACATGGCCGCTTTGTGGTTGTCGCGGGATTCGGCAACTTGGCGGGCCAAATGGATATTTATGACCTTGAAAAAGGGCATCAAAAAATCACCACCATCGAAGGCTCTAACGCCACCGTTTGCGAGTGGGCGCCCGATGGAAAACACATTCTCACCGCCACTACTAGCCCTAGGCTGCGAGTCGATAACGGCGTGCGTATCTGGCATGTTAGCGGCGCTCTTCAGTACAACGAGGACATGCACGAACTTTACCAGGTGTGCTGGCGACCACAAGGATCCGTGGAAAGCCCATTAGGGGATCCTTTCCACCCTCTCCCTACACCTCATGCCTCTGCATTGGACTACCTTGCCAAAAGGAAGACTCCTTCAAAACCGGTTGGGGCCTACCGACCACCCGGCGCTCGTGGACAGACAACGTCTCTCGCATTTAAACGAGAGGATGAAGGTGGAGCTGCCTTCAGCAGAGACGGGGGTTCCTCTTTCGGAGCCGCGCCCGTCAATGGCTTTGGCAAGCCACGGAGACGTGATATTCCCGGTGCGGAACCAGCCGAATATGTACCGCCAGGCGCAGCTCCCGGTGGTGGAGTTGCTCTACCTCCGGGAGCCGAAGTGGCGGACGAGAAGCTTTCCAAGTCAGCGGCAAAGAATAAGAAGAAACGAGAAGCCAAGAAAGCCAAGGAGATTGCGGAGAAAGAGGGAGGAAATCCAGAACTTGCTCCGCCCGCCAACGGTTCCCAGCATTTGACTCCAAGCCCCGATCGCCGCGAGAGAGGAGGACAGCCGCAACATCGCTCGAAGAGTCGGAATCGCAACCGAGCCGAAAGCAATGCTAAACCTCAAGCAAATGGCGCAGCAGCAGCAAGCAAAGCAAAACAGCAACAGCAGGCTCCTGCTCCAGCTCCAGCCCCGGCTGTAGCAGTGGTAGCACCAGAATCGCCCATCAACAACACAACGCAAGACAAGCGAATCCGCGGACTGTTGAAAAAGTTGCGTGCCATAGACGAGCTGAAAATGCGGTTAGCGTCTGGTGAGAAATTGGAGGATACACAAATGAAGAAGATCCAAACTGAGGAGTCGGTTCGGAAAGAGTTGGATGGGTTGGATTATTCTGGATAAGCTAACTCAAAATGATTGAATAAAACAAACCCCCTGATGAAAGAACAAATGGAAAAAATGGGAAAACGTGGAATGGAAAAAAAAAAGAACTTGTATAGCTGGAAGTAGATAGAACGCATTTAGAAAAGAGAAAATCAAATGTTATAACTATTCATGATTTACCTACATAAACGTACCAACCTCTATGAATAGCTGTCACAGATCTATGAATGATGCCTATTTAGCTATCTACATACTAACTAATCTACAAAAATCTTACTTGGTACACTAAAATGTCCCATTCATCAGGAAACAGATCCCACAAAACTCATTGTCTGCTCCCTTGCCTCCATCCAAGCTTTCCAAATATAACCTCGAGACTCTTCACCGCGAACATAGTCAAGTTCATCCACGACCTTGATTCCCTCAATAACTATCCCCAAAGGGTCCACCTGTCTGATGTGGGTATATGTATGTAGAACATAAGACCAGACAAAGAAAACCCCCCAAAATAGCATGGGAAAAGAAGGCATATAGCAGATAGAGATTGAATATGTTCTGGATGCAGCGAAGAAAACCGAGTTTGGGGGCTGGAAGAGGGAGGGAAGAGACGTTTCATGGGATGTGATTGCAATGGGTTCTTTGGTTTCCAATGGAAATATAATTGATGTATCGCGTCGAATACAGAGCTTATTCCCTTTTTTTTTGGAAGAAAAGGGAATTTCAAGGCATGAATCTCGCCTTGCACTCCACCTTGCGTCGCGAAATGAACTCTTGTCGAATGGCAGACGATGAAACGTTTCAGTGGGTAAAGATGAAATGGCGGAAAATGCGTTTCAAGGAAGAATCGAGAGAAATTGTTAGATTCATTAAAATCGTAATTAATAAAATCGAAATTTTATGCTGGGCGTAGCTAGCTAAGAAAATATGCGCGCTCGCTTGATAGGACTTCTGAAGCCGTTGGGTTGAAGAGCCCCAGACATGTTAGTCAACACGCGATCCATGCCGTCGACATCAAGCTGCCCTTGGCTGAGCATGAGTTGATCGTTTTCGGCACTTGACTGTAAATTTATGGATACGTGCGGTTCTGGCTTTGCTGTCACGGTGGAAAGCTTTGAGAGGTCACGACCAAGAATGATTAAGCGATGTTCAGCAACGATAAGTATTTCGTAGTCTTTTTGGTCATCACTATCATTTTCTGTGCGAAATGGTGACGGCAGATGGGCAATGCCATTTATTCTTTCGCCCAACAAGTTGATGTTCCCTAGAGGAGAGACACGGCAGCGATTAGAAGCATCGAACGTTCCAGAAGCTTTCACGGAATTTCTCCATAATGACAATAGGCTTGGGATTGTTGCAATTTGGTTACCGTGGCGAATCAGGATCGATTCGTCGGCTAAAGCAGCTCTTGATGAATTAACCTGAACGACAGCGATCTCACCTTCAA
The DNA here is from genome assembly GCF_001907595.1 of Talaromyces atroroseus. Lineage (NCBI taxonomy): Eukaryota > Fungi > Ascomycota > Eurotiomycetes > Eurotiales > Trichocomaceae > Talaromyces > Talaromyces atroroseus. The sequence goes on from NW_017971433.1 coordinate 2,700,508, forward strand.
AAGAAGGCGCAGCTAAGGGCTGAGCACCCTTAAACAACGTGTCTTCTCGCACTCGCCTAGACGAAGGCGTCATAGGGGCAAACTTGCCTCGTTGCTCAGATGAGTCACTGCTTGTAGTTGGGGATTTGTTCGGTTGCGAGCCACCGATAATACGACCGCTAACGGAGTATGTTGTTAAAGAGCCCCCAGTCACGCCGTGTACACTGGACTGGCCGATAAGAGGCCCCGGCTCGGCCCCAGGACCTGCTCCTTCAATATCCCAAACACCCCATTCACCATCGGCAAGGAGCACCATGACAGCTTTTCCAGACAGGACCCAGGCAGCATCGATAATCATCTTCCTTCGAACCAAAGCACTTGGTGATTGTTGAAATCCAGGATATAGTGTGAGCAACCATTTTCCCTCTCGCTCGGATGTCTCGTTGGCGCTGGGATTTTTGCTTCCTTTCGAGGATGCAGAGCATGCGAGTATTTTCACATAGCCGTCCGGAAACGACACTAAGAGGTGGGTGTGACGAGCCGAAGGGTACGGAGAAGGATTGAAGGAGATATTCGATGCTGGGGCAGGAAGACTAAGCTTTTGCGGTGATTGTACGTCTTTTGTCGGTAGTGTGAAGGAGCCATCAGTAGATTGTCCGATAGGAACACGGTACACCAGTAATGTCCCAGACGCTTCGGCTGCATGAGTGGCGACCAGCAAGTTCCACTGTGCCGCTGCCTTGATCGTAGGCTGCGAAGATTTCTGTCGTGACCTGCTTCGGCCGAGGTCTTCATTTTTGTCGCCGCTTTCACTGGTGAAGGTAATAGAGACGCCCTTGGGTATTTCGTTGTGTGATATAGTAGCGTTTAGGGTTAATGTCTTGATATTTAGATCAGAAACCTTCGTACTTGGATGTGGAGGCGCAAGTGGCAAAGTCACGACTCTCAGTTTAGAGTCCGCACACACTACCGATATGACAATCGAAGTTGTAAGGATTGGAGGCACAGTATAACCCAAAAAACGAGCTTTCTCTGGCAGTAGAGACGGCATAGCTAGTTCAAGAACTCTTGTACCAAGAGGAATATCCACGTGTCGAAGAATAGGTTCATACGGATGTGACGGGTCAAGCTCAGTATCCTCGTCCTCAAATATTTCGAATTCCGCGTTATTCTGGATGCTGGACGTGGCTGGCGCAGGCTCCTCGTCATCTGAATCGATAATCATAATCGAATCGTCATCATTCTGCGCCTTGCTGGAGTTGTTCGTCTGATGCACGCCATGTAGATTCTTCTGTCTGGGAGAAGAGAGGAATGATCTGCCCCCTCTCCAAACTATCCTTATGCCATTGTCGTGGCCGTAGACGATGATTGTCGAGCCGTTCGGGGCGAGCACTGGATAGGGCCTGGCTGCGAAGACTCGGTGAGGAAGAGTATAGCTGTAGTCATATTAATGCCAGACCATCTTTTGGGCGGCAAAGACATACCTGAGCTGTATTCCATCATCCCTCCTCCGCACTATAGGCGTCTTGGAGGAGCTGGACATGATGGCGGCGGGTGACGGTTTTCTCGAGGGAAGACTCAAAGCATTGCCTTTTTTATATATATATCGGCGTGTAAAGCAGCAAGGAATCAAAACCAAATTCCAACTCAGAATAAAGCCCCGGTACTAGGATGTGTGATGCAAGTTGGTCAGAGGCTTGAGTGCGCGGGAGAGCAGACGAGAAGAGGTTTGGAGAAAAGAGCTCGGCGGGAAGTCGCGTCCGCCGTCACGTCCTTCCTCCGCAGCTAGCCCGACAACACATAAATATGAGCCTTCACCAGGGTCTGGCACCACCAACGCATCTCCAAATACACTCCTCGGCTGGATGGAAATGAAACCTTCCATATGGAGTCCGTTTCTCTCGATCTGATCTACGGAATACTCTCACAGCCTTGCCCGTAATGGCATCAGTGCGCTCACTTGGGCTTCACGATCCCCCCGCATTGCCTTTTCTCGTCCACGAAGCCCTTCTCCCGATAGAGCCCTCAGACGAAGACTACAAATGGTGCACCCAAGGGCCAGAGTCAGATGACGATATTATATACACCAAAAATTGCGCTGTTTGGTCCCGCGGCGGCGTGGTGAAGCGCGTTTTTAAGATTGAAATCGAAAAAGAGGAAATTCACCATGTTGTTCTCACAAGCTTTCCTTCGGTATGTGCTGAAGCGCAGTCCGATGGGACGGCGGATATACACTCTGCCAGCCGTCTGCAGACAGACAGTCAAGGTGATACGACAAAGGTGATTGTGGCTCCCATCGACCGAGGGTCTACCAAAGGACGTATGTACCCATACAGAGATCCTTCAAAAGCCCTTGTAGTTGTTCTCAAGACGCAAGCACACATATTCTTTCTTGCTGGAAACACACATGTCGTACCTTTGCCATTCGAGGTGGATTCTGTGTTTGCTTCTCCTCGAGGGTTGATATTCCAGAGACGACTTCCGGACGAAACTCCGACGCCTTTTCCTGAAGCACCCCCCAATTCCTTCATGTCATACCAGACCCATTCAGAACATCGACAAAGCCATATCTTCAGATCTTCAAGGGGTCGAGAGAAACGGGCTTCGCCCATCTTGGGCCTAGCGCAGCCATCCCGGCTACCGCAAAAAAGGTCTGACGACCTGGATATGCCGCGGACATTCTCCTTGAGCGACCCTCATTCGGAAATGGGTCATGTTGTCGCGAATCAATCTACACATGCTACACATCACACTCAAGATTCCTGGGCATATGATAGTCTCGACCCTGCAGAAGAAATTGTTTATGTGTCAGCCGTCAACGAACTCTTAGGCGACAGCCCCTCCGTTAAAGAATCCCCTTTGGTCCTTGTTGTTACAATAAATGCAGTTACCAGACTTTACACAATCTGGACAGCAAAATTTCGAGGCGAAACTAGTGGACAAGAATCTAGAAAACGGAAGAAGCCGCTTCCCAGTGGAGCACGCTCAAAAAGACGAAGTTCACATTATGGGATGACGACAGGTACTACGACTCCTGTCGTTCGCCCTTCTGGCTTGAGAGAAAGCATTGGGGCAAGTCGAAGCCTACCCGGGGCTTCATTTTCTCAAAGTTTCCAGGCAGAGGAGCCTCTAGAACAAGCAGACTTTGCGTCTCAGATGGGACAGGAATTTGAAGACATTGGTGTTCCGTCAAAAACGTCACGCCGGGTAAGTTCATTGCTTGCTAGAACAGAACTTGGGGCTAGCCAAGATAGAATGACTTTCTCGGACCTTGCCACGGGAAATCAAGGAAACACAGCAAACCATGGTAGCCTACGACAGTCAATCGGCGCCTACAGTACCCGTGCTAGCTTTGGTGGTCGTAATTTGAGAAACTCATTCGCAGGAAACGCTTCAGTTTACAGTACCACCAGCAGCTTCTTGGATGCTCCTGTTGACCGCCTTCTAGAAGAATTGAACAATGGCGGTGACTTTGAAGGATTCGGGAGCATGGACCTAACAGGCCCTATGTCTGGTCTGCACAAAGAAATGATGCTTCGTAAAGTCGAAAGCTTCTCGTCAGGCTTGTCAAGTGGCAGTTTTTCTTTCACTGAGTTGAAGCAAAGTCGCTCCAAACCTAAAGCATTTACCCTGCGACCTACTGAAAGTGTACATCAAGAAACATCCAGCTCGTCGCCTATTGCTCTCTGTCTGCTTGACGAGACTTCCAGGTGTCTGGTAGTTGTCAATCTCAGCATACAGAATGTGAGCCTGTCCAGCAGGGACAGAGCGGCTTCTCGAAAGCACGGGAAATCGGAGAATTCCAATGGGAAGACTACGATTGTTCAGGCCATAGGTATACACCATGCCCCAAATGTGATGGATGTTTGTAAGGTTGTAGACGGTGAAGTCTCACGAATATTGACTCTCAAGTCTACTATGGATGGCAAAGGCGAGTTATCCTTGCAATCTCCATGGGGTCCTTCCACAAAAATCGAACTTCCACCCAAGCTTTTACTGCATCAGCCCCAACGGTACTCGGCTGTTCAGAATCGAGCACAAGATGCAGGCATGAAGAGAGTTATTGGTGATCAAAATTTGAACCTTACTGCCTTCGGGCATTCTTCTGCTCATGGTCAAGTAGATATTATTGACTCTGAGAAGAGGCGTCACCGTATCGAAATCCAACTCCAGCCAAAAAATCCCCTTGTAAAGAAGGTGCTGGCTGTGTGCCGATTCGTTCTTCGAGACGCAATCCGAGCGGCTGATGGATTATACACAGCTTGGTGGGAAGTACTGCGGTGGCTCATCTCCGGGGGAGTAGATGAGAATGACCTCGAATGGACTGCACTTGTCGTCGTACTTTTTACTATGGCAGTCGGATTCATCGACTCACCGCAATCTCGGACCCCGGCTGCTAAGAAGCAAAGACGCAGGGGAAACATTTTAAGGTCAAGCAGCGGTAGCTACATTGACCAAGAAAGTTGGGAATCCATGACGGAGAAGCTAGCTGGGTCATCCGGAGTTACAGCACCGTGGATGATGAGCAGCTCCTGGACATGGGTGTCCGGTCTCAGAGACGACCACAACGGCAAGCACTTTCTAACAGAGCAGCAGGCGCAGAATGGTCAATCGAAGAACTCCTATTTGCTTCGATGTGTCAGCCTCGCACGTGATTTCTTTGACAGCCCTCAGGGTGAAGCTGCCTCCGGTTCTGAAGGATATCTGCCAACTGCACTGTGCCAGAGTCAGACCACACGGCGTAGCGCACTGTGTAGTATTCTTGTTGGTCTACATCTGCTACGTGAAGAACAAAAACTTTCAATATGCGACAGCGAAAGCTCTTATCATGAAATAGGCATGCTAGCACCAATACTAGCCCAGATCGGTGGATGGGTGGGGTGGAAGTCATGGACCTGGAAGGAAGACAGTTATTATGGAACAGAGATGGCGACAGTGAGCGGCTGGGCCTTCGAAGACAGTCAAATATCTGGATTGGAGTTGCCATCAGAGCCTTTTGCACCTCCTTCAATCTTTGGTCATCTTCAGAGCTCCGTCTTATCTCAAACTGCGAATAATTTTGCTACGCTCCTTGATATCTTGACGAATGTGGATCGCGCATCTGATAAAATTGCTCTTAGAAATGAGGTTATGAGCCTGACACCGAGGACTTTGGCACTCAATGGGTTCATGTCAGAAGTACATGAAATGTCGAGCCCGGCCGACAAAGTTAAACTCTTGCTTCGCTGGGGCTTGACAACCAGTGTGATTGAAAGCTTGCCAGAGGGTGTGAATGCACCTTTATTCGAGCTAATAGTCCGTTGCCAAATAGAACCACCAACGTCTTGTACTGCTGCCCTGATAGGACTTATTGACAGGGATGATCTTTACATGTCCATGAAAACTGAAACTATTTCGCTACCATCATCTCGGCCTCAACTCGGAGCCAGCCACCTTTCAGTTCGGGATGTTCATCATATAGGAGCCTCGACCCTAGATTTCGAACTTTCCAATTCTTTTGAGGCTTCTGTTGAAGCCGATCGCATATTCATCACTAGATTGATGTTTCGCGAGGACAGGCGATTCCAAGAAGCTTCCAGGCTTCTCAACCAGTCAAAAGCGCCAGTGGCGCAATGTTTCCCTGAGCCCGAATGGTCTGACTCAGATCTCCTTGAAGCCCAGAAAGAGATTGTTCAGCTTGTGACCCTAAGAACGCTCTCAGTGCCGGCTGGTAGGGCAATGTTTATGTTTAGCGGTCGCTCACCCTTACTAACCGAGAAACTGCCGATACCATCTTTCTCTCTGCAATGCTTAATGAAACCGTCTAATGTGACTATCAGTGCGGACAGGTCTGCCTTTAACGAAGAAAAGGTATGCTGGGCTTTCTTTCACAATGGGGCCGCCACGGGGTTGGCCATATCCAAAGCCTCTAAAGGCATTGACACATCTTGGATTCTGTTTAACAAACCCCAAGAGCTCACAAACCGCCATGCCGGATTTCTGCTTGCTCTAGGTCTGAATGGCCATCTCAAGAATCTGGCAAAATGGGTGGCATTCAAATACTTAACCCCCAAGCATACAATGACATCAATTGGCCTTCTTCTGGGCCTCTCTGTTTCCTACCTAGGAACCATGGACACACTCATAACACGTCTCCTGTCGGTGCATGTTACACGGATGCTTCCCCAAGGTGCAGCCGAGCTGAACCTTTCGCCTCTTACGCAGACGGCCGGTATTATGGGAATTGGACTGCTATATTGCGATTCTCAGCATAGAAGGATGAGTGAAGTGCTCCTATCTGAAATCGAAAGCGTGGAGCAGGAAGAGGGAACTATCTCTCCTGAGACACTTCGCGATGAGGGTTACCGGCTCGCCGCTGGTTTTTCATTAGGACTGATCAACCTTGGTAAAGGCAAAGACCTTCGGGGTCTACGAGATATGCAAGTTGTCGAGCGACTTCTAACGCTGGCTATCGGCACCAAGAATGTTGACCTAGTGCACGTGTTAGACAGGGCGACCCCGGGTGCTACTGTCGCTCTCGCAATCATTTTTATGAAGACGAATGATGAACTGCTTGCTCGTAAAGTTGATATCCCAGATACGACAGTACAATTTGACTATGTCCGACCTGATCTTTTCCTTTTACGGACTCTGGCTCGACATCTCATCATGTGGGACAGCATTAAACCCAGCTCCGAATGGCTCCTAAGCAAAATCCCAAAGACTTACAGGAAGCGACATCGACTCAGTACCATCCGGCACCTTTCAAGCGATGATATGCCGTTTTTTAACATCATCGCAGGTCTCTGCTTTGCAATCGGACTACGTTATGCGGGCTCGGCTCACAGCGAAGCTAGAGACTTGCTAATACGGTATCTCGATCAGTTTAGACGGATTGTGCGACTTCCTGCTTTACATTACGATAGCAAACTAGCGCGCAATTCAGTGCGTCATTGTCAAGACATTGTGGCGATTTCAGCTGCAGCCGTTATGGCTGGCACGGGTGATTTAACCCTGTTCCGACGGCTACGCTCTCTTCATGGACGTGTTGATGCAGATACCACTTACGGAAGTCACATGGCGGCACATATGGCGATCGGCCTACTCTTCCTAGGGGGCGGATGCTACACTCTTGGTACATCTAACTTAGCAGTTGCATCGATGCTATTTGCTTTTTACCCCCTGTTCCCTACATCCGTCCTTGATAATAAATGCCACCTACAAGCGTTTCGGCACTTGTGGGTATTGGCCGCGGAGCCACGATGCCTCATCGCCAGAGACGTCGATAGTCGACGGCCTATATCTATTCCCGTATCGCTGAAGATGAAAGATGGAACCACACGAGAGGCTACTGCGCCTTGTTTGCTGCCCAATCTAGAAGAAATTGCCTCGGTCAAAGCGCATGGGAGAGATCATTGGCCGCTGGTCCTCGACTTTGACCGAAACGACGAATTGCGCGGGAAGTTCCGCCGGGGGGACCAATCCATTTATCTAAGAAGAAACACAACATACGATCCATCTGGGAACTCAGTATTTGCCTCTACGCTGTTAGGGCTGAGCGAAGCTCAAGATATTCTCACCAGCTCTGTGATAGGATCTTGGAAAAAGCCCATCCCGAATGCAGCAGCGTTGCTAGTTATGCAGGGGCAAAAAAACAAAACAACAAGACACGATGTCTGGGACTGGATTTTTTCTTTGCGTCCATTACAGAATTTAGATGTTACCGACCGATCGGCTGTTTTGCCTCCATCTGTGTTCCAGTTTCGACTACGCTATGCTGCATCCTCTCAGGGGTCAGTAGTGACCCCTTCGTGGCTTCGGTTATCCTCGGTGGATACTCGTCTCGTACTTGAAAGTACGGTTAATGAAGCAGTTGAAGAAGCTTTTGGTAATGGTGGGATGACGCGGCAGGCATTTGATGTGATCAAAGACCGGCTCTGGCAATTACGACTTCTTTTTGACTGGATAAATCGCCAAGCGGAGACAGAAAGACAGAACAAGGGTGACTCTGCAGGGCTCCAAAAGCGAGCAGCGGCCGGTGGTGGGTGGCTGAATCGTGAGGTTATTGAACAAGCACAGTGGAGGATTTGGGGTATACGAGTCGGAGACCAGCTAAGCTAATAGCCCTGTTGTACGGAGTACGGGGATCCGTAACATACAGTAGTAAGTCCCGGTCATAACGATTATATTGGATAGAACACTATGTTAAATTTACTCTCACTAAAATATAAAAAATAAGAGAACGTACAGGGCCCGTCTTCCATTAGTTTCACTGGAAATCTTCTGCACATGTAGTAAACAGGAATATTGCTGCCAGCGTTTCTGCGAAGCTGTCGAGTGAGGCCCGACATACTGATAGTGCTAACCTGATCAGGCCTAGCAGATGTCGACTGTCCAAGCCTCCAAGAAAAGACATCGAAGGTAAAATCCTGTTTGGCGATACTGGAAATCACCGCAAGTTCTCGCATTACCCCCGAGCTGAGACATAGGCAATGCATATAATGATACGGACAAGTGACCAAAATTGTACGCAGTGGTGTCTCCAATCTGCGGTGGCCTAAGTCTATACTAATCGTTTTCGTACCCAGGCATGTGGTGATAACCGATCTTTGCAGATGGCAGGGTCGCATCGCAGTGAGAATAAAGTGAATTATCATAATTGTGGCACAGTTAGCACTGGCATAGCCCGTGCAGCCTATGCACTTGTTTCTCTCAACCCGTATGCAGGATGCGACTCCAACGCCTAGTGGTGACGCGGAACAATTCGCACTCGTCTAGCTGATCAAGGAGGGGGTATTGGGAGGGCCTCAGACTTACACCGAACTGCGCGATGAGTCTTCTTGAAACCGGCCTCTATATAAAGGACCCGTCATCAGCTGTGACTTCCCCAGACTGATCTCGCCTAGATATCGCCAACATGGTCACTGAACGCATCCCCGCCGAACCTTTTCGCTGTTCTATTGTATGCTTCCTTGATGCAATTGACTACCACGATGACAACCTGACGTTGGAAGAACGCGTCCAAGGCCTCCGCTACGTCCACTCGAGAGACCACGGGATATTTCGCTGGGCCCCTTCCCAGGACCATCTTGAGATCAGTAGACCCGGTGCGCATAGCCGCCGTCACTCGCACAATCTCATTTCGTGGTCTATTGTTGGTCCAAGGTGCCTCGAGACGCGCAAGCTGACATCAGTATCTACCTGTCTATTATCAATGTGCTCGACGATGAGGCTAACTCGGACCCCGGAACACAATCATGCAGGGGAAAAGGCAGACACATCCGGTCTGGGTGCTGATGTACGCGCATCTGCCACAACTGCTGAGCAACTACGGCAGCTTCTGTGCCTTCAACATCATGCGCTGCACCTTTGATTACTTCGAAGGCTGTTAGATCGAACAGCATAATTTCCAAGGCTACCCGGGATCGACTGCTTCCCTCTGTTCCTGCGAAGGCTGAATTGCCTTGGGGGCGCAGTGGCGAACCATCCTTCCGGCCTGCGATGTTGGATGATCAGGAATACCTGAAAGAGATCGCATGCGTGATGTGGCCGGGTGAGTTTTAGTCTTGGAGCCCATGTTTTTCCGTGCCGAAGCTTTCAAATATGAGCTCCCGTCGACTGGTGATAGTTACTTAAGAGTGACAATAAAACACCAACCCTACGTGTTTTTCAGTACACTACGGCTTGGGAGTGGAGTGGAGTGGAGTTAAAGGGTTATGTTACAAATGAAAAGGTGGCAATGAATAAAATAGTCTGTGGAAGGCTAGCCCAACGCCTAGCGATTTCGTATCCATTCGTGGTCCGTAGTACCGCACGAAATACGGACACTAGTTCGGCGCCGCTCTGAAATGGTCGACAAGACCAAGACTGCCGAGCCTGGGATTAGTGAATATCGCTATTTTGACTGACTCGAGAGCCGAGAGTCGAGACAGCCGGGCGGAGGCGTGAGACAGCCATCAGTCGAGTCTAACTAGTAACTACAGACCTGATGTGCATTACAAGAGCTTCCACGTTTTTTTAGAATGGGCGGTGTGACGCGGTTACAGAGCGCGTACACCTTGCTGGGTTGTAAATTGTAGGAAGAGTTTGGCCTGCTTGGGAGTTAACCATAGAAGTAGAGCGTGAAATATCAACTTTGGGAATCGATGTATGAGGTAGTAATCATAAGACTCATCAATAACAATGACAAATGGACAAGAAAAACGGAGACTAGGAAGGTCTGTAACATTCATTGGAACAGAGTCTTGTTCAAAATAGGCGTGGCGTCGGCACACTTTCCTCCATAATCCGAACAAAAAGCTACATTAACTGACCCGTATATAACCTTGGAGAGAAGCAAGAACAAAACTGGAAAAGGCAAGTATCATATCAAGTTCATAGGACCTAGGTAGCCCAGCTGAAGAACAGACTTGGGCTATTTTCGGCTCTATCTAGATACTCCGTTGCGCTAAAGGCCCAAGGTGTACGAAAAGCTATATAGAACTACTGTTTTTAAATCGCAAAAAACAAATTGGCTACACGATTACCAATCAAAAGCTACAAATAGTCGACTTTGAAATACTTTAGGTCCTTAGGTAGTAAACCGGAGCGCATCCTTGGTTAGCGTGGTCAGATTTATATTAACAGCTCTTGACTTGTGACCAAGACCCATTTGACACCAGCTATACACTCAGCAACGAGCACATAATTTATGCTTCCCATTCCATAATCTGATATCTTAAAATCTTAAAACATTGTGTGTACGGAGTATACAATATTGCAATGACATGCCATCGTTCCATGGATCCGTTTGTCTGGGTTGCGGGCCGGCCGTGCCGCTATGGGGCCATATCTTGTATCTGATTGGTATATATTTGGCGGGTATGGGGTAATACGAAATTGGTTAGCAAACTCGAACTAAACTCCCCTAATTGCTAACTAATGCTAACTTAAGACTCTCGTTAGGGAACGAGAATGGTAGTCTAGACATTAAAGAGGCCTGTCTCCTGGGGGTTGAGACAAGACATAATTTAAATGGCAAATGTCGTACATTTTTCTACGGGTATATCCATCTGGTCTTCTTCTTGCTCGTTAAGAAGGTCTCCACCTTTCTTCTTCAACTGCTCACTGTTCGCGAAACGCATGTTTGGTGGAGACTTATTGCATTGCTGACGGCCTTGGTGCTACGGACGACGTCGGACGTATGTACTCGTCTAAGATAAGGCTCCCTCGCTAGTTAGTTAGACATATTCATGCCATGGTAGGCAAGTAATGAGGTGAATGTCCGAGCTCAGCTATCATCAGTAGGAAGTACCAAATTTCATTAATCAAAGTTTCTTTTTATTTTTTCATTTTCCAGTGGACTAAGTTCCAACTAACTAGCTAACTAGCTAGCTAACTAGTTAGTCAACTTAAGAAAGCGATGACAATGACTCAGCAGAGCATGATCATCAGCACCTTAAACTCCCCTGTCAATTAATCTTGGCAGTTGACGGATTCTCAGCTCAAGGATCCAGCCCATCTTTTCCCTCTAGGCATAAACGCCGTGAGGCTACTGCGGATCAGAGATCTCGACCCTCCTCCGTCTCTACTCTCGACCTTGTCATTTGGCATCTATTCCCTGTATCCTATCTTCCACCCTCCACCCTCCACCCCCTTCTTTCTGCTATTATCTGTTCTGCCCACACACCCCAGGCCAGTCATCTCTCCCGACACCCCGCCTTCGTGTTGTACCACCCACAGCTCATTCCTTCTGTGATCTGACCGATCAATCATATTTTTGCATGCTGCAAAATCCCAAGCCAATTGTGAATCACTTCGTCAACCACTGATCATTGTTTTGTCTCCTACCTTGCAAGAATAGCTTAGGTGGGGAGTGATGCCGAGCCGTCAGCGTAAGCAACCCGAGAATCGACGCCGGACCGGCTGTTTTCAATGCAAAGGTTGCCCTCTTTCTCTTCTCCTTTTCCTTCTCATATCACGTTTAAATAAGAAAATCAAGTGAAATAAGAAGACGTTATTTGGCAATTATGATCACTAATAAAGAAAATAGAAAAACATGTTCAATGTACCGAAGAAAAGCCCAGTTGTAGGCGCTGCGAGCGTTTAGGTCTACAATGCGTGCGCGGCATCAAGCTCCTCTTCCGCGAGGATGCAATCGAGCGGGGAATTCATTTTGGACGAGAGGGTATGTATATCAGCTGGCATTTTACTTTTCTTTTGCTGTCAACTAATTCGCTGCCATATTCAATAGGCACCTGGTCAAAGCGATGCACCCGGATCAGGAAACCACCGGTTCTCGAACTAGGCAAAGGCTTTACGGAAGTTCCAATCACTCAGTATGTCGGAAAATGGATCTGGTTGAATACAACGTATGATGATTTCACAGATGGACCAGACAAGTGGGACGAGTGTGATGAAGATGAATTATTATTATCCTCCAACAACGATAAGGCGCAATGGGCAATCTCTCAGGAGCAGAACGAACAGCAGATATACGATCTTACCCTAGGATCTCGGCCATTGGGAAACTTGCTTGGATATTATACGCGAGCTGAGGCATGTCTATTAGACTATTTCATCAATGGTATAGGACCGAATTGCTCGCTGAGTTTGTCGAACAACCCGTACATGTCGCTGATACCTTTGCTATCACATACGACGTTCCGAAATACCATCCTTACAGTGTCGGCAAAGCAACTTTGTCTGTTGGGAAACAAAGATTTTTCAAAAGAGGCTTGTATATACAAACAGAAAGCATTAACCGGTCTGAAGCAGGATGTAGAGTCAAGAAAAGTGAATTTCGGAGTAGTTGCTTCGGTTCTGATGCTTTGTTTTCACGATGTTCGTCTCCTCCTTTCATTTCCTTAACATTACAATATCACTCCCATAGTCAAAGCAAAGCTGACCGGTCAATCCATAGATATCCGACGGCTGCTCATCTTCATGGCTCACTCATCTCCGTGGTGGTCTAGATATGACCCAACTACTACCGGAGTATTCAACGCAGATGGAGTCCTTGAAACGCTTTTTCAACATGTATTTTGTTGCCCACGACATTATGAGCCGCACTGCGCGCGTTGATTGCGATGCCCCATGGGACGAGGAGACCCCCCCGCATAGGTGGCTAGATAATGACGATCTAGACGAGGTACGTAGTTATCTATGTCCTATTACTAATATTTATGGTAGATACTTACACTCAGTTTTCGCTCGACAGATTGATACAACTGTGGGTTGCTCTCGGCGTCTGATGTCACTTCTGAGCCAGACATCAGCCCTGGCTCGACAAAAGATCAAGGTGAGAGGACCACTAAAGTTGTCAACTTTTCTTGACTATGAGAGTTCGGACTAAATAGGAATGTGTATTGTTTCTATAGGCTCGCGATCATCCTCATTCGAAGCTCAAAAGCGAATTTATCAAGGAATGCGAAGACATTGGAACTGCACTCGAAAATCTAAAGCAAAATCTGCGTGCCTACTCTCCTACAGCGGACAATTTTATTTTGCAAATTGCAGAAATCAAACGTCTCACTGCACTTCTTTATTTCACAGAAAATCTTGGGGATGTATTACCACCGCCACCATCACCACCATCACCACCACCACCATCATCATCATCATCATCGTCATCATCATCATCGTCGTCGTCGTCGTCGCCACCACCGCCTCATGATTATATTTCGGCATCATATTACCCTGACTCTGCATCCACTCGTTCGTCGTCACCCTCAACATCCTCATCGTATCCTTTTCCGTCGCTCAAACAACCCACCAAACAACGTCTTGTCAGTAGTATAATCGACCTGATATCAACATTGCCAAACCCTAATACAGCATCTGTGACATGGCCACTATATATAATCGGACACAGCACAGGGCTCGAAGACGAGTTACAACGACGATTCGTCCTCGAACGACTTCGGGCGATTCAACATACCCGGAACTTGGGTAACGTGCGACAGACTAGAGTGGCTGTTGAGCGCGCTTTTCGCACGACAGACTTAGATTTGCCACCGGTATCTTCGCAGTCTCTAATAGTGAAGAGGAGAGGTAGCAGGAGCCAGGCCAAGGTTATTAGTTTGGCTTAATCCATTCTCTTATCTCCTTTGAATTTGTTGCTGTTCCTGGCTCTTACGCTTTTACTCGGCGCAGAGGCAAGATCTTATCTCGTTTATCTTTTACACTCTCTTAAAATTGTTCTCCTCTATTCATGGATACCCGAGCGCATGTGCTACATCCATCATTTGCAATGTGTTTAATGTTACTTTTCAAACTTCAAATTGATGTACAAAGGAGGCAAGCTTGTCACTATCTATTGGTCTACCGTCTTATACTAATGATTCCACTGAGAATCACCGGTCATTATTATGACAGCAAATATCAACGGACACACCTGGTGCGGACGATTACTTCTATCTACTGTTCAAGATCTAATCATGTACAATTTAATATTTATACTTTGTACTAGTACCTTTGATCTAAAGTCGACTAAGGTCCAGACCGACCAGACCCGCTGCAATGGGCCACGATCTGGCCCTCCGGAACTGGGATCCATTTATTGATATCCACAAGGCGTCCCAAATTTTGGACTCTGTAGCCGGGTCGGAGGAGCCATAAGGTCTGTTTCGTACGGACGCTCGAACAATAGAAATGCATGTAGTTAGTTATACGTACTTGCGGTATAATTACAGGCTATGAACGTTTAGCCAAGGCTCTAGAAGGCTGTAGGCCAAGGTTTGTAATCTCGTATAGAGTATAGAGATAGAATGGCGTGCGGCTGAGCAACCTGGAGAGACTAACTAGCTTGATCACAACAGGTATCGATATGCTCAAAGTGGGCTAATATTTAGTTTCGTCATGATAGTACTAGTAGACAAATACATACTCTGTAAGTAAGCGGGATAGCCTCATTCTCCACAACGTAAGAGACACAGTACGGGCTACGTTTTAAAATATGGAATATAGGCATGACAATATTCCGCACGTTATCTGAAACGACGAAGTTCCATTCTATGCCCGTAAGAACGCTCAGACTTTAGTCGCCACCTCATTCTAGGCCTGTCAATCAATGCACTAGTCACCCCGTGTATAATCCCGCAATGCCACGTAGCTATAGTGCCATAGTACTATCATACTACGAAGTTTACATGTTGGAAGATGAGTATCATCTGCATATACCATGCCCGAGCTGACACCCGAGCTGACACCCAAAACGGCAAAAATTAAAATTACCCTTTTTTAATACTTTAGATGCCTATGTTTCCAGTGATGTCGTCGTCTAATAAGAAGGTACGGTATAGGTATTTCTTGGGGTTTTGCAAATGCCTGAATTTGACCAACTAATCTTTGAAATATTAAGTGACGATCGATGCAAAAGATACATTCAATATATGCAGAACCAGAACCAGAACCAGACCCAACAATGGGGAGAGAAATCAAACAAGATAAAGCACCTGCCTCAACGGTAGGGACATGCAATGAATAATTGATAACGGGTCAATAAAGCCGTATCAATTCGTTCGTACCTAAAGTCAATAATTCCTGCCAATGCAAAGCGTGGTATGCTGTCGTATATTACCATGAAATATGTCATCATGTACTGAAATAGAAGTCGACATTATGAACGTAAGAAGTGGTAAGAATCTCGTAACGTCATTGATGTTAAAGAGAGGGGCAAAAGGGGAGAAACGCGAACTTCTTTACGTTGTATACCTGAAGCTCTGCTGCTGAAAGTCCGTCATATCAGCAAATACGGGCTCGGACAAACTGTCCACATCCGAAACATAGTTTGGATTTATCGTTGCAAGTGCAGGTAACGGTGAATTTTCAGCTTCGCGTCGAGCGTTAAGAATCGAGGCCAGTATCCAGTATACAGCCATCAGCCCGATGCAGATGCAATAGCAAATGAGCATGGTGATGAAACCGCCTGTGTATGCGGGTGCTTGATTTGCACGAAAAGTTTGCGGGCCAATTAGGTTGCCTAACCGTTGCGTAAGTATGTAAATCGTGGAAAATGTAAGCCCTATAAGGAGATAGGCGAGATCTCAAGCTGCAGGGATAATGTTGAAACGTACCCACTGCGTAGCCAATGTACATGATTGAATATTGGACATTTTTCTTCGTGTGGCCGGCTGTATTAGCCTGGCCAAGGGATATTCCTAATTAGATCAATTTAGAAAAGACTATCTTCTAGGTATGCACGAGAAACTCACCTAGAACATATGGCCCGAAGTATGTATACAGCTATTCGCGGAGATCCAATCAGTCAGCCTGACACGACGGACATATTCAACACTACGCAATGAACATACCAAATAAATACCAACCATCTGCCCACCAATATTGCTTCTCGGCAGAGTATACACTATCACGGCACCAACAGCGGGAACAAATGCCGCTACCATGGTAACCAGGCATCGACGATTGGTCCACTTTGCAGCAATCCATGAAAATAGAAAGGCTGATAATGTGGACATGACGCCAGTTGGCATGTTTAAAAGTGATGTCTGCACGGCGGTGAATCCGAGACCGTTGATAATGATTCCGCTGAATGTAATGAGACCTGGATTGAATACATGTATGTGGTTAATTCAAGTCCAACAAGTAGACATATATAATGGAGCATATTAACCTCCATTGGGTATATTGATTGCAATGTTAAAGAGGAAAATAATCCAAGTCTTAGGGTCAATGACTGCCTCGATGGCTTGTTCTCTTTTCCAAGTCTTATTAACGATTCCGGTCTTATTTTCGGCTAACCTGGTTATAATGTGGAGTTTCTCCTGGTCGTTGAGGAACCATGCATTCATTGGTGTATCTGGGAGATACAAGAAGGCGAAGATGGACCAAGCGAGGGAAATAGAGCCTAGAAATCCGAAATGAGTTACTATCTGATTTCTTCAAGTTTATATTTCTCTCCCCGTTTCCCTTTTCGTGTGCTGATAGAGCCAAGAGACCAACCAGTGATAAGAAACAGATACTGCCACTTTGCAAGGGGTGCAGTTGAAGGAATTTGGCCCACAGCCCAGGACAAAAATCCATTGATGACGGAACTAATGGCGGCAAAGACAATAGCGTTACGAGGCGGCTGTTCAACTTTTTTGTAGAAGCCTGCGATGACGAGAGAGATGGAGGGAACAATAATGCCTTCGAGGCAGCCTGGGAATAGTAACGACAATCGAGTCAGCTGAATTAGATGCGCCAACGATATCAATAAAATGGACTCCACCCTAGCTCTACTTGAGACATAACGTACCCATCAAAAACCGCAAAGTCATTAGATCCGCAAAGTCACGACAGGCTGGAATCAGTAAGGACAGCACAGACCAGCCAAAAGAACAGCCTGCCAGATATTTCGCTGAGGGTACACGCTGCAGGACATATGACGAGGGCAACATGCCAAAGATGCACTATATAATGAAGTAATTAGACACAGCTGTTGATGGTAGGGCTAGGGCTTGCTTATTCATACTAACCCCGAAATAAAGAATCGATCCAGTCCATGAGTATTGGTCACCAGAGAGGTTCAAATCTGCATTTGAGACGCCAATCAGTAGAGCAGTTTGGTATGAAAAAGCCACAAGCGAAGAAAACAATGTACCTTCTCTCAAGCCGTAGATAGCAGCCGTACTAATTGCGACTTTATCTACCGCACCTAATGTGGCGGTTAAGAGGAGCTATCAAAACCCGACAACTCAATGATGCGTCATTAGTAAGTTCAGCTTTTCTTAATAAATGCAACTAAGACATCCATGCTAGGACAAGGGTTACGTGCGCAGGTGACAGGCAACCACAGCTGCTGCTTAGGTAACTACATACATCATTTATAGCCATGTATGCACCATGCATGTCATCCGCGTTCTCAGCCTTAGGATAAATTCATGGTGTTGCAACAAAAGGAACTTAGACTTGTACGTACCATTGGAACAAGGATCCAGTCGATTCTGCGAATCAACCTTTTTTCCTCAACTGGCGACAGAGGAAGATACCTCTGTGTTGCTTGCGCAATATACTCCGCGGCTTGATCCATAGCTATCGGTGGTAATACATAGAATTGCAAGCTTAATTGACCAACCAAGTGAGGCTTTGTATGAGAGAGATGAAAGGAGAAAAAAAAAAAAGGTCGGTCAGATATGGAAATAAAAGTGAAAGAGAAAAAAAAAGTTCTTTCTCAGGAAGCCTTCAGTCAGTATATAAAGGATCCAATTTGACAGATTTATGTCTATCAGCCATCAGGCTGGAGCCAAATGGTCAATTTTCTGTACCGGACCGTCCATCCGAAGTGAAACTAAACCATCCATGCCACGAAAGCATTCTGTACCGGGACATAAGCTGAGGCACATAATCCACTCTTGCCGCTTACAATGAGTTTTTTTTCTTTGGTAATTAGCGTCTTGGTTTTAATCAATTCATAATTGGGATTAACACAATATGATTCCCCTTACCTTGCTTTGAAAACAGTTTATTAAGTCGTTACAAGTTTGCTAAAAAGTACACGATAGGGCTGAACGCTATCACTTTGCTATCCGTCTCTTTCTGTTTCTGCCTCTATTTTTCTGATAATTATTACTTTGCCTTGTATATACCAAGCAACAAAAGCATTGATTTTGATTCTATTTAAGTCCTAAACAAAGCGTACGGATTATGTTTGTAAAGTATGGACTGAAAAGTCAGGGGAGGGAAATAGTGCTCAAAATGACAACAAAAAGCCCAGGTTTTCTCAGTCAGCATGCATGGTCATGCGTGCTGTTAGCTAGCAAATTTAAGACCATGCCGGTCAGAAATTGTGGAATTATTTTCTTAGCAAAACAAAAACTTGATATACAAGCCAAGGCGCGGGAACCCATTTCATGGTCTCAGACATGAACCGTTGTATGGGCGAGGGCTTAGCTTGGGGCCTTGAGCGTTTCAGAGTGGATACGTAGAATGGCGCCTTTACATAGGCGGATGAATCTTATAATCAGGCAATTACGCAGTATCTTCCTAGACATTCATAAATAGATGGATGTATGGATATATCTAGGCACATGCCCATGTTTAGGTAATCAGATCATAGGTGTCTATAGACAACACTCGCAATGTCTGCAGCAAAATAATGTATAGCTGAACCCCCAAAGTTAAATCAATGACCATCAGGCAGTAAAGTTCTAACACTATCTATGTGCCTAGCTTGTGAGCAACTAGGTATGAAAATCGGGATTTAATGTTCCCGTGATTTACGAAATTCGTTCCGGGCCGTGTCTATATCATCAAATGGGAATATGAATAAAAAAGAACTAAACTGACAAAGAAACGAGACCCTCACATAGTTACTTTTTCTGCCTAAACTTAAGAACAGAAATTGGCCCCCAAAGAGATGGACATATTCGGAGTATACTAAATACAAATAGACATCAAATGAATGAAGTGCCTGCTTACCAAATATTTGAGTAGCTTGGTCAAGTGTAGACAGCGATTGGCGTACACAAGAACTATAACCAATTTATACAGACGCATGCATGTATGGAAAAACTGGTATGGGCACATTTACAATCGGCAAATCAAAGCCAATACCATACCTACGTAAGGACTGTCGGAAAAGCCGATGGATGCCCTGAATCCGAGAAAAGGGAAACAAAAGAAATCCTTTGTTCTGTTCCACTTTCTGATCTATTCCATAGTGGAGATTTAGCAGTTAATATGATTATGAATGATTGTGAAGCATCTAACTTAGGTAGGACATGAGAGAGGGGCAAAGTGTCAGGCTAAAAAAAGCCAGCTCATCAGAAGCGGGCGTTCAAACTCCGAATAGGGAAACAAAGGCGAGCTTAGCATTCAGCAAAATTCAGGAATTTTCAAGAATGAAAGGACGTAAGGAAAAAAAGAAGAACCCTTCAGATACAATAAGCAGCCTGCTTGCACCGTGATGCCCGCGGGGGCCGAAATGAAAGGAGGGGTTCTACAGTTCCACACCACTTCTACTTAGTTTCCCTCTGTACCGAGTACATAAGTAGCATAGCTACAGCTTATTCTTTACCCATGCTCCATAGTTACGGGCACATGGGGCTGGGACGGATTTAGCGCTATTGGTCAGGTGCTGGTCGGCCTTACTAGCCAGCTACGTACGAATTCGTAGTTAGCGATCTTGGTACGCCATAATATAATTTTAAATACAAAGAAAGATATCTGCCAGCAATGTCTGAGTAGGGACTCCGTGGCTTCCAAGAACAGTCAGTCTGTTCCGAGAACGTGGGATGGTTGTTGACCAGAAAGACTGATAAGGTTAGGTTCGGCACGTAGCGCACAGATAACCGCTGCTGACCCGCATTTCTTTTGATTTGATCGAGCATGTCGCGCAGCAAAACTTAATGCTTCATTGGGCGGCCCCACACCACTCTTCCCCTCCCCCCACCAACCACCACGTCGAATCGGAGGAAATATAAGGGCAAAAAAAATCAAGGAACTACATTATAGAGGACACGAATGTAAGGTGCCACAATTCCGGGCGGTAGTTATGATAGCACGGGGAGAAAAACTATGCATTGACGCAAGAGGTAACTTCATCATTAATGAGGCAGTGCCCCCCGGTCCTAACGGAGTGGGATCGTTCATGTCATCGTGCTTGTACGGAGTATCTGCAAGTGAATTATAGCTGTGCAGCAACGTAGTGCTATGCAGCACGCACTCCGCAATCCGTTACCTGCTTTGGCAATAACATAGTCATTGGGCCACTGTGTAGTAGATACTATCCATGCACCTCGCTGTCTTGGGACGAGTTCTCGATTGGTCATGGTGGAGCTTTGATCTCATGTGAGGTCCATTGTGCTCGTCCGTGCGCATATGCCTATATTATCCTCTTGAAATGATATGGATTACATCGTCTCAACACACTCATGACTCGTGTCTCATTGACCAGACGAGTAGGTTGGATCATTTATCGAGTAGTGCCACCTGAAATAACACAAGTGGAGCCAGCAGTAGCCAAGATTCTTGTCCATACTCAGCTCCCGATGTCTACCGTCTTTATGCTAACGACAGACGCTATCTTTCTACGTGGGCACCTGGACCCAGTTTATTGTGTCCTCCGGGTGCCTACTCTTATAAAAGTATCTTCGAAGGTGCTCGACGCCGTTTGTTATAATACACTCTTAGCCTTGCCGGCGTGACACATTTAATGAAATCCTCGGAACTTCCTTGATCCTGAGGCAAGTCCTAAATAGGCAAGGTTAAGAAAAGAATACTTAGGTTTATGCTTTTGTCCATGTAGCCTTAGTGATTGAATCATCTTGGCAGTTCTCGGGTAATGGAGGCTGGTTGCTCGTATAGAAATGACCTCAATAGCTTCTATTGCACCATTGCCTTCTAGTTACTTGCGAAATATAGTTGGCACGTAATAACCCGGGGTGGGGGTGCTCTCAAAAACTAGATTTCTTCTAGTTGTAGAACATTCCGACTCAAAGTCAGCTAGCTATATTGGGTGAAAGGGTTGGTCAAAATCTGGCCTTTTTCGTGATTGTAGAACGAATTATATGCTACATGTAAATTACATGCAGATATATTTAGAATTACAAGATAAAACAAACGTAGGCAATGAAAAAGAAATCATATTCAACTCGCGTTATCATTAGTCATTAGTCTATACAATAAGTTATCCATAGACATGAATGTGAAAAGCTGTCAAGAACCTGGTATATTTCAGGATCCTATGCAGTGATTCATGATATATACATAGCCATTGGACATGTTTTCTCCCATTATTTAATTTAAGGATGCTATCGACTCACGATACCCCGGTTACCCCCACCCTTCTGCCACAGCCATATACCCTCCACTGCCCATGCTTTGGCGCTTGCATGCTTCCCTATATTCGACTTTAATCCCGTGTCTACCTTGTCGTCCTCCTTCTCTGGACGGTTTTCTTGGCCGCGTCGCTGCTGGCTTGGTCCGCCTTCCGCCTCTTGCAGCATTCGCGGAATCACGCCTTCATGCTCAACCACTTTCCATAGCCCTTCTACCAGATCGCTTCCAGGCTCACCAAACTCGCCGGTACCTAATCTAAAAAGTATCCGTCCAAAGACCTGCCATGCAATGCATCTTTGGGCGGGTACTGTCGATCGACTGAGAATAGAGAGTTCAGGGAGGGTGTACCCGGCAGCCTCGGGGTCGTCCGCGTGATGGTGCAGACCGAGCGTTGTAGGTATTAATAGTGACTTTGAAGGAGGTAGCATTTCTCCGCGGAAGGAAAAGCGGAGTGCCGAAGGCACGATTTCTGTAGTAGAACTTGACGGGTGATACGCGGACAACATTTTGGGATCAGTGTCCTTGTCATCCTCCTCATTTCGAGGTTTTAGCCATGACAGGGCTGAAGAGTCATGGGGTATATCTGGGAAGTAGTGTGCTTGTAAGTCATCGTAGAAAGAAGGGGAGGTAGGGTCAAGGTTCGGCATGGGGGTTTGTCTCGGAGGCGGCGTGGGGAAATGTATAGGACCCGATGGAAATTCTGACGCAGGCCGTAAATCATCGGGGTGTACAGCGGGTGGTCTATCATCCAAGTCTGTGGCCGTAGCTTCTGAGTCGCGAGCAGTGACATCAAAGGAGACCGACTTTTTCTCCGACCTAGCCTGAACAGGTTCATCGCTTTTCGGTTCGCCCTCTCTACTTGTTCCCGGTCTGGCAACGCTTGTCGACGAAGTTGCCATTTCATCGTCAATATTTGCCCTCCGTAACAATCTTTCAATCAACGAAGGGGACAAATTCGCCAGCAAATCGGCCTTTTCACTCTCGATTTCCGCATCGGACATGGAAGCTAATCGCTGTTTGTTTTCTTCGTCTATTATTCTTTTCTCTTCATCCTCCGGCGATGCGGATTGCGAGGACAATGTTGTGCGCTGTGGTTGTGGTGGCAGTGGAGCAGCGGGGGGGTGATAGGAATAGGAAGAGCGGGGTTGGACGGCAGGTAACGCATTGGCACGTCGTTGTTGCTTGAACGCCGAGCCAGCAAGACGGTTTTTCGAAGTTGGGAAGCCCTTGGATGACGTCCTGAGAGCAGGTGCGGTGGGTGGATTGGGCGTGCGTTCTTTGATTTCGCCGATGAGGTTCGTGAGGCCGGCGGGGGCGGGGGCGGGGGCGGGCTGCTGCTGATGATGGCCGGGATCTTCGTCGTCGTCAGACAAGTCAAGAACGAAGCGCTCGCCGGGGATTGCCATGTTGCAGGGTGGAATACGGAAAATGGGCAGGAAGAGCGGCGGAGATGAGAAGAATCAATTATTAAGGCGTGCGGCTTAAAAACCTAAAACCCGCCCATGCAGAGCACGCCATTCCCGATATGGACTAGTGTGCATCGAGCAGACGGCGCACGTCCCACGTTGAAAGACCAGCCAATCATCGTGCAATGCTTGGATCCGGGGGAGTTGTTGTATTATCGGTATGACTTAAGATTTATAGTTAACTATTGTGGTTGCTTCTAGCGGTATCTTTGTGTCTCTCTGTGGTACAAAGCCATAGTGCTGGTATGTCTTGCTGACGGCCCGGCTCAAGAGAGCATGGCCGATCCGGCGAGCTGCACTTGCTTGGGTTGTAAACATGATGGTTGAATATGACTACTGTATTCCAATGAAGGAAGCAACCAAATGCCGCTTAAATCATCGAATCTGGGGTAGACTGCGTCGACGCAGTGTACGAGAGAGTCGTTCTCTGCAATACGCGCGAATAGACACATGGAAATGGCTTGAACTCGGCACGGCCTAGGTACGCTGTGGTGTATACCATACAAGAATCCGTACTGCAGAGAACACGTAGCTGATCAGACACGCGATATCCTGGCCTAGGACTGTAGCGACGCTAGCAAGGCCAACTCCTGCGAGTCCTTTTCTCGCGGCGAACCCCTGATATTCGTACCAGGAACTGCGCTACGTAGTATATAGTACGAGGTGCCAAGGCCAGAGCGCTCTGTCCTATCATGGCGCCAGCACCTCTCCACACGCCTCAGGCATTCCTACGTACTTGCTCTCTCTGCCCTTTTTTTTTTCCTTTTTTCGTGCTGTTAATTAAGTATTCTCACTAGCAGCAAATCGCAGTGGCATTCGTTCTTCTCTTTTCCTCTCTTTCCTCGACTCTGGCCCCCTTCCCCTTTCTTTCTGCAACCGCCCTCCACGCCTCCAGTCTACAACCCCTCTCGTTCTGCCTCTCTCGTTCTACCCTTTCTGCCGGCCACCAACCCCGTCCTAGTCCACCTGACTTCTTTGCATTCGTTTCCCTGCGACCAACACCTGGCATCCTTCCTTCCTGCAGCCCCCGTCACAACACGCAATTCAAGCCGCTCTTATTTTGTTTTGCCTATGAATTATTGTCGCATTTGATCCCCCCCCCCCCCCCCCCCCTTTTTTTTTTTTTTTTTATATTTGCCACTTATTTTATCTCCATTATCGCAACCATCTCGAAACCATCTTTGAGACCGATCAGGAAGGGGGAAAAAAAAAGGGTTACGCAATCCGCCTCCGTCTGTCTCATTGCGCGCGGTGCTGGTGGTGTTGGTGTTGCATACAGTGAGTAGACCTCTTCTGAAATGGCCAACGAAGCACCCATGAATAATGGGCTCGCAAACAAGGAGGAGGCGGAAGAGCGAAAAGAAGAGCAGCCGATGCCAGAGATGACACCGCCAGAGAATGGCCCGGCGGCAGACGTAGAGGAGAAGGACACCGCTAGCAGAGATACCCGCACTCGACGCGCCTCCGCTGCCAACGCCGCCTCCAACAACCAGCCCAGCACGCCCGTCACGGCCACTCGTCGCACGCGCCGGAAAAAGGACGACGCTGGCCAGGACAAGGATAAGGACAAAGAGAAAGAAAAGGACAAGCAAAAGCCAAAGAAATCAAAGGCGAAAGCCAAGGAGAAAGACGACAAGGAAGAAAAGGAAAAGGCAGTCAAGGACAAGGACAAAACCAAGGGCAAAGACGCCAAAAAGGAAAAAGAAAAGGAGAAAGACGACAAGGAGACTAAGCCGCGGCGGCGTGCGCGCGAAAAGTCCAATGCCTCTGCAAACAACACGCCGCAGAGCTCGCGGAAGAAGCCCAAGCTGGAGCATGTTGAGGACAGCAAGAACAGCCTCAACCTCAACGATGGCAGCGACCACCATTCTACAGCGCCCGCGCTGGCTCCTACCCCGCTGGCGCCTGCGTCATCCCAGCAAGTCCCCCTGACCCAAAACGGCAACCATGAGGTTATTTTCGGGGCAGCTGCGCGTCTTTCTCCCGTACAGCAGCCTGTTCAGCCTGCTCCGCCGACCACTGCTGTATCGCCAGTGAGGACTGCAGCCCTGCCGTCGTCCACCTCGATTCCGACTGCCGCCATGCAGGCCCCATCATTACCTCAGTCACATTCTTATGAAAATGTGCTTTCGACGCATCACACTCCCACGTATATGACTCCTACACACCCGCCGCCGCCACCACCACCTCAGCCTTCTCCGCCGCGGTCGAGCGGACGTAACTACGATCCTATCCGATCGGCATTCGAAGATTCAGCTCCTCCTACTCTTCCCCCTCCGGTGTCACACGGCCCTTCATCCTCCCAGATGGGGACGCCTGTCTTGTCTTCGCAGACACAGTTCAGTCCGCCGCAGCATTCTCATTCTGTTTCACCGCGACACACGTTCAGGGCTAGTGCCTCGCCGGCCATTTCCAGCATTATCGACCCGCCTGCACCTCCTGCACTGGGGCAACAGCAGCGACCCGCCCAGTCGCCCGTATACCCCAGCCATATGCAAAACTACTCCCCCTACGGCTCTAACGTATCCACACCAGCACATCACTACGGACAAAGCCCGCAAACGCAAGCGCCGACGCTTTCTCAGATAACTCACCCGCCTCCGCCGCCGCAGCAGCCGGCACGGTTTCTATCCCAACAATTACCGCCGCAGTATGCTCCACCAAAGCAAGAGCAGTTTCCTCCTCCTACGCCGAGCCAGCAGCCTGCAAACCCCGTCGACGGGATGCCCCTGCTCCAACAGCCTGTTGCAATGGAGATCGATTCCGAGCCTGCGCCTGCTACTGGACCGCCGCCTACATCTGCACCTGAATCTATATCTACACCTACACCCGCTCCTGCTGCTGCACCTGTGTCGGCGAAAACCACAAAGCCAGCCAAGAAGGAGAAAGGCACACCGACAGCAACTCCGAGCGCGCCATCCCCCAAACCAGCTCGCGCCGCCAAAGATGCCGCCGCTCCGCCACCGCTGCCCCAAGGCTCAGGTCTAATTTCCGGGGCTTTATTTGGGGTAGACGACAGCTCGTCAACAGCGTCCAAAACCGCACCGAATATTATCCTTCATGTACCTCTTTCTGGAGAGACAAACAAAATCATCAGCTTTGCCCGCTTGGCAGAGGAGAAATACGGCTTTGCAGCGCTACATCCACGTCTTGCGGCACAGAAAGAGCGGCTCGCGCGCGTTGCTGCAGCGAGTGCGGCGTTGGAAAAGGACGAGAAGGACGGTTCTGCGCGCGAGAGTGCAGAAGAAGATCTCAGTGTAGATATCGATCGAGACAGCGAAGGCGACGGCGATGTTGCCATGGGTGGAACCGGATTGACGGCGGCCGAGGAACAGACGGACGGGAAGAAAAAGCGCCGCAAGAAGAAAATCGAGGATTACGACCGCGATGATCCGTTTGTGGACGACAGCGAATTAGTATGGCAGGAGCAAGCGGCGGCTAGTAAAGACGGCTTCTTTGTGTACAGTGGACCTCTCGTCGCGGAGGGCGAGAAAGTCCAGGTCGAAAGGTACGAAATCATGCCCTGTTTCCCTTTGGTAACCGTAGTAACTCTTTCCAGGGCTGATGGTACCATCAAACGCGGACGTGGCGGGCGTGGTGGACGGGGTGGTGGAAGGTCCCGTGCAGGACAAGGACACGTCCCGATTGCATCCAACGTCCCTATTTCGGCCGAGACGGGTCTTCCTCTGCGCGGGCCAGGGTCTCGCGGTGGCAGTATGGCTCGCAAACCGCGCGCGAGCAAGGCCAAGCAGCAAGGCGAGGACAAGTCGGACCCGCGCAAGAGCGGCACGTCTCACGCAGCGGCACATCGCGCCAGCAACAAAGCATCAACCATGGCGGGCATGGTTGGACTGGCGCCAGCTCCTCCTGCGGCCCCTGCCACAGCTGCAGCTCCAGCTCCAGCTCCAGCTCCTACTTCTGCTGCTGCTGCTGCCTCAGGCCCCCAGCTGGCTCCTGCTCCGCCAGCACCTCAGGCCGGCCAGACCCAGAGCGTCTTCATGCGATAGCCTCGCGATTCTTGTCTCTTAGTTACATACATATATCAACCGCCTCCCTCTGTCGGGGGCCTGCTTTTACCTTGTGTTTTTGCGCTTGCTTTGCCATCATCTCCGGAGTCGAAAAATACAGTCAATGGGTCGTTCGGCGTTTATTGCGTCTATTGAGTATGCGGGGCTGTCTGTCTGTTTGAACTTTGTTGTGTATGTCCACTTGCCTGGGTAGACTTCATCTGTGTATTTATTTATTTTGTTTGTTTGTTTCATGGAAACCATCGTCCATATCCAATCGAGCCTGCCTTGAAATGCCGTAAGCTGAGCTGATTGGCCGGCGGGCCACTGCGCATGACATAAGCACGCAGCCCGCCTCGCCCTCGTCCTCTCCTCGTCCTCTTCTTCTGCGACACTACCTAGGTATTGACGACGACTGTTTCCGTCTTCTCTTGCTGGTTGCTTCGCAGAGATGGTCTCGTCTCATCATCGCCTATACTTTGTCTGTTACCACCTTACGGTTCCAATAGGATAGTTAGTGACTATCCCTCAGACCTTCTGTCTGGCCGGCTGCCAGCGCATCAAAGCATCTCTTATCGATAACATCATACATAATACGTTCGAAATATTATTTCCCCGCTCACTTTTGGCTTACACGTCGCATCTTTCTTACTTTATTTTGTATCTGTTATTCTTTCTATCCCACCGAAGAACACTCACAATGCACGACCTGCGCCGCCAAGCCCTCGAAAGCGGCAAGACCATCTCGCGCAAAGCGCAGTCGCGAGAGGCTTCCCGCTCCAACTCCAGAGCTGGCTCGGCCCAAACCTCGCGCCACACCTCACGCCAGTCATCGCGCGCTGCGAGCAGGCATCCTTCCGATGATGAGGACAATGGAAACCTAAGCGACGATACTGCCACTTGGAGGTAAGCTTTATTCTTTTTTTCTCGCGCTCTTTGTCTTCGCGCTTGTTTAGTTCTCTTGGCTGGCTGCCTTTTGGGATGATGTCACCGCAACCTTTTTCCCCCCCCCTTTCTTCCTAAGAGTCGACGTAATAGCACAAAAACTGTTTGTTGTTTGCCACATATGGTATCAAGTCATATGCTAAATTTATGCCACGCATATAGTACCAGTTCACTAGATGACTTGGGTGAAAACCCCGAGTCGGACAATGTCGAGTGGCCTGAGGAGTTGGCAGATTGCATCCAGGATATCCTGGATCGGAAGCGAAGCAGCGTTCAAGGGAGAGAAGAATCCCTGGCTGTGTTCTGCCGGCTCTCGAAATTTCATTATGTCGAGGAAGAAATCAGAAGTCATATTCAGGATCTTCTGGCTGCGTTTTCCCGCAGCATCAAATACGAATCGAGTGTGCGCGAATCAATTCTGGCCCTGAAGGCGCTTGAGTTCCTAGCTGTGACTGCTTACGATGACACGATTTATGACTCAGTGGAGCCTTTGCTGACTCGCACGATTCGCGACTCGGCGTCGACTCTGATCAAGGTAGCTGCGATCTACTGTCTGGGCACCTGCACTTATTTTGGCGGAACGAGCGACGACGCGAAGATGGATCAGATGAATCTCTTCCTAGACATTGTCGCATCAGACGGCCAGTCTGTCGACGCATCCGATGATGCCGGCGTCGTCACCGCTGCGCTGCAGCAATGGGGGTTTTTGGCCACGGATATCGAAGATCTAGAAGGAGAAAGCGAGGAAGCTATCGAGATTTTTATTGACCAACTGGGAAGCTCGGATTCTAGTGTGCAGATTGCCGCCGGCGAGGGCATTGCTTTATTATATGAGAAGAGCTATACGCCCCAGGAAGATGATGACGATGAAGATGAAGACGACGACGATGATGAAAACGATTCAGATGACGACGAAGAAGACGGCACAGATGACTACGGCCCCAAGCTGATCAAACGATACACGGCGTACCATGACACGCACCAACTAGAACAACTACTCTCGTCACTTGCCAACGTATCCGGCAAACGAATTAGCAAAAAGGACAAAAAGAGCCTACATACCAACTTCGCATCGATCCTCACCACGATTGAAAATCCGCGCAGGGGGCCCATGTTCAGTAAAGCGATCAACCAAAACACGAACCGGCAGTATGGCAGCAAGCGCCAAGTCAAGGTCGGCAGCGAAGGTGTCATGAATATCGATCGATGGTGGAAATGGCTACGTCTTGCAGCTTTGCGACGTATTTTGCAAGGAGGTTTTA
Organism: Talaromyces atroroseus; assembly: GCF_001907595.1. Taxonomy (NCBI): domain Eukaryota; kingdom Fungi; phylum Ascomycota; class Eurotiomycetes; order Eurotiales; family Trichocomaceae; genus Talaromyces; species Talaromyces atroroseus. The sequence continues at coordinate 2,729,905 of NW_017971433.1, forward strand.
TGGAACATTATTTTCAGGGTAATCGCGCGGTGCTGGATGCATTACCGGTTATGCTGAGGGAAGCGAGTCGTCCAACAGTGAACCGGGGTGGATATAAGAAGGCCGCCAAGTTTAGGAACTCGATGAGGAGGATGGTTGTGGAGGAGGATTGATTTTTTTTGTTTTTTTCGCGTTTCTCATCTCTCTCTCTTTTCCTATACACGTGTGACTTGCGACGTGCACTTCTTATCTCAACCTTCCTTTTTCTATTCTTCTTTCCAGTCACAATTGATTCAATGCAAGCATTCTGTTCCCGGGATTTGACGATATCAAATTATCAGGATTGTCCCGACTCTCAGGCCATAGTGCTAGAGTGGAGCCCCGGTCATCACGGTTCGTTGGAGTAGTTGGTTATCTCGCATCCTTAACATCAGTTAATCGGATGAGGCCGCCATTTCGAGTATGGCACGAATCACTTCACTTAATTCTTTTTTGCGTCATTCTTGCTTCTCTATTTTTTTTTTTTTTTAAAAAAAAGCACTTCCATTAGTCTACCATGGTTGTCCGCGCTGGAGAAAATTTCAAGTCGTATGCGTAAATTTGAAAGTTTTTCTCTCAACAATCCAAAGTTCATCTACTTACTTTTTTCTACTTTTTCAGCTGCACAAATTGAATGTGCTTCCGAGTCATGAGCATTGATTGAGCGGAGAAGAATATGAAAAAGGGTAGTGAAACTGGGGTATATATATAGTGATAAGACGATATTGTATAGAAAACAAAACGAAAAGTAGTGTTTTTCTTTTCTTCCTTTCTTCCTTTTTCCCTTCTTGATTTGTACAGGTGCACAGAACACAGAGAACATGGAGAACGAGAGGAGAGAAGAATGGCTACAGCTTGAAGATAGGAACAACATTCGACCATTCCCCTCGCGATCGCTCCTCCCAATACCCATCTTTACCCGACTTCATTTTCCAGACTATTTCTCCTCCGTCGCTGCTAGAATTAAGCGCACCACTGGTGACGACCTGCGTAAACCAGCGCGGCTTGTAAACTCCTCCACTATCTTCGAGTTCGCGGCGACGCTCGCGCTGTTTCTCCTCTAGCTGCGCCTTCAATTCTTCGGCGGCATCTAGTTCGTTATTCTCCAGCGCGCGCTGATCGGGCCGGAGGCGCGAATCGGTGGGCGGTAATTTGCCCTTTTCAATGGGCGTGGTTTCATTCAGAGTTGCTGCGAATGTCGGGAATCCGTATCGTTTAGCCGCTTGATCGACTAGTGACCCCGATGCCCATATGGTTTTGTTTGTTGGTGAGCCGTGCTCGGTCAGTTGCAAGGAGCCCGTCCATGTGCCCGTGAGACCAAGTGGGAGCTCGTGGCCATGTACATCGAACGCTTTCACGATGACTTCTTCGCTTCGGCCCGAGAACATGCCGCCTGCTTTGAAAGTCGAGACTGTTTTCTGGCCCGTTGTCTCATTGACCACGACCATCTCGCCGACCGGTTCGACGTATTTTTCGCCTGCAATAATGTTCCGTAGGAAAGACGTGGCATTTCCCCAGCTGAAATGGTCCCCGGTCGAATGGAGACTCAGTCGCGTTTTGCCGTCTGTGGTGATTTCGGCCGATTTGCCCCAGAATTTCTGCGATGGCTTGGGCGATTGCGTTAAGCTCCAGTCTCGGCTGTCGGCTTGGTATGCGAGCTGCACCGGTCGATGCGATACTTTCTCCACAAGTAGTCGAAAGCCGCGGTCTTCGCGTACAAGCTCGAATGTTTCTCCGAGAAGCGGGTTGAAGGGCTTGCGAATGGCCCGCTCTTTCACGCGACTTGATGACAAGCTTGAAAGCGCGAATGCAGTCACATATACCAACCGCTCAAGTCCGTCGGTTGCACTGGCAGCTTTATCTAATAGAGGCGAATACTCCATGCACTCGGCAGCTCGTTGCAGTAGTGACAAGGGCTCGTTGGCTGTCACCGGCATCGTAACAGCAGACAGATCTTTGCCCACGTTCTTCCGCAGAAACCCGATCAGACTGGGCGGAGGCATGATCGGAGCGGCGACTGTTTTTCGTCTTTGCACGCTGTCCAAGGGCAAGGGGCTCATGGATTTGGGTTTTGGTGGGAACAGCACGGCGGAGCTTTCCTTCTGGAGCGAATCACCTTCACTGCAAGATGATAAAGCATCGTCATCGACATCTACGTCTTCATCTTCGGCCTCGACTTCCGAGTCGTGCTGAATAGTGAGAAGAGGAGATGTTGGTCCCGCCTCAGCATCAAAGAACTCTTGTGAAGCGTCTGATTCCATGCTGACCCGGGAACTGATGGTAGTGATTGGCGGATGTCGTCTCTGCTTGCTTTCTCCAATTAAGTTGGTGAACTCTCCAACAACACAGTCAAGATCGCGAAGAATAGCCATTAAGTTCTCATGAATCTCATCGTCTCGGTCTGTGTGGCTGGTTACACTTCTAGGTTTCGGCTCTTCAGTAAGTGCTTCATTCGACGGACTAGGCGCTGCTAAATGTACAGCTCCATTTTGCCGCTTGTTGGTGTTGGTGCTACTGGGTTTGCGCTTCCAGAACGGACGCTTTGGCTGGAAGTCAGGGTATTCGTCTCCGTTCACGGAAGAGCTCTCCGCTGCACTGGCTTGTAGACTCTGTGAGCGCCGGCGGCCCGCGGCGGCGGCTGCTGTTGCTGCTGTAGAAGCGGAGGAAGAGGTGAGATATTTGGGATCGGTATCCTTTGCCAGCCGCCGCACAGCATCTCTCGACCCCGAGACTTTGCTCACCAAACTCTCGATTTGCTCCCATTCAATGTCCTCGTTGGGGTCCGGAAGATGGCGTGACACGGTATTTGAAGGAATCTGTAGCAGCGGAGATGCAGGAGTCACGACCCTGTCGTCTTTGCTCTGCTTGGAAGCCCGCTCCAGCGCCGTCCGCCATGCGGCGAAGTCTTGCTCATTATTTGCTCGTAAGTGCCAGATCTCCGCTCCGGAATCGATGGATATTTCTCGTGTAGCATCATTGGCCGCGACAGCCGCCAGGTTGAGCGGAATAGCCCCGCGGAGCGCCGAGGAGTTCCGGTCGTGATAATAGGAAAGTGTGGAGGACGTGTAGTCGAGCGAAAAGAACCGACGAGCCCAGCCCTGGTGTCGCTTTCGACGCCTCTTTTGCAGTATGCCCGTATGCACCTGTGTTGCGGCGCTGTTGGCGGAAGAAGCACTGTTGAGGCGCTTGATCGACTTAGCGCCGGACACGGAACGTCCTCCTCTGGCGGTGCGCGGGTTGTCAATGGAGGTGCTCGAGTTATTTGTAGGTCCCAGCTTCGGCGATGCACGCTTGCCGGAGCCTCCGATGTTGCTGACAGTGGCTAAGGCGTGTGGAGGGTGGACTTGATGGACGGATTGCGGCGGCGTAGCTGTTGGGTATGTCATGAGAACGAAGGTGGCCATCTTGCCGGTCGTCTTGGAGAAAGTATTATCGAACACCAGCGCGTAATTCCCGCCGTCATGCAGCGGGACGTCAAAGATACCCTGCGAGATCTTGTCGGCTTCGCATTTTCCCACCCACTGTGTGGGTTTCAGGCCGGCGCTGCGGAGCTTTTCGATCACGGCGGATGCTTGTGCATTGTCGGCGGACGACTCGGCGCTGTTGGAGTCGGCGTTGAGAGCTGACGAGGCAGAGGGAGCCGGCTGGCCAAGGTGCTTAAAGATGCCAAAATTGAGGGATTTCTTGTGAGGCTGCAGACTCCACGAGATGGTATGGCCGCCCTGGACCTTCACCCAGCGCACGAGGTAGGACTACGCATTCATTCATTCATTGCATTGTCAGCAGGACTTGGTCGTCTCGACGCGCGTTGGGCACGTACCTTGCTGTGAATCTCGAGCTCTTCCATGCCCGCCATGGCGAATAGACGTGCGCTGTCTGCCAGACAGACAGGGAGACGATGTTGTTTGTTGTTGTTGTCGTTGTTTTGATTTGACAAGTTGCAACAAGCGTTCGGCTGGCTCGGGGGCCGCGCGGGCTCTTTATTTATCCGCCGAGTATTTTTTTTTTTTATTTTTCAGCTCTTCAGCTCTTCGCCGTGCAGCGCATAGAGTCTACAGGATGCTCGATATTTATAATCATTCTGTTAACTACCAGCACTCGGAGGAGTGATTACTAAGTGTATCGACGCTCTTGCCGGCGACTTCCGCTGCGTTCTTTGCCTCCAGCTTGCCGACATCACGCACTGCTTCTACCATCATTCAAGCTCAGGCTCGAGTTGCTATGAGCACGACCATGGTATACAGAGCAGAGAACAGAGTGGCCAACGTGGGCTGAAAAAAAGCACTGAGTCGGCTCTCTCGCACGGTGGCCGGGAACCCTACCTGATAACTCCTGCTTCAGGCTACGCGACTAAAAGGAGAACGCATGCTTCTTGTTTCCTGCATTTATGATTTATATACTAATTGTCTAATGTACACATGTGCCTGGCATGCGCCTACCCAGCGAATTCATGCTTGGGCTGTCCACGGGCATCCGACGGCTTGAAGCGAAACATATGGCCACCCTCGTCTCCAGCAATCTCCTTCGTCCCCCGCCATTTCCCGCTGGCAAGAAAGATGATATCAAAGTTCTTCCCGCCCCAGGTCGTGCAAGCAGGGTTTCGCGCAGTGAAAGTGATGTCTTTCAAATGCCGGCCTTCAGGGCTGAACACCATGACACGGCTCGAGTCGAACATGGCGATCCATAGATTGCCCTCGGTGCTGTGGCTATTAGACTTTTTCCTCTCTGTACTATGAATATGAAAAGAAAGAACGAGCGTATGCTTACTCGACAACCATCCCATCAGGCTCGCCAAACGAGTCTCGCCTATCAATCAAAAGCCGCTTGTTTGAAATATTGCCACTCTCCAGGTCAAAATCAAATGCATACACGACCATGGCCACCGAGTCATGGAAGTAGACTGTATTGAAACAGAAAATTTAGTCAATGCTCCTTCTCCCTTGGATTCAAGACTAGACTTACAAGTCTTGTTATCCGGACTCCAACCCAGCCCATTCCCACAAACAACGCCCCCGTCTAGCATCTCATGCAGACTTCCATCGGGGTCATACCTCCACAACTTCCCCTTGGGCGTCCCGTACGAAGCCGGGAGTTGGTTGGGCCCGTAAGCCATAGCCTTCTTATCAATTTCCGCGAGCCAAAAGCGGCCTTTAGCATCAACGCCGCCGTCATTAAACCTCAGTTCGTCCCTCTTCTCCGTCGGAATAATCTCCTTAACAATCTCCATCTTCCCTGTCTCTTCGTCCAGGAAGCATACTCCCTGGTAATACGCGGCAATGTAACTGCCGGGCTTGTTCTTGCGGAAAAATTGCACGGTGACGCTGTCTTCGAGATGTAAAACGCGCGCTTCCCCGATTGCGTCTCCCGTCTCAGGATCGACTTTGAGGATATATAGTTCTGCAGGCTCTGCGAGACAGTCCACCCAGTGCAGTGTGGAATCGCTGGCGCGATAGATGGGCGCTTCTCCCAGGATCATTTGGCCCTTGGGGCAGTAGTAGAATGGCTTTCCGCCGCTCAAGACCTCGAGTCCCGCCATTCTTTTGCGTTTGTTCGAGATGTTTTTTGAGTTAGCTAGTTTTGTTTTGCAGGATCCCCCGAGGTTGAATTCTAGAAAGGAGAGACAACGTTCAGGTATGTTTGATTATAATTCATGCAATTGGTCCAGTCAATCAATACAGCTGGCTGCAACCCCCACGTAACTAGCATCCCACCCAACGATTGCTGATAACCACCACAGCCATCCCGCGCAATACTGATAACCTTCAGTGCTTCACTATCCTGCCAAACCTAACAGCAGGCATTATTGGCACCAAGCTAAGGGAGCTAAATCACTATCAACCTTGGTTAGGCTACCCTGCTGGTGCCATAACAATTGGAATGTGCGGAGTAACCCGGCCTTGGCCCAGCCTCCAGCAGATATCCTGGAGCAGCTAGCTACCCATGGACGCGAGCACGTTTATCCCAGACATACATCCACCCTAGTCCTCAAAATCAGGCACACTAGTATACATATACACACTCTCTTACAATCTACTTGACTTGGTTGAAACTAGCCCACGCATAAACATTCAATAGGTTGAGTTGTTGTGAACCCCGAAATGGCGGTAACTGGGGATGAACATCACAATGCCTCACCGTCATCACGGTGGGTTAGCATGAAACATGCGTTTACCTCATGGCATGCATTCCACGACTCGATGCGGCTGCAGAGTGCTTCTTCGATGCTAGCGAACGAGGACTTGCTGCCCTCGCCTCCCGAGCGACAGACCTGGACCGTGTGGAACTTTTTTGCTTATTGGTGTGTATCTTCATCCTCGTCTTAGTGAATGCATAAGAGCTAAAAGTGGCTGTCTACAGGTGGAGCGAATCCTGGGCCGTATCAACATGGAGCCTGGGCTCGTCACTCATCGCCCTCGGTGCTACCGTGCGAGATGCATTGCTCGTCGTATTATTTGCCAATATCCTGTCGGCCGTGGTAATTGTTCTCAATGGCCGTGCCGCGTCGAGATATCATATTGGGTATCCCGTGCTGGCTCGGGTGACCTTTGGAATTTATGGGTCTTATTTCTTCGTGGTCTTGAGGGCCATATTGGGTGTAATCTGGGGTGAGTTTTAGATCTCGTCTCTGGAGTCAGGCTAGCCGTACTGATGGGATCGTAAATGGACAGGCGGCGTGCAGATGTATTATGAAGGGCAATTCATTTCGATTTGTCTTCGGTGTATATTCCCAAGTTGGAGCCGGCTTCGTAATACTATACCAGCTGTAAGTGCATTGGATGTTCCTTTCCTGTTATTTGAAGGTAGCTGATAAGATTGCAGAGCCAGCAAATCACTACTCAAGGAATGATCGGTTTCTTCCTTGCCTTCGTCTTCACCCTACCCCTAATGCTCATCCACACTTCCAAGATCAGACACCTCTTCAGCTTCAAATCTGTCGTCTTCCCCCTCGCCGCCCTCGGCGTGGTATGCTGGGCCACTACGGCCAACGGTGGCCGCGTATCCGCAAACAAGCTGGAAGACACATCGCTGCAGTCCTCATCCACAGCAGTATTCGCATGGGGCATAATTGGCCAATTCAATGCCGTCATGGGCGCGAATTCCGCACTGCTCGTCACAGTACCTGATCTAGCGCGCTATTCCAAGACCAAAAATGCCCAACTATGGGGCCAGCTTCTGGGTCTACCTATTGCTCAGCTTATCTGTGCCGCTATTGGGATAATCACCACCTCGGCGGTACACAATATGTGGGGGGAACTGTTTTGGAATCCGTATGATCTTTTGGATGCTATCCTGGATCATTCGTATACATCCAAGGCCCGTGCTGGTGTTTTTTTTGCTTCTGCATCCTTCGCTTTTGCCACTATGGGCACATCGATTGCATGCAATATAGTCCCGTTTGCTGCCGACGTGACGTGTTTGGCACCGAAATATGTCAATATTATTCGAGGCCAGTTTATCTGCTTGATCCTTGCCTTTGCTATTGTGCCATGGTATGCGTTCTCTCCTCTTTCCGGTCCCATTCTCTTCTTAACAAGTACATGCTAAATCATACCAAGGCGCATTGTCTCCTCGGCAAACGGCTTCCTCAGCTTTCTCTCCGGCTATTCCATCTTCCAAGGCAGTGTTGTATCCATCATGACGGTCGACTACTTCCTCCTCCGCCGCGGCAATCTGCACATTAGCGCCATGTTCACAACCTCACGTCTCGGGGAATACTACTACAACTTCGGAGTCAACTGGACCGGCATCGCAGCCTTCATCGCCGGGTTCTTGCTCCCATTGCCAGGATTCATCTCTAGTTTCGGTACGGTATCTTTCAGTAGTACTGCGGCAACGGACATGTATGATTTGGGGTGGTTGTTAAGTTATTTGGTGGCGGGGGTTATCTATTATGTTGTTAGTAGATTTGTGACTGCTAGAAAGACGGTTAGGTCTTGTAGCGAAGTCGCCTTTGAGGCCAATGTGCCGAAATCGATTGGGATGGGGGTGCAGAGTGATACGTTGGTGGTCGATGGGATTGAGATCGTGGTTGGTATGTCGACTCACGAGCAGGATGATATGGCTTCCTCGCCTTTTTCTGTTGCTGCTGGCCCTGCCAAGGGCGATCTTGTATGAGGAAGACGCTTGTATATATCTATATTCCTAACTATCAGAGTGGCATGTACTTGATCAACAGCTTCCGAAATAATATAATAGATGGCATTTTCCATATTTTATGACAAAAGAATATGTAAGTAGACAGACTTATGCTAGCTAGCTTGCTCCATTTGATAGAAATGATATGAGAATACAAGAGTAGAAATATAATCAACAGGGTAATAATAGAGAAATGGTTTTAGTCTGTCCAAATGCAAATATACCCTTTCCCTTACTGGTTAACTGAAAATTTGATCAAATACAAGAAAGGGTCAAAATGACGAAAAAACACAGAAGAGAAGAACAAAAGTTGATCAGACTGATGTTACAATTTTTTTTACCTCCGCGGCACACCCTGACCAACACGGCCAACTTGCATGTTAGTAAATAGCAGTTTAAATCCATTGCATAACGCACGCATATCAGGGTAGGGGTTCCGCTGAAGCTCGTAACCTTGAGGAATAATTTTGACGTTCCAGCTTTGCAGAGATGCATTCTGCCCGGCTTTGAAGCATAGGAAGAAATAGCCTGGGTATTTTGGATTGATACAAAAAGCGTAGACGGAGCGTTTGGGGTTGGCCATTGTGTATGTTGTAAGCCACTTTTCTAAATGTCGTGTTAGCCAAATTCGTAAAATAATAATATGAAGGGTTGCAAAACGTACCTGTATCGGCTTTGGTACCAGTTTGGTACTTCTCATGCGCCATAATTTCGTCTACCTTTCTAGCCATCGTCTGCACATGGCTGACAATTAACTCGTCCAAATCACTGTATGTGTATTTACCACCAATCTTCAAAGTTCGACCGACCGAATATTCATTCTCCTTATCCAATTCCAAAACGTCGATATGTTGGTAAACACCATCCGCAACTTTCCAAGTAACTGTAAGATGATCAGGTCCCTTGGAGGATGGCCTGATAACACAGTCGCCTCGATTTTGTCCGCCCAAGTACTCTTCTGCTTGCTTCGAATTGTATGCACGGTATAGCGGGTGTTTAATGACCCGAACGAAGCGGCTTTCAGTTTTCGCTTTCTCTTGTAGAAGATCTCGATCTTCTTGCTCCTGTCGCTCATCCCATTCGCCGCGGTGTTTCTCAATTGGCCGCTGGTATCCTTTACTAACTTTATCTTCACGAAGGGTCATGTTGCACGCGAATGTCTTCTTGTTCAAGTACAAGATTTTGCCTTGGACAGACTGGTGAACTTGGAAAAGTGCTCTGGGTGGAATGTCATGTCGGTCCGTGATGTCTGATTCAGAGACCAATACTTCCACGCCGCAATCAAGTCTTCCTTCAATATGATCTGGGGCAATTCGTTTGATGGACATCGGCACTACCATACCATCTGCTAAAGTATCATTGGTCTCACCCGTCAGCATGGTGAAGATCTCGTCCGTGCTCGGGAAGACGAATTGTTTCCGCAGTTCTTCATATGGCTGTTGCAGTTCGGCTCTGATTGTCTCCAGGGTGGCTCGTTTACGCTGGTTTAGATTCTTCTCCAACTGTTCGGCATATTCCTCTAAAATCAGGTCATTAACACGATCTTGAAGATCATCTTTGAGGAGCTTTCGAACGATAGCGCCGGCGCCTGACTCGTCTGTTTCCGCTTTGATGTCTTCCTCGTCGAGCTCCAATGCATCTGCGGCCATCTTCCGAGCAATATCATAGTCTTCAGGATGGACTCGGGTGTTATCTAAAGGATCCGCATCCGTCTCAACGTTCTCCCAATCCAGATATAGAAAGCTAGCGCAATTATTCCACACTTTGACGCCCATGGCGGGATATTGCGCCTCGACACCGAGTAGCTCCACGCGATTGTTGACGACGCCACCGTTCATGTTGACAATCTTAACTAAATGCGAAGCCTTTCGGGGCCCCAAACCACAGACATACTGAAGAAGATTTTGCGTTGACGTATCACTCACTGCTTCATTGATATCAACGCCACACAGGTTGACCATATCGACTAGTGCGCTCTCCAATTGTTTCGAGACAACATCCTCCGACAGATATCGCTGGCCGGGAGTGAATTGAATAGAGACCAAGTCTTTGCCGAGTGCTGCATATTCCTTCAACGGGTTTTGGAGATATCTAGCGATACCACAGCAATACGATGTGAGCCAACTAGACTTGATGGGGAAATCAACGTTGGCACGTTCGCTGTTGGCATATAGCTGAGCTGTTTCGCCATTCACCATAATAACCTCCAATCGATCAGACACTTCCTTCGCTTCTTTACCTTCGCCGACTGTATATGGCGCAGCACGGAGATCTTTGCGATCAACAATGTCACAAAGCAGCTTGTAAAGCTTGCGGGTCTCAGGAGACCGACCGGAGACAGCGATGACGTCGGGAACTCGACGACGAACTAACCCAACAAATGCTGCAACATCTTCACCGTCTGGAACGCCACGTTCTGGGTCACCAATCTGCAATTTCGCAAATTTTCCATTCTCCTGTGGTCGTCCCTCTTCCTCAACCCAAACCCAATGAATGAAATGATCACCATTCACGGGGGCATCGCCGTTAGATAAAGCAAGTACTCGAGGAACGGTCCCAAGAACCATTCCTTTGGGCTTGTAAGGAGCCTGGTCTAGTTTGTTGGAAAAGACTTCTCGGACCTCCTTAGTGACATGATTTTCACAATTCTGTCTAATGTTTTCCTTGACGCTGCGGGTCATCAATTTCACAAGTCTGGCAAGTGCGGTATCAAGAACTTCGCGTCTTTCACGATTCCATGCGTCGGCGACGTCACTCTGGCTATCGGACTCGATATGGCTGTATAAGCTTTGGCGATAGCGCTCAAAGTTCTGAAAAGTGACCGTCACATTTATCAAGCCTTCTTCCTCAGCCTTGAGCATACTTAGGAAGAGCTCTGGACGTCGCGCAATATCAGTAAGTTGTTGATTGCGCAGATACTTAAACTCGTAGTAAGGGTGCTGTTCGTCTATCCGCCGAAGACCCTTTTCCGTTCGATGGCAATCCACAACGCCATTCCTGTAAGACTGCTCACGGATGACCTTGCGCATCCTTGGATTCGTAACTAATTCTTCCACGAACATAGCCTTTGCAGCCCTAAGAGCGCTTGTTGCATTGGTATAGTCTGCGTCTAGTGCGGTATCTGCAAGTTCTTCTGGAGGCTTTTCAGGGTCCTCGGTGTATTGCCCGCGTCGGTTTTGAGAAGCAGCTTGCGCGAATGCGTCTGCAGTAATGCCGAAAGAACGCACGAGACTATAGACATTACTCTTGCGAATTCTTTCAAAGAAGGTATTAGCACCGGCTTTTCGTCGATTCGTCGTCTGGCCATTGGTCTCGCCATCCGCTTCACCTGAACCGTTTGCTTCCTCATTGGCCAAAGAAATGTCTTTAATCTGCGGTCCATATTGGAAGTGCAAATATTCCTGGACATCTTGCAATTCCTCCATGGTAGTTGCAGAAGAAAGCATTTCATCCACTATCTCGTCCTGGACATTCAAGTCCTGCAGTTTCTTATATGTCTTTTGCAGGGTATGTCTTTTGTCAATATAGGCTCGGAATTTCAAGTCATGCTCGAAGATATCCCACAGATCGTTCATATTCAATAATTTTTGAGCGCGGACTACAAATTCCGGGGCATCGGGATTGCCAGGATCTGGGGATGCTGGAACCTTGGCGGCGTGAATAAGATAGTCTTTGCGGTGCTGAAAAATAAAAGGGACTTCGAAATCATCAGTCACCATAAACTCGAGCACTTTAGCAACCGCACGTTGAAAGGGGTCTTGTAGATTGTCTTCAATCACATGCTGCTTCCTCAAGAGCATCAAGTTCGATATCCAAATGGCTTCTTCGCGGAACTCATCGTCGGTAAGGACGACGCCTTTGTATGGCTTGCGCGCGATTTGGTGGCGCTCTGGTTCGTCGGTGAAGCGAATTTCGTTGTCCTCATCAGTCAACATCTTCTCGGCAAGTAGAGTAGGCTCGAAGACGTCCTTCAAATCGAGGTGCTTCTCCTCCTCTTCTACCCGCTCTTCTTCGTCTTCCTCCATTTCTAGAGCAAAGAGATAGTCTGTACCGTCGCCAAAGGCCGCACGCATATCCTCAAGAGCGTTTTCATCGAGGCCAGTAGCTTCTGTGATGGCGAGACCCGAGATTCCCTTCCGAACAGGATGAGCAATTTCTTCATCGTCTTCCAGACGCTGGCGCTCTTCGTCCGAGAATTCGTCTTCTTCGATGAAATCGTCCATTTCCAGTTCATCGCGACGACGGTGACTGGGCCTTCCATAATCAGCCTCTTCTTCTTCGTCCCAATTAAAGACATCGGCGGGGCGATCGGCCTTGTGGCCTCTTTTCAGGCGTTTAAATTTTGACTGATGATTCAATAAAGTTAGGTATTGGCTACGTAGAACAGGAGGTTTCTAGCACTTACTTCTGCTGTCGGGGGTTGAAATTCGGGGTTCTGTTCGCCAATGAGGTCTAGATCTTCCTGGTCGAGATGCACATCATCACGTTCACGTTCCTCCCGCCTGCGCTTCCTCCGTTCTCGCCGGCGCTCAGCACGTTCCTCGGTCTCTTCGTCTTCGTCGACGATAAATCCCTCCCGAACCTAGAGCCTCGGAAAGTCAATGTTAGAAGATCGTCAAGGTAACCCTGTGTCGATGATTCAGCCTTACCGCTCGAGCCGCTTCTTCGTCCTCTTCTTCCTCGTCGTCCTCTTCGCTCGAGTCAGCGTATGAAGGTGGTTGACCGGTGCTGGGCCCTCGAATGGGCTCGCCAGCCTCCTCGTCGAAATCCTCATCATTCTCCTCCTCGTCCAGAAGCGCCTCGCCCTCAATCAGATCTCTGGTGCTCATGATGGCGGCGGTCGTCAAGGGTGCTGCCAGATGACAAAGCAATCTCAATGAGGTGCGTTACGCTCACTCGCTCCAGCAAGAAGCGATCAAAAGCACGAGTGAAGGTGGGTTTTTTGTTGTGAGCGCTCACAGCTGGCAAGAGCACTTGACTTGGCAGCTGCGACTGAAAAGGGCCGAAGGCGCGCGCCTGCGGCGTGGCGGGTGCGCTATTCCGTAAGCAGCTTAAGCGTGGCGCATGCATCGGCCAGAGGCTGGTGGAGCGGATCGGCTGCTGATTGGCTGATATTTATATCTGCCCTTTACTATTTACAACTTACTATATTTACTACTTATTTATTTACTGATTTTCAGAAAACTCATGAATGGCATAGAACAACCTTTGCACTAATCCGTGCTGACCCAGCATCCGCCGGAATAAAACAGAGACAGCGTCTGGGCAGTACTCACCGCGTAGAAAGACTGACTATTCGCTCATTATTCCCCGCCTCCTAGCGAGGTTTCAGTCATAGCCATAGCCATAGTCACGGCGCTGGCTTTGTGCCCGACTACGCACTGCCAATCGAGATTTTTGCCTTGCTATTGCACACTATTGCCTATAGTTACGTGCGGTTGGCAGTAGTCACGTAGTCCCTCTCTCTGAGCTCGCCGCCCCAAGCGCGCTGATTGGCCCCGCTGCATCTCCCACTCAGTTCATCACGTCCGTTGCGTGAACCTCGTCTCTGGCAACCGCTGTGACTGCCACTAATTCAGTCGTGGCGGACGGATATTTTTGTCGTTCGATCGCTATTTTTATGCCTCGCAAGCCAAGGCCGTCGTATGCGGGAAAGTCTATTGTTTGTTCGCTCCAGATAGGGCTTCCAAGGTGTCCACTGCTTTGTCGTTGGTCTTCCCCTCGACTGCAATAATCATTTGTCTCGCTTTTCGCATCGTGAGTCGATTCGCCGCCGAGCGGCATACCAGCATCCATCATGGCGGACCAGTTCAAACCTCGTACCATGAAACGCAAGAATGTGAAGGGACTTGCCCTCAATTCGACCCCCAAACCAGCCTCCAACCCGTCGGAACAGGACGCCCAAATCCCAGGCGCTCTCGCTAACACGGAGAGCACCCGGTCCGATACGCTGGAAATTGGTCTGGAGTTTAAACTCGATTTGCGCAGTGAGGACCTGATTACGTTGAAGGAGGTCGGCGCAGGAAATGGCGGCACAGTCGCCAAGGTTATGCATGCCACAACCAAGGTGGTTATGGCACGAAAGGTCGGTGGTTCTAATCTCGTATAAACACATCTTCCCTCTGACAGCCGAGCTTTCTAGATTATTCGAGTCGATGCCAAAGAGAACGTTCGCAAGCAAATCCTCCGAGAGCTCCAAGTTGGCCACGATTGTAACTCGCCGTACATTGTGACATTTTACGGTGCCTTTCAAAACGAATCCCGCGATATTGTGCTGTGCATGGAGTATATGGACTGCGGGTGTGTATGCCCCAAACAGCTCTACTGGCCAGGGCGAAATGGTTGATATCGATCAATCTTTACTGACACACTGGCTTAGCTCTCTCGACCGCATTTCTAAAGAGTTTGGACCTGTACGCATCGATGTGCTTGGCAAGATCACCGAATCTATTCTTGCCGGATTGGTGTATCTGTACGAAAACCATCGAATTATGCACCGCGATATCAAACCGTCAAACGTCTTGGTGAACTCTCGCGGTAGTATCAAACTCTGTGACTTTGGTGTCGCAACGGAGACGGTCAACTCGGTCGCTGATACCTTTGTTGGAACATCGACTTACATGGCACCTGAGCGTATTCAAGGAGGTGCATATACTGTTCGGTCTGATGTGTGGAGTGTTGGGTTGACCGTGATGGAGCTCGCCGTCGGACGATTCCCTTTTGACTCGTCCGACTCAGCTGCAGGGGATCGTGCCAGTGCTGGGCCGATGGGTATCTTGGACCTTCTACAGCAAATTGTGCATGAGCCTGCTCCGAAGCTGCCCAAGAGTGATGCTTTCCCTCCTATTCTACACGAGTTTGTGGCCAAGTGCCTGCTCAAGAAACCCGACGAGCGTCCTACGCCACGGGAACTCTACGTAAGTCGAGAACTCGAGATTGCTTGAGACAGCTCACTAACACAATTACAGGACAAAGATGCATTCTTGCAAGCCGCTAAGCGAACGCCAGTAGACCTCGAGAAATGGGCCCGTAAGATGATGCACGCACAGGACCGTCACTCCTATCTTGAACCACCTGCTCCGGCATCACTTAGGGCGGCAACCTCAACTTCTGGAAGCCCGTCCCCTGATACAACGCCTCGCGACACTCCTGCAACTGCGATATCTTCAAATGCCCCATCTCACCCCACGCCAACCTTTGGAGACATCCCGCTCCGAAATGATGTTACTTCGGCACATAGACACTATACACCTCCCTCGCATAGCATTCCGACATCCCATCACGCCGATTATAGCGCTCAGCATTACCAGCAACAGCATGTATCTCACAACCCCAACTCGCCGCAGACGGCTTTAAGACAGTCGCCCTTCCTATCTCTCGAACATTTGTCGCTAGAGAGCGATGAATCTCGGAGTGGGAAAATTCGTTCCCCGCGCCATTATGCCGGCGAGCCTCGTTCGGCCATAGACGCGCCGTCGAAGCCGCATTTCCCTCGGGCAATGAATTCTTCTCACCAGAGCGGGCTACATACTGCCACCTTACCCATGGGGGCTGTACCTCCACCCTCCGGTCCTTTGCCTCCTCCGCCTCAGTCCGCCGGAGAGTCGTGGCGCAACCAGTACCGAACACGGGAGAATATGACGTGAAACACCTCGGCGTTACCACCAAGCCGCTAGTATTATTTATACGCTGTATATGTGCCTCAGTATAAGGACTAAATTAGTATACAAAACACCCCTATCCTCTCCTTATTCACCACTCTGCATCCAGCTCCTGACGGCACGCAACCTCGCATTCATACTCCTGACCTGCATCATATGGCGTCTGTCGTTGCTTGCTTGAGCTTCCTATCGTTTATCTCATCCAGGTCCATTTTTTATCCTGTCTTTCTCTCCATCTTTCCATTCATTTTCCATCTCTATATCCCCTCTTTCAGACACATATGTCATTAGCGATGAAACAATTTCTTTGGCGCGAACGTTGCTCTCTTGTTGATAAATGATTTCATGTATCTACGCACAAAGTTGTCTCCGGCAGAGCCATTTTTGCACAGATTTCATATCCTTGTATCTACGGCGTTGTTACTATGATTGTAGATGAATGATTCTTCTTTTTTTCTGTGAATTTAAACGCACCCGAAATGAGTTTCTTTGATTTCTAATTCCTTTAAAATAAATACTTATGCAAATGAACACGCGATGCAATTAATCTACAGCTAAGAGTCCGAGAGAAGAAATCAAGCCGTGCTCTTGACAGCGTCAACCATCAGCGTAATAGCATCTTTTCCAGCCTGCAACACAGCATCCATAGCCAAAAAAGGATGGGGCATACCCTGCATCACATGCAGCTCTGCCTTGACACCGTTCTCCTCCAATTTGGCCGCATATGCTTCCCCTTCGCCTCTCAACACATCCAACTCGCCCACTATAACAACAGCAGACGGCAACATCTTCCAGTGACCGTCCTCGTTCCCATACAACAACGGCGAAGCCTCCGGATTGGCCCACTCTTTCTTGTCAGGTAGGTAATGGTTGCGGTACCACATCATCTTGAGAGCCGGCAGGGCAGGGGTATGCTCGAATTCCTTCCACGCCCAGTTCGTGGCTGGATCAGCCGTGTTGTCGGTGACGGGCACGCTGAGCACTTGTTTAGAGATGCTGATCAGCGAGGGTTTCTCGAGCAGGGACTTGTGTGTGAGCATGGCTGCGAGATTGCCGCCGGCTGAGGACCCGCCGACAGACAGCTTCTTGACGTTGATGTTCAGATGGCTGATGGTCGAAGGGCTGTGGAGCCAGAGTAGGGCTTCCCAGCAGTCGTGGACTGCGGCTGGGAAGGGATCTTCTGGTGCCAATCTAGAAAAGGAAATTGTGAGCATTTATGTTTAGATAACCCTGTACATGGCAGGGAGCCTTTCTCCCTTACCTATAATCAACACTAACAACCACCACACCAGCTCTCTTGCACACATTCGTGCAAACGGTGTTCTCAGTGTTGATATTCCCCAGCACCCAACCGCCTCCATGGGCATATAGGAAGACACTCCATCCGCCCCCTGGCGCTGGCGTTTCTGGCGTGAACACCCGCACGACGACGTCGGGCCCTTCGGTCTCGGTCCGCTTTATCGATATGTCTTCGGTTTTCCCAACTGGAAGCACAGGACCACCTCCAGGAATAAGAACGCCAGATGTGCGTGAGGCAGCAACGGGTTGGAGGTGCACTTGCTGTTGGTTGATGATGTATTTGTTGTAGAAAGCGGCATATTCGGGGTGGACGCGAGATTCGACGGATGGGTGAAGAGGGTACGGAGGCTGGGTGGCGGCCATTTTTGCTCTTTCTCTGGAGTAGAAAGATCTATATTGCTTTTCTTTTTATTATAGAGAGGGAAGATACAGGATATAGACTCCTGGGCCTAGTAGTGCCGGATTCGAGGAGTAAGTGGTAGAGTACGTGGTAGGGTAATTAGGCTCAACTGGACAGGGAGTAGAGAGTCCTTTTAAAACCGAGCTGTAACAAATCAGCACAAGAGAGCACAAACTTAGACTCTTATCTAATCTAAATAGTTAACAATTACAGCAAATAATAGGGTGCTTTGCTCCCTCGTATTGTCCAGCTATACATGCGTCCATTCACTACGCCCGCGTTACAATCGATACTTACCATAGTACCACGGTAGCTCAATAGAATGCAAAGGACCATCTTATTCATGCACAATCTAGCCTGGCTAGACTCAAGAAATAGCTCTCTGATTGCACGAGCGTACCGATACCCCTCACCTCCATCCACGCGCTACGTGGGATTGGAGGTGCGGGGTGATAAGATCTATCCGAAAGATAGACACGTGTTTGCGTATTCACGCTGTATATACAATACCAGCTATGCCTTTTTGGGGATGTATATGTTACTGTGTGGGATTGCTCCCCCTTGCTTGGCCAGATTATTCCCGTATTAAGAGTCCATACACGTTCCTGAAAGCTAAATAGATTACTCAACAAACCTTCCATTTGCTTCTTATTTTTCCTCCTCCTCTTCTCTTTTCCTTTCTACTCCTCTTCTACACCCTCCTCAGAGAAATTATTTGAGAAATAAACAACAAACATGGCCAGCAAAACCCCCATCTTGACCGACAAGGCCCCCAAGCCTCTCCCCGGTATTTACTCCCAGGCCATCGTCGCCAATGGCGTCGTCTACTGCTCTGGCTCAATTGGCATGGACCCTGTAACTGGAAGTTTGGTCGAAGGAGACATTAAAGCTCGCACTGTATGATATACGCATCTACCCCTCCTCCATTTGTTTTGTCCCTCAATAATATCTGATGATTTCCGTTACCAAAGCACCAATGCATCAAAAACTTGAGCCACGTTCTCGAAGCCGCCGGCTCGTCTATTGAGAAAGTTGTCAAGGTCAATGTCTTCATTGACGACATGGATAAATTCGCTGAGATGAACTCCGTTTACACACAATATTGGGGTGACATTAAGCCTTGCCGGACGTGAGTTCTCTCTCTGTAAAACAATGTTACTTTCAGAAGCTGATTTGTTTTGGATAACAGTTGCGTTGCTGTCAAAACTCTGCCCCGTAACACAGACGTCGAGATTGAGTGCACTGCTGTCTTGTAGGTATGCTGAATACTGTTTTTTTTTAATTTCTTATTCATATTTGTGATTCTGTTGGTAATGCTAACTTGTTCTTTCTTATCGTAGATCTGATGCTTCGGGGAGCTCCGGAGAAAAGTTCGGCAAAGTCAAATCCTCGCTTTGATAGTATCTATGGATAGATATTAGGTACTCACATCTTTGGTAGCTTAGTGAGAAGGGTAAAAGCTAGGAATTATATAATAATTACAAGTTTTCATGTGACATGACTACAGCATCAGGCGCTGTCTTTGTTTCGCACACACATGTGTACATGTCTATATCTAACGGCGTAAAAATACAGATGGTATCAAATATCAAAATAAGACACTGTATCAGCTCGGCTCATTACTCACCAATCTTCCTAATGTATCATACGCCTCTTGAAGCAATTCCCACCGACAACCCTCAAGAGACTCTCTCACTGCCTGCAGTAGCTCAGAGGTCTCTTGGGCGACAATATCAATCTCTGCGGAGTCGTGCCTTAACAGCATTAGCATGCGCACGAGGTACTCCTCGGCACTGCATGATATCCGTTTCTCCCGGTCTTGGTGGGTCTGCTGAGTTTGGTTTCTTTCGCGCGACATTGCACCATATGCCCACAAGATCAACGAGGCATGGTATATCGACCATGGTCGAAGTGCGATGTTGTCCTTGGTTGCCCGATAGACCTGTCCCGTAAATATGCTCTCTTGTATCAACAAAAGACAGTGATAGAGAGCCTTTTTTGATTCCTGTCTTTCGCTCCATGCTCGCACTCGCGCTGTTGCTCTGAGTCGGTCGTTGGTTGAAAGCAAGCTGCCCAGTAGAGATGGCGCACCTGCTAGGATATGTATGTCGTTAATGTCAGTGTAGATGGCTACGTAGGCCATGCGATGTAGTGGTCGGGATGCCTCTAGGGCAAGGGATGAGCTCCGCGACACAAGTGAGAACGACCACGTATCCATCGCTCGCTCTAATGTCTCTTTCCACGTATCGATTGCATCTAAACGCGGAGAATGGACTGTCGATATACGACCCACGCCAAGTGTAGCCGAGTCTCTCGCTTTCAGGTGAGCCGTCACGCTGAACAAACCGTGCAGCAAAATAAATCGAGAATATGGACTACAATGCGGTGGTATCGGAGTTCGTGCTAATAGCCGCTTCAAGACTGGCAAAAATCCAGGTGACTCTGGGGTCTTACGCATCATTCGGTCCCAATCTTCAGCTTTGCTACATTCCCACAGAATATCAGCACATGGCAGTGGCAGACGCACATCATGCACAGAAAGAACGCAGGTATGCCCGAACATGAAGCTATGCTGGGCGTCCATGACAAAACCAAAAAATGCGGTTCGATTTGAACCCTGCATTTCAATCCACTGATGCCACGATTGCTCTACCGCAGTCGTACCAGGAGTTGGTATTGTTGTATTCTGATACGCAACTCCGCGTTTCATCAGTGTAATGATAGCGCCGTGAAAGATGTGTGCTAGTTGGTGATGTTTTCTCGTGGAAAACATTTTCTCATGTGCTTGTATGATCAAAAGTGTTTGGACACACCATAGTGATGCGGGAGGATCGAAGTCAGGGGTCTACATAATTAGTATTTCTTCTTTCTTCTTCCTTTTCATGAAAATTTCGTTCTAAAAAGGATACGCAAGACACATGAGATTCAAAGTACTTTGAGAAAAACTTACGCCAAATATGAGGTATCGCAATGAATCATGTATCTTGTTAGCAGCATCATAATGTACTGCGTCCCCTGAAAGTGTCGACCCCAACGTGACTATAGCCGCTACAAGCAGAGGCGACGCCTTCACTGGATCAAGCGTGTGTTTATGTAATATCGGAAAGTGTGGATGATAATTCTCAAAATAGAGGTTCCAAAAACCCGCCAAATGATTGGGATAAAAGAAAGACGATAGCAATATGTCCGGATCCAGAGTGCTCAAGGCCTTCAACAGGTTTGCACGAACCTCGGTCCATGGAGAAGATGCCGAGGACTGGGTGGATGAAGGATGGCGAATATGAGCTGGAGACGGCACTGGGAGAGCTGGTGGTGATGTATCTGTCAACGAAGCATTGCTATGTGGTGACGTGCCTGATGGCATGCCAGCACTACCTCCTGTAGAGTTTAGGTCGGCGGAGAGATTGTCAAACAACCATTCAAAATCTAAGGGCGGATCGGGAAAGTTGATCGAGGGATCCAAGAAAAGAGAAGTAACCTGATCTTCGCCAAATTGAGGAGTCGAAACGTTCATATTGTGAGGATCGGGGTGATCAGATATGCCAGGATTGCGGAAATCAATTGGTTCCATGGGTGGGATACTGTGACTAAAATCGATAGGAGCATTTTCCCTTTCTAGCTGGGCTGCCTCTACGGCAGCCATTTGGTGATTCTGCGTCTCTCCAGTGGTCTGATAAGCGGTCATCTTCACGGGAGACATATCTGATCCAGTCATTTGAACAGCGTCCTCCTGCTCAGGCTCAGTGAACATGGCAGTCGATTCCATGGGCTGAGACTGGGAGTCAAATGACGAGCTAGAATCTGCAGCCACAAAGCCACCAGAATTTCGGAACCACATCCCCTTTGCATGGCGCTCTTCATGTCTTCTCAGCAGGTCCTTGCGGACGAAGCGTTTTGGACATGACGTGCATTGGAAGATCTGTTTTGGGCTGTCTGGTTGACGTTAGCTAAGACTGGCACTAGCCGTTCGCTACAAAAGCGATTCGTTTCACATAAGATAAGATACGTACGGTTTAGCCTGTGTCTGGCCAGATGCTCTGCGCGAAGAAACTTCTTTCCGCACCCAGGCTCGGTGCATGGATGTTCTCTGGGCATGAGGCCTGCAGAGAATATCTTTCTTTAACTTGACCTTAGCAGCAGTAACAGTCGCTTTGAGCTAGAGGCACGTCGGCGCTACATGGCGCGATGCAGTATGGTGATGAATGGTTGGACGATTCACTCATTCATCGGCGAATGTCGAGTAAGGTGAAGTGCCTGGGTGCCTGAGTAACAGGGTATCCAAGTGGGGCTTATCTAAGCAGCCTTTGATTGGCTGGCTTGATTGTCCCGGGAACAACCAATCAGATGATGGGATCTAATCATAGACGCCCAGATCGGCTCCACAAATGACACCATAACCCAGATCTGTTTATTTCAACTATTGACCACTCTATTATACGTGCTACAATGACATCTCCCCGCCGGTCTTCTTCCTGGCAAACTCAGCAACAAGAAGACCCATCGTCTGAAGCAAGCTCCTTCTTGGAGCTGGGGCCCAATCATGGCTGGCAGATGATGTCGACGCGGGGACAGAGTTTGCCGGGGCTGCTAAGGACGTATTCGTTTTCCGAGAATAATAAATACGACTCATCTGATGATATTGAGTCCAGCTCTATCAGAGATGCTGTTGCTAGTAATAGTAGGCATTTTACTGCGTCACCCACTCGTGAGAGGCCTCACAGGCGAGGGTCGCTTCTTATCGGAGATACGACACCGTCTTTTCGATGGTACATTCACCCTCCCCGGCCTTCTTATGTAGTTGTTAGTATGGAACTACGTCAGCTAATTGAATGTTAGGTCGGAATATTACACGCCTCCAGTGCAGCTAGCCAAGCTTCGGAAACCAGTGTAAGCATTCATTTGTCCATATCAACCAAGCACAAATAGCTCACCTGAATCACGGGTAAGCCGCGAGTACTACACGAGAATGAACTATCTGGTTTCCCGTTATAGCCTTGTAGACCGCTTGTTGGACTCTTCAGTGGCTCGCGATTTGATTGAAGACTACGGTCGGTTCTGGGCTAGCAATCAGCAGGGCAATTTACAGACCATTACAGAGGAGCAACCTATACCAATCGGAGGCACTTCCGCTACAGATATACCTTCGACTGGCGTACAAACGCAAACCTCCGATATACCAGAGACGAATTGTACACGTCGCCTTTTGAATGAAAGAACGCCACTCTTGCTCTCACCAGACCAGGGAAGTGAAATGGTTGAATTTTCACAGTTGTCCAGGGAACAAGACAACCGTCGAATTGTACTGACTGCTGTCTACGTTAATCTGATGGCGAACTTACTATTGCTAATTGCCAAGATTGTCGTAACACTAATGACTAGCTCTGTGTCCGTCCTTGCTAGCTTGGTAGATGCGGCATTGGATTTCTTGAGCACGGCGATAGTATGGAGCACAACACGGTTGACCGTGCGACGAGACCGATTTCGATATCCTGTTGGTCGACAGCGTTTGGAACCCCTGGGAATACTTATTTTCGCCGTTGTGATGATCACCTCTTTCTTCCAGGTTGCGACAATTTCATTGCAGCGATTGTTCGGGGAAGATCACAACCTGATCGCGTTGACTGTTCCTGCGCTCATCATCATGGCATCGACTGTGACTATCAAGGGGCTTATCTGGATTTGGTGTCGAAGGATCAATAATTCCAATGTCCAAGCACTAGCTCAGGATGCTATGACTGACGTCGTTTTCAACGTATTCAGTGTCATTTTTCCTCTCAGTCAGTTTTTACCAAAGGAACTATACCTATGATCAAAACCAGCTGACGCAAATAACAGTCGGCACATTCACTAATATATGGTTCCTCGACCCTCTCGGTGGTCTAATTCTTTCAATATATGTGATCGGCAATTGGGCGACCACCGCAAACGAGCACATCGCACACCTAACTGGCGCCGCTGCATCAGCCGCTGACCGCAGTGTTCTATTATACTTCGTTATGCGTTTTGCGGCCTGTATTCGCTGGATACAGAATCTGGAAGCATACCATTCAGGAGATAGACTGAACGTGGAGGTCGATATTGTCCTGGATGGGAATACGAGCCTGCACGATAGCCATGATATTGGAGAGAGCTTACAGTACATGCTTGAGAGTCAGATGGCAAGCGTCGATAGGGCCTTTGTACACCTGGACTATGCTGAGTATAATTTACCTACGCATGTAGATCATACACATACCTAGGTACTTACTGTTGCCTCGATATTTCTTTATAAATCGATATTGGACAGATCTTTAAAATGTTAAAATCATTAATTCTTTTTAACACGGTTCGTACCTGGGTATAAACCTGATAATCAACAAAGCTCATTACAGAAATCCAAATTCAAAAGCAAAAAGACAATAGAAGACAAGCAGGGCGAACCTCCCGATTGAAAACCAGATCCCAGCAGATAATCAAGTACTACCACAACTGCGGTACAAAGCGGTCAGGCGGTTTCCTGTTACGCATACCTCTGCGCAGATTCTTTTCGGATCTTGTCATTATCTGTTCTTTCTTTTTTGTCTGCTTCCCCTGCTTCCGACGTTCATCACCGCGTCGATTAGCCATTCTTGGTGCCTGCATTCTAATCCGCGCACTTCTTCGCACCGGCACATCGACATCCTCATGCAGACTTCCCCTGGTATTGCACCGGTTTCGTGTTCTGGGTCTCTTTGCGGGTGGTGCTTCTGCATGTCTCTCGGATGCATTTCCGTCTATGCGTCTTTTTCTGGATGTATTTGCCGTTGGTGGACGGCGCTCTTCCCCCTGTTCCTCTGGTGTCTCTGGTACCTCCTCTGGTATTCCCTCTAATACATCCTCCTCTCTTTCCTCCTCCGCCATCCTCTCCAATACCTCCTCTGCTATCCCCTCCAACACCTCCTCTTGTACCTCTACCTTTATCCTAGCTTCCTCTTCTGCTACCTTTCCCTCTTCCTGCCGCGTTGATCTTGACATTGGAATCGTATCACTTGTTCTTCTTCTTGGTATTTGTATCGGTCTTTGGTCAAAGAAATCCAACCATTCCTCAAACCACATCCCACTATGCCGTTCACGGGCTCTCTCTCTTAACTCGTCTGGCGTGAGTCGCCGCAGGTATTGACTTGCCTCCTCTGCATCCTCACCATAGTATACGAGTCTCAATCGTTCTAGTTTTTGCTTTTTCTTCAAGGTCTCGTTGAGCAAATTCTCGAAATCGAAATAGGCTCGTTGGTAGACGCTAATGTTAGAGGAAACTGAGGCATCTGTTATCGGCGTTATGGTAATGTCTGAGAAGCCCTCTTCTTGCTCTCCATGGGGTACATATGAACTTCGGGTAGCATAGCTGTTCGGAGGTAGCGGGCTACTTGGCTCACAGTTTTCTTTATCGTCTTCCTGTTGCTCTTGGTCTTCTGAACTCGCTTCGATAGTGGACATCTCACTCTCAGGGATATCTTCTTCGTCTCCATCATCGTCTCGATCTCGGTTGGCAGCACGTCTCAGAGACGCCGCGACGGTGGGAGATATTTCTCCGCTTGTTGAACTTTCCCTCCTGCTGCCGTCCATGGTCAAACCCGGTTCGGATGGTAGGTATGCAGAAGTGGTTTTGGATGATGCTTGACTATCAGAAGACATCCAATTAGGCAGGCGACAAGTTTAGTACATGGTAGGAGTCCTCCCATAAATACAGTGAAATAAAAATCAAAGACTTTGCAAAAGAAAAAAAAAAAAGAAAGCCTTCCGATCTCCTTTGAACATAGATACACATAGCATTGGAATTGTATTGATTCTGACAACGTCTAAATCCGGAAAGCGGACGCATGATACATCGTCAATAAAGCCTCTTTTTTATATCCCTGTTTGATCGTTTTGTTCGTCTTTCCCCCCTCCCTTCTTCTTGTTACTCAAGAGATATGTATCATACTTCTTACAGTGAAACCCAAACATGAGGGTGAAACTTGGGAAACAAAAGACATTGTATTGTTGAGACACGCACAGCGATGCCCTTTTAGGTTAGCGCCTCGCGAGGACGAGAGAATAGATATCCTCCTCCGGGGGTCCTCAAGTAGTCGATCATTTCATCTTTCTGCCTTCTTCGTTTCTTTGCCCTCATTATTGCATAAATCTGTGGATAGCGTATGAGGCATTACCCTTTAGTCCATGTAAGCCCGAAGCGGTTAACCCTCGCAATGACTAACAATATTGTGCCCAGCAACATAACACTACCCATAAACATCTGCATATACAAGTAACTACCATCATCATCAGCCTGCACAAGTGCGCCTGCAATCGGATTGCCAGTCAAGGCTGCGAAGGCAACAATAGAGAGAACCATTCCCATCCTTACGCCTGTCTTTTTCAGATCGTCGGTCAATGAGCTCAGAGCAACAGGGAACAAGCCCTGGATGCCGGCGGAAACGAGTCCATATATCACAGCCCACACATACAGACTAGGCGTGCTATGGACGCCATACCAACCGTATGCCGTTACAGCAGTGCTAATTGCGAAGGGAATCAAGAGATTCAAAGGTCCCGTCCAGGCATCGGATACCAGACCAGGAACAATCCGTCCCGGGAGGCCGATACCACCCATAACCATGAGTAGGTCTGTAGATGTCGACGTAGAAACACCAAGAATATCACGGGCATAGCTACCCACATAAAAGAAGCCAACGTATAACCCCCAAAGAACAAAAAACATGCCAATCGCAAAGCACAAGTAGGGGATTTCCTTAAAGGCAGCCAATTCGACAATAGGCCCGCTTGGACGCGGCGGCAGTCTTTGTCGGAGGAAGAACAAACCAGGGAGCAAAGTGGCTAGAGTGAAAAACCCCAACGCGCGCATAGTCCATGCAAACCCTGCTTCCTTCAAAAGCGAGTTTATCATGGCGGGGATTATCAGTCCGCCTGTTGCGGACCCGGCTGCTGTGGCGGACATGGCGAGTGCTCGTCGTTTATCAAAGTAGGTTGGTAGAAGAGATAGAGTGGGGCAGAACATGAGACCGCATCCAATGCCTTGCATGATGCCCTGGGAGAGGAATATCTGCCAATACTCGGTGCACAACGAAGTCATGAATAGACTGAGTGTGGCGATGAACATGCCGCAAGCCCATGTGAATTTAAAGTAGCCTGCATCGGTGGCACGACCTGAGAACGTGCCAATGAAAAAGATCAAGAATGTCTGCACACTGCCTATCCAGGAAATGTCTGATGGCGACTGATGTAGAGTTTCAGTGTAGTATGTTTGAAACATACCGAAGGAATTGGTGTACCCCCAGGTATTGGCTATTACAAAGTGAGCAAGAAGGACTTGTGACCATGCCCTGATGCCGCCGTCTGGAGGGGGACCGGGGTTTCGCCCAGACTCTCGCGTGCGAACGAGGGTCAAGGTCCTGGTTAGAATAGATGTAGCAGCATCAGCATCTGTGTTTGCTTCTTCAGTTCTCGATCTCGATCTGGATCTGGATATGATTGCTTGGTTATTGACATCGTTGTCGTCCTCCCGATCATCATCATTAGACGATGTAATCGTGTCTGAAGTTCGCCTTTTCTCATCCTTCCTATCATTATCATAATTATGATAGACCACAGAAAGCTCTGATCCTAGCTTTTCTCCATCCTCATAAAATTGCCCGCTCCTCCGTCTTTCTTGCTCAAGGTCCGGTCCTGAATGAACGTGCGGTTGCGCCTTTTCCAAATCTATATCACTGGGTTGATCCATTATGATTGGTTTGAGTTCTTATTTGATTTTGAAACCTGCCCTTGTATATAGCATTAGAAACAGTTCAGGCTATGCAAATGCCGTCAATGTCGGCAAAAGTTGGAAATCGGCTAATCGTGAAAAATGGAAAAGCGATTGTATTCTAGTCAATTTTCACGATCCAAAGGGCGCTGGGTATTATCATAGACGTAATAATGGCAGTGTAAAATCTAGACAGTCGAAAAATCTTTTATCGGGACGAACTCCACAGCGAACAAGCGCAAAGTAACTGTGGATGCACAATCAGTAGTCACCCCAATGTCAAGAGATGAAAGCAAAGGAGGAAAAGAAATACATGTAGTAAATTTCCTTTCAAAAAGCATTATTTCATTTCTTTCTTTTAGCAAAAAACCGAATATACTAAATTGGTGGTGGAGAGCAACCTCGCAGAGAAATCCGAGATGGAGAAGATAAAAGCAACAAATGCCGTGGACTACTAGCGGCTCCTCGAAACCGGGCCAGGGTATGTTGTCTCTGCATGAAAACTCACAACTCACCGCTCGACACATGATTGATAATAGTACTGGTTTTAACCTCAATGGCTGTGAAAAGGTCGCTGTATGGCTTACACAGAGGGAAAAGCCTTGTGAGATACAGCCATTCTGTCGTGCGTCTCAAACTGCTTGTCTGTTGGCCTCCAGATCGTGCTGTCCCAGAATCCGCTTGCCATCCCATGTGTTCGGACACAGATAATACCTCGGTCTTTGGACGTGCGTATTCATGGGCTAGGTACAATGGTTTGCGTTTCCTCATAAATGGAAGCCCAAGCCTAAGTCTTAGACTGCTGTAGATGTTGTCTTGATAGCTATAGCCCTGACTTATTTAGCCGGCTTACATTTGTTCGCGCCGCTCTGCTCGACCGTCCCAATCGTCTCGGCTTGTTGATCACAGTACCGTGCCATTTCGATGTCCTTGTCGGTCAGACCGCGAGGATAGTGTGTTGTCCAGTGGACGCGGACGGAGCCTGACTTCTAACCACAGCCAGTCAGCATCAATTGGCCTTGGTTTCCGGAATGTGTCAATGTATCCGGCGACAAGCAAAGCAAGATGGACAGTCTTACAAGAGTTATTGTTGAGTGATGGTTCTTCGATTTGCTTCGAATGCCGATGACTTGGGTGAAGTCCTATGCAAAAGAAGGAATTGGTTAGGCAATCACATTGACAATTAAAGAGCGGGTAAAGAACACACCAGACATTTCGTATAGGTCTTGAAATAATACGTCTTCGCAACACCCGCGCGGTCTTCATCCAGCGTCCATTGTTTTTGCTCGATCAGTGACCGAAGCAGCGCCGATAGTCGCTCGCAGTTGACAGAGTCAGGAAACACAGGTTCCGCACTATCCGCACGATCCACGGCAGATGCGAAGTTTTTCCTAGTCGGTTGTCGCGATCTTGCGGGACAGGTGGTTGGAAATGCAAAGGGAAAGGCGGGACGGCTCAATTGCGGCAATGAGCGCCGCTGTAGCAGATGCGTTATTTTTGTTCTTGTCGGTGTTGTAGCAGACATGGTTTGTGGTAGTTGCGGCAGTTGTAGTAGTAGTAGTGGTAGTTGTTGTTGTTGTTGTTGTTGTTGCTGTTTGCGCCGTCTGAGGAAGCTTGGGGCCCGTGACTCGGACGCCTCAGGCCACGACACTTTCCTAACACGACACCTTCCCAAAATGGACAATTCTAAACAGTGAGCATTCTGGGCCCTACACCCATCACTAGCGCTCTCATAGTACATTGCTATACTTTGCACTTTGTGTATTTGCTAAGAAACAAGAAAAAGCGTCTATACCGAACGCCACATTTTCATCGTGCATGGCATACACCAACATGGTGGATAACGGACAGCATAGGCTGCACACATAGCCCAATTAGAGAAGCTTACTAGGGAAAAATCTTATGATGCTTGTATATCTCGTTCACTAACTAGTTATCCAGTGCACTGCTGACGTTAAGCATGTAGTCACTGCTCAGTTATCGCCTGTATCGTAAGTTCTCAGGGCTCGAGATGTTCTAGACCCTATATCAGCATATGGTTAGTGTGCGACAGTGATACGAAGAAAGCTTTTTCCTGAGCGCGAGTCCTGGGTACAACTCCTATTCTCCACAACTAGACATACTATCTCCCCTGCTGTGGCTTGACCCTGGTGCTGGATTGACGACGTCATCGACAGCTTGCCGATAACCGAAAGTGAGGTCAATATGAATAGTTACTACTGTGAATATTACCAGTTGCATGAGGAGAGATTGCGTGGCCATGAGCTATGATGCGCGATAGGGTAAAAACGCATGTGGAAGAACAGAACAAGAAAGTGGAATGCCTGAAAGCTACTACGTTGAAATCTCAACATCATCGACTCGAACCTGACCCACAGACGATTGGATACATAGTCCGTGTTGCTATCAGATAAGCTACGGCGAGCTAGATCTCTGAGTACTCGGGACTCTGCACAGAGATGCTGAGTTGTAGAACAATTGAATACTGCAGAGTCGCTATTCAGCCAGATGATCTTTGTGTAAACATAAGTTCTAGAAAATATCAAAAGCACGCACGCCGGGACGGAGCCACGGCCTTAGTCAGCGGCATTAAACGCTTCGTCTCGCCGCTCGGAATGTTCGTCCGAACGGAGCAACACACTTGCCGGCACCGAACAACACAAAGCGAAAAACGATGCGGAGATCTCCCGCTTAAAGCGGCACGTCGGACTTTACAAAGTTAAACTCTGGAATGCGGTTCCGTGCGAGGACATCACTCGCTATGACTCGGCCTTACTGATTGTTCTCAGCGATTCTTTACAGCCAAGTCACTCTGTCAGATGAGCCAGGAGAAGAGCATTGGATTCAACAGGGTTACTAACGCGCGAATGGAAGAGCCAGAAGCCGGTAACTATGTATGCAGGCTTTAACTAAGTTATGGCCGGAGTTTACGTATATCCGTTCGCAAATACGACAACTAGCCTGGACGAATAGAAAGGCCGCAAGTACGCTGCAGGGAGATATTGCTACGTATTATTAGAATATTCCAGGCGATGATCCAGGTTGGGACCCCTTCCCCCAAGGAGCATGGACGGACTCTTGGAGTATGAGTATTTTTGGACTACGGAGCGTAGTAATACTAATACTAATACTAATACTAATAATACAACTCGGAAGCATAGCTTCCCGGACACTTAGCTGGCTGGCCAAGTGCAGTAGTGTCGGCGACACGCTTTCTCGCGAGCGAATGGCCGATTATCCGATCTAGCTCTGCAACTCGATCATATAATTCGATTGGGCTTGACTGAGGGAAAATCATATCCGAGTCCCCGCTGATTTATGATCACCTGCCCCTGTGAGAGATTTTTTTTTGAGAGAAAAAAAAAAAAAAATAGATAAAAATTTTTTCGACAGTTGTATAGTTTGGTTGATAGTAAACCCCGACGGATCAAGGATGCCGAGTAACGAGTTGGATCCTTGTTTTCATTTTAATCTCTCAACTGATGGTTTTATGTCATGTTCTGTGTGTGTGTGAAGATGCCCATACTCATAGTATAGGCGTACATACCATCAAGAAAATAGATGCGATGAATACGAGGCGTATCGTAAATTGGGATAACTCCGGCGTGCCTCCTGCTGCCCCACAGCGTCGTTATGAATGCTGACTATGATGATTATGTACAGAGTATGTCAAGAAAAATAAAATCATAGAACGAACGTGCATATGCATAATTTAGAATACCGGCCATTACGTCTCAGCCACAACTCAGCTGCAGGCTGTATGACAGGCAGAGAGCAAAGCTTCCCTTTTCGTCCAGCTCCCAACTCTAAAAGCCGTTTACAGAAAAATACCGATCTAAACCTGGGTCCATCAACTTTTCCTGACTAAAAGCATAACTCTGCTGATTCATAAATATCGAGAGTACCTGGCTGCCTATAGCCACAGGCTAGAGGGTTCCTTATTTCGATCTGGCTTTCGTCACTGTTACTCAGCCAGGAGCTGTAACTAGCCAACTAGTGAACAAAGGCACGCCCACGATATTAAACCAGACCACGCCCCCCCCTCCTCCACCTGCTTACCTATTTCCTGCTTACTTGCTTCCTCCTACTTTTATACCCCTCTATTTCCCAATTCTTCTTTTCAATCTGCTGTGGCTAGTCTACATTTAGAGCGAGGCCAGCTTACCAGTAAAGGTAAAACATTGGATCGGTTGCATTTCCAACAACTCTATACGTGCTATCATCGCATCGACAACCTATCACCTACACTGCTTCTCCAATCCCGGTTGCTGATGCCATCCTTACCAGCGCCGAGCTTGTTTTGATATTCATTCCAACAACCCTGGTTTTATAGCACAATTTCCGCAACACCTATTTTCCAACACGGAATAATATCAGTGCTGGGCACGAGAAAAGGGTGAACGACATTGATATACGATCATGACTGCTCGACAATCAACTCCTTCGTCGGAGCATTCAGCTCACTCAGACAACGTGCGCAAGAGAGTCTGCAAGGCTTGCGATCGGTGTCGCCTGAAGAAATCAAAAGTAATCTAGCCTGTGTACTTATGCTTGATCAAGAGCCAACTTAACTAACCACCGCGCAGTGTGATGGTGCAAGTCCGTGTGGGAGGTGTCGTGCCGACAATGCCATCTGCGTGTTTGGCGAGCGGAAGAAGGCACATGACAAGGTTTACCCTAAAGGGTGCGTCCATCCACTTGCGTGCCTCCGAATGATTGAATAGTGTCAAACTAATGCAAATATGCTCGCAGATACGTGGAGATGCTCGAACAACAACAGGTATGGCTAGTGAACGGACTGCAAGAACTCTATCGACGTGCCCAAGAAGGCGAGGGCTGGACTGGAGAGCCACTCAAGGCCGAATCCAACGGCCACCCACTGACACACGACCTGCTCACACGCCTGGGCGCATTGGACCATACCAAAGGCGAGCAATTCGAAGAGAATGTCGAGTCAATGCAACAAAAGCTATGGCAACAGAACCCAGGATATATGCAACGACAAGAGTCGTCCGATGGCAGTTCTGACACTGCCCAATCGCCTATTATTAGCAGCAGTGGCAGCAGCAACAACTCTAATAATCACCGACATCACATCCATCACCACCATAATAATAACCACCGTGTTCATCCTTATAACGTCTCGGGGTATGCGGAAGCCCTATCACGACGCCAATTGCCCCCAACACCACCCAGCTATAGTCCGTCATCACAAACGATGACAACGATAAAATCAGAGCAAGGACAAACGCCGGCGGCGTCAACAAATAATATTAACACCGGTTTCAGGTCAACAGTCGCCTCCACGTCAACCCTGCTCCTTTCCCAACAAGGCATTAACCCGATGGCTCTACAGAACCCGCAAAACAATTTGCACCAACAGCAGCAACAACAACAATCACAACAACCGTGGGTCGGTAGTAATGCGAGCGCAAGTGATCTGAGTTTCGACGATCTAGATCTCCTCGGAAATCAATATACGATGTTTGACGAGGCATCCTCTTCCCCGCCTCCAATGTTCGCTACTCGTCAACAGCAGCAACAATCGCAACAACAAATGCCTATAAGTTGTTTACCACCGAGTATGCTGTTTGATGCGAATGATGATTTCAGTCAATATTTTAATCCGAATATGGAAATTTCTACCATATGATCATTTCCTCCCTCAATATACTTTGGGTCTTTTTGTTTCTTTCTTGGAAGTTGATGATTCTTGATCTAACGATGTAATGGCCTGTACAATTATTATCTTTTTTCTTCTTTCTCTTCTTTCCCCCTTTTAAGTCGTTTCATGTACAACAAAATTTCGACGCTATTACCAATGCAATGGCTATGCAAAAATAAAAAAGGAGTCAATGGCTATCTACGGCGATAAGGTTTATTTTTTATTTTTATTCTTTTTGGAATCTATTTGCGTCATCGTCAATCTTCAAACTTTTTCTGTAAAAATAAAAATACAAGAGTAATCCATCGGACGACAAATTTCGCATTCCTTACCAGAAGCGGAAATAATACCTCGGTTTCCGAGTTGGAATACAATGCGGCGCCGGCCGTCCTTTTTCACGTCGGGGATCTAATTACACGATCAGCCTATCAAACAGTTACCTGCAAGGATGTGGGGTGTGAGTACGACGTAGTTTATTGCTAAAGTACGTAAAATACATGGAATTGAGTTGAGTACGAGTAAGTTGTCAACGGGATTATGTTAGGTTACGTGTCTGGCTGCCTGTCCGTTGATTCTGCACTACTTTTAAAAGTCTGGACAGTTGAGGAAAGCGAGCTGTAGAAGAAGCATGCTACGTATTAATGTTTTATTGCCGTGATTCTACCATCACAACTCGAAGGATATCCAACACCACAAAACTATATGCCTAGTCACGGCATTTAGCCAGGGTCTCGAGGCGTTGTTATTCGCATCTTATATGGAGTGCTATTATTATTGGAAATCATTGTATGCCGAATCCCGAGCCGCCGCTGTCAGAGTTAATTAATTGTTTGTAAGCTAATAACTAACGGGGAGTTCTACGGAAAATTCGACGTGGAAACTTCATGCGGAGATTCCATGGAATCCACGGAGGGTGAATTTCGCAAATTCCTAAACCCGGCGGAATTTGAGGAGGTTCGTATAGGTATCCGTGTGTATATCCGTGTCGCTTTAACTGACTCCTGCAAAGTGCTCTGATCTGATACGTACGTATGACTGCGTACTCCGTAACATTTTTTACCCTCTTTTCCTAAAAGAAAGAAAGAAAAAAGGAAACAGGGAAAAAAAAAACAATTAGTTAAATTACTATCACGATGGTTTCAACTCTATTCTCTGTCTGGTGTGCACGGAGGTGATAAATCCCGGGTCCGTTTTTGAGGACTTACTCAACATTACTTAGGGCTTACCCTTGGGACGCACTATTGTTTGATTATAAGCGGTCTTGGGTATTGAGAAGTTGATAGACATTTAATAGTTCATGTTTAAACCGCATTCGTTCGTATGACTATGTACTATATAAGCATGGATGATTAGTTACTATCAACGCGAGAATTTAGATTCAGCGTCTCAAATCCAGTTTACATACTTGTTTTTTTCCAGTGATAGATTTTTCGATAGACAGACAATACTAGTTACTAATTATTTACCTAGT
Source organism: Talaromyces atroroseus (assembly GCF_001907595.1). Taxonomy (NCBI): domain Eukaryota; kingdom Fungi; phylum Ascomycota; class Eurotiomycetes; order Eurotiales; family Trichocomaceae; genus Talaromyces; species Talaromyces atroroseus. Next base: position 2,764,312 of record NW_017971433.1, read on the forward strand.
CTCAGTCAATGTTACCCAAGGCCAAGAAATAGTACACATCTGTCCGTAACTAAACTATAATGATAAGTAATCACGTCTGAGATAGGGCTGTATTCTGCTTAGCTGAAGTTAGTACGGCCGATCCTCTGGACGTTGGTAATGAGTAACTACGGGCCTTATCATTTGTCGTGCAGCAGATCAAATTGGGGACATTCTTGTGTTATGCAAGCCACGCTGTAACTACTCCGGACCCCGTGCAGAGTTGCATGACCTGAATCATGATCATCGATTCACACCGCTGAAGCTTACTAACACGTTTTACAAGCCTCAATTCGAATGCTAGTTAAGCCTACCGGCGATGATCAGCTCAGTCAATCTGGGATTATAAGATCAGTTTTCGTGGCGCAGCATATTCAACTACATATGGTCAGACAGACACGGCCCGGCTGCATGCTGTAACCGACTGCGCCTCCGTCAACTTGCGTGTGCAGCATATGAAGCTGGTGTTTCACGGGACATCTGTCTTGCCTTGTTCTGCCACGTAAAGCTCGAATGCATGCTATGAATATTTGTTAACTGTAGGCATGTCACACACAAATGCCTGTTGTGCAAGAAATCAACCCCTCTAGTTCTCATATCCTCCGAGGCGTTCAAACAGTGGCTTGTTTGCTGTACCGTTCTCGTTCTTGGGCGTTTGACCATACATGCTTGTATTAAGTATTTCTGATTCTTTCTTTTTCAATTTACAATTCAGACGTGACAAGAAGCATCTCTATTTACCCTGCGTTTTTAGCCTAATTTGGCAAGTGATGCCTTTTTTACCGGGAACTTTTCTCGTCAGTTAGAAATGCCTAGGTAGATTGACAGCAATAATATATCGCCGATAGTGTAGATGCATCTTAAACTCTCCTCGGCAAGTTCTTTTCTTTACCCGGTCTATCTGACTGGCAAATTGATCATTCTTCGAGGTTGTTGATACTGACATTGTGAAATCCGCGGGGTACAACAAACGTCATAGCCCGCCCCTCACTAAATTGGGTTTACCCCATACTTTCGCACTCTCATAAATCAGGCTGTTGCTTCCGGTCGCTGTAGAAATCAATTTACCAGAAGCAAGTCATCAAAATGTCCAACCCAGAAGAGTCTGCATTCACCTTTCTCCCCCTGGGAGCCATCATCCAGGAGTTCAATGTCGGCGGGACCAACATCGTGCAAGGCTTCAAAACGCAAGAGGACTATGTCAAACATAACTCCCCCTTCTTTGGCGCTACAATTGGTCGGGTGGCGAATCGTCTGAAGAACGGCGTGCTGGAAAACATCAATGGGCAGGATTACTCTCTAGCGCAGAACAATGGTCCGAACGCGCTGCATGGGGGTGTCAAGGGCTGGGACAAGCGTGTTTTTGAGGGTCCTACCGCTGTGAATCGAAACGGCAAAGAAGGGATCTTTTTCAAGTACCTGAGTAAGCATGAAGAGGAAGGTTATCCGGGTACCGTGGAGGTTCATGTTTGGTACACGGCTAACAAGGAGGATGGCAAAACTGTGCTGGAAACCGAATATGAGGCCGAGCTTGTCGGAGATGAGGTTGAGGAGACGGCTGTGAACATCACCAATCATTCGTGCGTATATTTACCCTACCTTCCATTATTATCATTCTTGATAGTATAATTGGATTACTATATTAACATTCTGGCTAACAATATCGTAGGTACTTCAATATCTCCGGTGGCGCAGACATCCGCGGGACTAAGGCTAAGCTGGCAACAGATTCCTGCATACCCCTTGACAATACCAGCATACCATACGGCCATATAGACAAGTTCAAAAAAGTCAAAGTTGCTGAACCCTTTATTCTGGGCACCCCCGAAACCGAAGTTGATGACTGCTTCTTAATCGAAACCGATCCATTCAAAGTACCCCTCGATACCCGGTCTCAGGCTTTAAAGCTACTCGGCGAATTCAGCCACCCGGACAGCAAGCTACACCTAGAGGTCTATAGCACCGAGCCCGCTTTTCAGTTCTATACTGGTAATTTCATCGACGTCCCCGCCGTGAACGGTCTGCCGCCGAGGGGCAAATATGCCGGTTTCTGCGTTGAGCCTAGCCGCTATGTGAATGCGCCCAATATGCCGGATTGGCGTCATATGGTATTGCTCAAGAAGGGACAGATTTATGGCTCGAAAATCGTGTATAAGGCATGGAAAGAGTGAATGAGCATTGCCATGAATTACATATTCGTTTATGTATGCATAAAGTTATGCGTTTCGTGCATGCATAAATTTATGCGCATCATTGTTTGTAGAGAAGGGATCATTTTGCATGCATTCATATCATCCTTGAATTTACATCTTCATGTGAAATAGGTGACTGACCAATGCCAGATGCCTATTTCTTCCGATAGATGGAATGTCGAAATTATACAAGCTTCCACTAGATACATTATCGGTCATGCAGGTCATATACATATCATATACCCATGGCCAGCCCAAAAGCGTATTACCTCATACAATCATAGTATTAGACCCAAAATGAATTTAAGTCTAGTAATCTTGGTCTTCCCAGTTACCGTCAGATGGTGCCGGGCTCTTGCCGTCGTAGTACTCCGAGCAAGGGGCATAGGCGCAAATGTTGTCGTCAGCAGCGCGGAGCTGGCCGAATGGTCTCCACCACATGTCCATACCCTCGCCACTGCCATCGGGCTGGGGAATAGTGCTGAGGTTCCAGTTCCTTTCGAGGGTAACAACTTGAGAGAAGTCTAGAGCAAGTCAGTCGGTCAGCTGCGGCGTTGTAAACGTATCTTAAGAGGGGAAATAACTCACGATCGTAGTACTGTTGGTCAACACAGTCGTAGCACTTGATGGTGTCATTACCCAGGGCAACAGTGTAGATGAGATTGGGCAAGCCAAAGTTATCATTGATGTAGATATCTGCGACGGAATCAGCATTATTCCTAGCTTCAAGTATGTGGCCTAAAAGAAAGCTTACTGTTTTCGTCAAAGGTAAGAAGAATCAAAGTGTTCCTCATAAACTCCTCATTGAGCAACATGGTGTCGATCAAGTATTGAGTGTTGTTGACAGCGAAGGGAATGTCGGTGTTGTGGGCATCGTTGTCAAGGTTGGGGCTGTAGAACATGTACATGGGGGCTTTAGCACCGAGAGCAACATCTTTGGCGAAATTCTCCTCGGCATTCACGATGTTCTGGCAACGTGCAGTGTTGTTGCGAATGTTGTCGAAGGACATGAAAGGGTTGTGCTTGCTATATTGATCAATCAGCCAGTGCTTCCATTTTGCTTTTCATGGCAAATTTGAAGAGCTTACCGGACGTATAGAGTGGACTTGTCTTCGGTTATTGGGTTGCAACCACCGTCGGCAAGAGGAGTGTAGCCCTCCATGTAAGCTTTCCAGGTAATACCTGTGTTTTGATTCAATCAGCTAATGATATCTAGCGATGGGAAATCACAAGTTATAGATCGTACCAGCCGGCTCAAACAAGTCAATGATGCTCATTTCGGTGCTGTTGTGATCGGCATCATCATAGACACCGGCGGAAAGGGTGTTGGAAACCATGGTAATGTAGTTTGGCTGCACAATTCGGTGTCAGAAGCTCGGCAAATATAAGTCAAATAGGAGGATTGTTATATTACCTGGGATGGATGGGCAGTTCCTAAAGTCTTGATGTTAGAATGTCATCCGTCGTAATAACTTGTATGCTCGATTCTGAATGGAATCCTTACCATGGTAGTTGCCCAGCGTCATGCCCATGTTGGTGAGATTGAGGAAGTAGGGGTTGCCGAAGGTGACATCCTTGTTGGTGTTCTCAAGAACAATCACCACAAAACCTATCACATTAATTAATTCCATGTTTCATTTCGCAGGTCTCGGAACAGGGCATCTTCCAACTTACGGTCGAACCACTTTCCCACAGGCGGCGTGATGGTGCTAGTGGTGTTGGTCACCACGCGCTTCAGTGGCGAGGCACTCACCAAGGAGAGACCAGAGAGAATCAGGCTGGTGGAAAGCTTCATATTGTCGACTGTTTGCAGAATCTAGTCGTTCAGTCTTTGGATCTGGAGCGGAGTGGACGACAAGAGCCAAGACAGTCCGGGGGACAGCCGTTTAAGTATGCGAGCAGTTCTCAGCACGTGGGTTCCACGAGAGCTTCTTTCGAGCTTTCGGACAGCCCCCCATGACGGTTGTTTTTTCTCTCCTGCTGCTGTTGCGACAAGAGCACGTGTGCCAAAGGCTTGGCTCTTGTAGATCGTCGTGGGTCTCAGCCGCCTCTTGCCGCGCTGTTCGGGGAGTGGGTCCTTAGTCGCCGGTAGCGCGGCAGGCATCCCGCAGGTTTCAAATCTTGGCCACTGGCGAACGCACGTGGCTGCACGTGAGTGTGAATAGTGCGCCATTTTCCCCCACGCGATCATTGCTTAGCATTGCTTAGCACACCTTAGCGCTCATCCTTTGCTGCTGTGTCGGCGTCTTTTGTACAGTGCTGATTAATTCGTCCGTCCTCATTGGAGGAAGGCAGCTCCAAGGTCCTCAAACTTCAAGGCACTCCCACTGTGCATGCGGCCTGATTGGCAGCAGCATCTCTGTCTCGGATCGAATTACCCTCAATTCCTTGGTTTTGAGAGCGAGAATAGGTCAAACCTGAGTCATCCCTTGCGCTATTGAACGTTTGTGTAAATTTCGGAGAGCTTGCCGATGTAGTACGTGCTCGGATATTCCATCTGTGTGGTGGCATCTAATGCGTAATTACAAATTAAATCTTTGTGATAGGCTGGGCTGACCTTAGACATGCGTGTTTGATGGCGGCTAGTCTCTGAAGTGACTTAAAGTCACACCACGCGGAGATGACATATGACATTCCCATGGAGAAGTTGAACATACGATTAAGCTACTTCTACAGAATATCCCTTTTACAGTGCAACAATTTGTGCGTAAAAGACCAGGTTATATTCATATTCGTCCGTGACACCTACTGGACGAGAGAACTATGGACACCCCGAAGGCCCCAGGGCAATTGCGGTAACCGGGTTGATTTTGGGGATCAGCAATCAGCCTATTTTCGCGGATAGTTTCGCTCGCTGTGCAAAGGCCATCTGCGTTGGGTATTGCTCTGGGAGCAGAATGAGACAAAATAGATTTCATCTCGTCTCTACATATTTTCCAGAGACTGCCTGAATGATAGCTACCTAGGTGGTATTCTCATACTTATCAAGAAGACTAAGTTTCTATTAAATATTCTGATATCTATCAACAGAATAAACCTCCAGGGTCAAGCTGTCTCTTTGTACAACTCTTCGAGTACCACATCGACAAGGCTGACTTGCGGATTGCAGTTGTCGACACGGAACTAGGAACGTCACATAGTCACTGCGTACTTGCTTCTAGCCAAATATTCGTAGCGCAGATTTCGGCGGGCACAGAAAGAGAGAGACTGTTTCTCAATAACCCCAAAGGAACCAGTTTCCATCACATGTATAGTGATCTAATAGCCAGATTGTTAGTTGCAAGAATAGTATGGAGGTCTATTGATGTACGACAAGAGCGTGTGCATTTGGCAATGGGAAACGGGGGGCGAAGAGGAAGATCTAGGGTGGTACTTCGTTCTTCATCGAGAATCGCTGCTTGTCACATCTTCAATTTGGCTCAAGTCTAAATCTCTTCTTTAGATATATATACATAGGTATCTAGGAACTGTGATCAATTGGTGGTTGTCATAGTGCCACAGACGAACAAGCTATGTGGTCATCTCGCCTATGTAAACAACGAGCACAAATAAAAATTCTAGACTAGTGGCTATGTATAGGTAGATTAGTATGATGTCCAAGAAAATAAGATCCTCCTTCAACGGCTTGGAGCCTTGGGCCAGTTGGGATGGCAGCTATGTAAGCTGTATGTAGCAAGCCAAGCTTTATAGCAATTATATAGATATGAACACTTTTATATGCCTATACTATATAGTCTATAGTATATGTCACTATATATATTACATCTAAGAACTTAGTATAGACTCATAGAGCTATACTTAGGAACGAACGGCCTCTGATTGGCTGGAGCCAGGTGGGTCCAGGCAAGAGGGGCAATCTGGAGGGGTTTGGCATCTCTTCCCAAGGCATCCAAGGCCCTTTTTTGACAAGCTGTCAGTTCTCTGGTCAGAGCGATAGCCCCGTCATTACCGTCATACTCAACTTGCAATCCTTCCAATACCCGGTATTTGAGAATCAAAAGTCAAAGCCGCTGCAGCGCTTTTACCCCGCTGATCACACGACACAGTTTTCAAGGTCAGACCCTTGGTTTCGATTGACGCGCCGTGAGTTGCTCAGATGTTCTGCTTCTCTGTCTTTGAAGGTGTACTGACTCAGATTCGTCTTTTCAAAGTAGATACTACCTCTTACTCCTGCCAGTGTGTAACCCCCGTCTTCAGCTCCTGAATATAAACCGATCGATCATGGCGCCTCGCGGTCGTGGTGGCAAGTTCTCAAAGCCGACTAGAGGAGGTGCGTTATATATACGATGAAAAACATCCAAGCATACACAAATACCATGACTCACTTCCCTGACAAAAGGTGGCAAACACTTCAGTCGAGATGTGCAACCCGTCGACAAGGATGGCAACCCCTTAGGCATGTGGAGGGTAAGGAATATGAGAACCTTGCCTAGCTATCTTCATTTGGAGGAACGAACAGCAGCTGATTTTGCACCTGACGTTAAAAGGACCCCGAAGACGAATCCTCGTCAGAGGAAGAAGACGAGGACGAGTCTTCTGAGGAGTCGTCCGAGGACGACCAGCCAGGACCGTCGCAAGTGGCACCCGAGGAAATGACGCGTGAGCAGCGGAAAGCAGCAGCTAAAGCAAAAAAAGAAGCTGCTATCAGGAAGAGAAACCAAGCTGCTGCCCAACCCGGTGATTTGCCCCCCACGGATTCCGAAGAGGAGGACGAGGATGAGGGCGATTTACCAGCCAACCCAAATCATTCTGCCAAATCTCGCTCTCAGGCATTATCAAGTGGCGGTAATCAAGAAGCAAAGAAGGAGAGGAAGGATGGTGGTAATCACGAATTGTCTCGGCGCGAGCGCGAGGCTCTCGAAGCCCAGCAAGCTCGTGAACGATACATGAAATTGCACATAGAGGGGAAGACAGATGAAGCCCGTGCCGACCTTGAGCGTCTGAAACTCGTCCGCGAACGTCGTGAAGCTGAGAAGGCGCGCAGAGAAGCCGAGAAGGAGGAACGAGAGGCTCAGCAGAAAGAACGCCAGGAACAGATCAGTGAACGTGAGAAGAAGCTTCGTGAAGCAGCACTGGGCAAGCCTTCGCGCGGCAAGAAACCCTCCAAGAAATAAAAAAGAACTACCTTTCTTTTATGAGAAGACAACGGAATGATACATATTTTTCAAATATGTCCCTTTATAATAGGCATCATGCGAAGAGATCGGGAAATACACAAGACAGTTTCGAAAATATAAACATACATAAGACACCAACGCGCAATATGCTGCAGAGCAAATATAAAGCGAACACATCTCTAGAAAACTCCTAGATCAATTATAGAAAGACACTCCTGAACAGAGTTCATCCTTTCTTCTTCTTCCTTGACATTTCCGGGTTCTCGTTTCAACAAACCAAGTCCAGAACAATAAAAATATGATATGATATGATGATGTGCATAAATAAGCCTCTATGCTATGTCTGTATATATGATTATTACACTCCCCAAAATAAGCCCTCAACGCCACGGCCTTGAGTAATAACATTCCAACCCGCAATCAGACTTACTAGCCACAGAACAGACAGGACAAGAATCGGAAGCAAGAGCAATTCGGTATTGTGTAGGAATGGCAAGGCATTGTACCCGAGGAAGGTGATGTATGTATAGTAAAGAAGTGCCGATAGATAGAGCGTGTTGCCTAGGAACGTTGTAAAGAAATTCGCCGGGTTCCGCGTGAGTAGTGGCAGTAGTAGGAATTGGAGAACGTAGAGATGTAAGTATAGAGGGAAGAAAGCTCTATTCGAGACCTGGGTGTAATCGACAATCGTGAGCTACGGGAATTCATATATGTTTTGCGTGTTCCATTTTCGACTTCGCTAAAATTCACCTTGTGTAGGTACTGGTAGGAAACTCACATCAAAACAATATCCAAACTCAACCTGCTCCTTCTCTCCAGGCTGAGCGAACAATCCCTGTGCGGCGCCTCGTCTCGGCATTCTTGATCCTCTGAACCCTGTCAACCGTGCTGCAGCTCCATCAGGGCCAAATATACGCCCGATAAGGAAATATGCTATTGTCGATATGATCAGCGATGTACCGATGAAGTGTACGAAAATGAATAATATGGAGAGGCGGGATATCGATCCGAAACTGGGAGAATATGCAAGGCCCCAGGCTAATGCGGTCAAAAGCAGGAAGAACGAAAGGAGGTATGTAAATGAAGGATCAGGTCGGTGCCATGTATTCTTCGTTTCTTCGGTTCGAAAGTCAGTTATGTGTTAGGATATTGGTAATAAAGTCAACGAAGAATTATCCGTCTCAGTTGGGGAGGGTCATAAATACGTTTCTAATTTCAAAGACACTCTTAGGTCAGCTGCCAATATCCCGCGTCAAGCTTCACTTTCCAAGGCAAGAAGAGGTATTTCTCACATGGTAATACATTGATTTGAAAACCTTTTTGGGAGCAATCACGAGCGACGTCATCTCCCAGATGGCCATTTCAAAGTCCATCTGCGGAAACTTGAATAATCTAAACCGTAATTGATCACAACTTGTGAGCACATCGCCCACCATATTCGGAGATCGACCAGAAAATTGAACAAATACCTCTTGAAAAATCGTGGCATTTTGATGCTCGATCCTCCCCGTCCAGCTGAGCCAGCGCCGGAGCTGCTGCCAAAGCTGTGTTGTCGCGGTGTAGAGATGTGTGGGTTCATTGTCAGCTATCGGATTGACCGCAGGGGACGGAAGTCGTCTACTAGCAAATAAAAGGCGCGCTGCTTGGGAAGAAGTGGCTATGAAACTTTTCCCTTGACAATATATGGTAGCAGCTGCTTGCACGTGTTTGCGAGAGTAAGAGAGTTCGCTAGGTGCTGGCCATTGAATGTCTGTCTGATGAAGTTAGGCCCGAGGGCGGATAAACCATGACGATGGTCTTGTCTCTTTGCGGTTAGCCTGCCACGGGACCTGTCCAGTCACAGTGTTCACAGTGTCCAGTTGTCGCGTACCTCACTCAATTGACGACAGATGCAGATAATTATTGCTTTCAATTTGCGTCACTGCCATTGTATAGGATTTGCATCGTGCATTCGCTTATTATATACTTACTGTTAAACCACTCTTCCCGGGGTTCTCAAACGACGCCAACTCCAAGCAACAAATCACGAACCAAACAAAGAAAAAGGACACTAGACGATATTGGCAAATATGAATAGTATGCCTCTCATGATGTTTACCAGAAATTAAGAAGCCATCGCCAGGCTGTGCCGAAGAGGGAGCTGTACGTGCTGTAGTCTCTTTTTCCTCCACTTCTCTCGCCCTCTCTCGACGAAGCGTTGGTTCGATGATAAAGTACGAAAACACCGAAAGTACGCGGCAGGACAGTTGCATTTTGTCAATTATGGGAGCAGTTTTCTTCATACATAGCTGTCATTGAGTCCCACAGATGACTGTTAAGAGCCATCCATATCGTAACAATCTCTACCCTCAGATCAATTGCTGTAATTAATAAGTACATATTAACACAAAGGACAGTAGTTAGCTTTTAAGGGCTATTATGCTTCCAACCCATAGTCTTTATACCCAATGGAGGAAAATGCTGGAAGCTGACAAGGCCCAAAAAGTACCTAGGTAGTCTAGCTCAGGCATGGCTAGATATTTCTTCTGGCCCAATTCGAATGAATGTTAGAGATGTGTTTTCGAATACTTCTAGAAGCCAAGGCTATCAGTGAATGCATGGGTTTAACCCTAAGCCCATCTAGAAAAGGGGAAATCGGGACTGCAGTAAGTCTCATTCAGACTGTACTGTTTGATTTCTGGTTCAGTACGTTAAAAACTTTATTAAGAAATAGACACTGTATTCTATAAGAAAATTTGATATAGAGGTCTTGGCTTGTTTGTTGTTGTTTTTTTCTCTGCTTGTGTAAAAGTATTAATTAATCTCCTTCGCGAGGATTCTTCTAGCTCTATAAGGAGTACAATGCCCGGATGCCGGCAACTTCCAAATGGACAACTACGTATTATATACTACGTACGTATCCACACATCTTTCAACTGAAAAACCGGAACCGTGAAGGTTCCGGTAAATATATTGTACGTACTCGTACTGCGGAGTACTCTATAAGTTTACCTATAAGAGCTATAGTTAGCGGTAAAGCTCAACTGTCATCCTAATTTCCTGATCAAACATAGACTTACTGTTCTAATCGACGTGCAATCCAAATTATAATTAATCCCCGGTTAATTCCCAAACGATGCAGTAGGCATTTTCGTTCGACTAAACTTACCATTAGGTACTCCATGGTCAGGGTGTATCTTTATTCTACAGTCCTGCGTAGAGTGGGTAACGAACGTCTTTTTGGTTTGACGTATTTACAACCCATTGTGGATATTCAGTGGGACACACTACTGTAGTAAATCCTATACTCATAAATGACAGGGGTGTTCCAGACGGGCGGTGTCGTGACCCTTCGTATCGATCTAGGAGTTGACCGACACTCAACTCCACCCCTGTGATAGTTTATATACTCCGTACTGTCATGTGTTCCATAATACTGCCAGAATTTAATTCTCTGGGACTCACAATATGTACTTATAAATCGAAAGCGCTAAAGATGTGTGACGACAAAGCGAATTGATCTACCAACAGCCCCACCAGCGCGCCCCGTCCCGTCCCGCAATGGGTCGAAAGAAAAAGACTGGATGAAATCGGTCTGATTTAAAATGAATGATGCTTAAATTTGCGTTATTGAAAAACAGCAGTGTACGAAATATTAAAACTTAGAACATCGAAATATTCTATGGTGTCACTAGCGAAGTGTCATCTTTTGGTAGTATTTTACTAATTGGCATCCTGTCTCCGCACGGAGTGCTCTGCATCCGTATCCGGTCAGCTAGATACCTTGCTAGGTATTACAATGACTCGTACGAGTGCGTGTCCAGGGCTGACAGGTAATCCTTTGATTTGGCTCGTATTGTGCTGTTTCTGTGCTCCGATAATTAATAATAACTCATATTGGTTGCCTCTACTCCGTAACAAAAATAGAACTAGAATACTACATTGAGGAAGAAATATACTTCAAAAACGAGGGCATACTTATGCATGAACAATGAACATAAATCGCCTTACATATACGGAGTACTCCGTACTAGACTTCGAAAAGAAATGTCTGAGTACTAATACGTATCAATACATACAGAGCGCCCCTTGCCTAGGTATCCACGAGGAAGCACCAGTAGCAAACCTTACCAATCTGCCGGGACCGCATTGTGTTATACAACAAAAATTTCGAAACTATAAGAGCTACCTACCTAAGTCTGTATATAGTTATACCTCCGAGCTTGTGGAGTAAGCATATGTACGTACTTCGTGGGCGACAGGTCTCATTGGCTCAAAATAGTTATAATGGACTAACTTGGTCGGGCAATGTGACCTATAACTAGCTATGTAGTATGTAAACTAACCATTTTATAGATGCCAACTCCGTACGGGCAGGGTAGCCTTATCAACGGTGGTCCGCGGGACCAGCCCTAAGTTACCTGAACACCGTGGAGTTTCCAACCCTGCGTTTTTGCCAACAGGCGAAGTATGCCTATTGCCCGTACCTCTTCAAGCTGGAAGTGAATCAGCTCCCTGATGTATATGTGTCTAATACCTAAATATCTAATAAATGTAACGCAAGCGAGTGACTTACCCAGCGAGGCGGCAATGAGTCTCCTACGTATATATTGCTACCTAACCAATGCAAACTGGCTCACGCATGACTGCTGATTTCTATTTATCATCGAAGAATTCAAAATTTCATAAGACGGAAATATTTGTTAAATAGTTTACAAATCTCGATCCAAATCTAGTCAAAAGACATGACCATTCAAGTGCTTGAATGAACACATGTAATAAATGACGAATGAAAGATTTTTCTTCTTTCGAAAATGTAGTCAGACATCCTTCCCAGTGCTAATAAATATCAAATATCGCCAATCAAATGCTGTGTATATTTAATATACACGCCAAAATGCCACATCAATATGTCAAATGTACGCCACGCAAATAACTATAAGAGCTCCTGGAAGTGCATCCATCTTGCCCATGGAAAACAGGGGTGCGCTGAATCAAGGTTTGCTGGCTGGTTTTCGACCATGAGTGAAATGTATAAGCACGTATAAATGGTTCCGCGCAGACGATAATTCTGCTTTAACACGCTCCATCAATTCGCGCATTTCCTCCTTCGACCAGCCCAGGACACGCGTGAATGGCGCCAGTGTAAATGCCTCTAGTGCCTCAAACGCCTGAAATAACGTTATATATCCCAACTCTTTCAATCGCCGGTCTTTAGGCCATGGGCCTACTGGTAGCTATGTCAAACATATATTAATACCGAAGATGTGCGATGTATAGATAATCATTAGGACGAACATACCTTATATAAATCATCTCGCACGTCTACAAAACCCCGACTTTCCAGTCGCTCTTTCATCGTCTCTGCACAGTTCATAGGTTGGCCGATCCTGCACCTGGTTAGCATAATGATTCGCCAGATACATTACATGTAGACAGATGTTTTCGATGAAGAACTTTAGGTCCATACATTTCAGTCGCCCGGTTTAGATGTCGCGTCCAGATTGGGATTGCAGTTGTGCGCTCCAAGGTGCCATCGTCTGATTTATAAAATGCCTCAAATTCTTGCAATTCAATCACGCCGCCCTCATTCATATTCTCAAAGGCCTGTTGAAGCAATGTATCCCAATCCTTGATTGACCCGCCCATAGCCCGGCCATGCACAAAATCGAATTTAGAATCAAAAGTCCAGGGAGACTCGACATCGTCAACAAAAAACCGGCAGTTAGGCGGGATATTGCTAGGCTGGATGGGAGACAGATCGATTCCAACGACCAGACTTTCCGGGTTTACATCGGCAAAGTCAATTGCCCATGACCCTGTGCCGGTTCCACAATCAAGCACTTGACGTGGCGGCTGGGGAAACACTGCTCGATGTAGACGACCTCGTAAAAGCATTTTCATAATATGGTGTGCTAGATCGAGACGCTCCTGCTCTCTTTCATCGTTGGGAATCATATACGAGCCATCACGGTATGTATGATATCGGCGGCCATTTTCGTAATTGTAGCTGTGCAGCGAAGGGCTATAGCCTTGCCGAAGAGTCAATACATGGTGTTCTTTTTGTAAAAACCAAACAGAGAAGGAGAAATAAAGGGGAAAGGGAATGAACCCAGAATAAGTTTTCCTGAGACCATAAAAACTTACGACTTTCTGCTTCGCTGCTGAGGATAGAATCAGCATTGTACAGCTCCCCGCTCTAAGGAGAAAGACAGACGAAGTTAGCCTTGTACAAAGATTCCGGCACACACACACACACTGCTCGGCATTTAATGGAAAACGCCTTGGAAAAAAAGTGTTATGATGTGACTAGTGTAGGATAGGAGCTCACATCAACTTCAAGGGTACCAAGGCCACTCATCGTTTAGTTATTTGATTCCTATTGCTTCCCTCAAAAGCGCTTGGTAGTGCAGTTTCGCGGGGTCGGCGCGGCCTCGCGAAGCTGCCGAGATGACACCAGGAAAGAAAAAAAAAAGTTGGCAGGCAAGACAAGACAACTAGTCCAGTCTAAAATCGATTTATAATAAACAGTCCTATTAATATTCGTATTCGTGCGAACATTGAATAGAAAAGATAATCAAGAATTGTGTCATCTGACGAGAGAAAGTTGTCGTTGGGGGGGTTTTCTGACCAAAGTCTTAAGGTTCGTTAGGGCAGCGGTGTTACGTTTAGAGTCTCGGAATCTGGATAAGCAAGTAGCGGTCTTGTAAGTGTTCTTCGACGTTGGTAGGTTCCAGTGTTTCGTTCTAGATGCATTCATTCAGCAGTTCAAACCGAAGAAGAGACTGCAATGAATAGATAGGTGGAAATCAATGGTGCTGCCCTAGAGGAAAAATGCGTGCAACGTCAAGAACCATGGATAAATGACCGCGTCTTCGTTATTTTATTTTCGCCCGTTTAATACTAATCACGCCTGCGGGGAAGCTTACTAAGGTAAGCCTATCACTGCTTGTTGCGGTGCCCAAGACCCGGTGTTCTGGGTTGCTCGTATATTTGGGTTTATCTTAGTGATCTGTCGCCGGTCGGACTCCAGGCAGTGGGAACTGAGTAATAGCAGCACGCGAATCCCGCAGGACCGGGAGCAAGTAGAGTTCGGCTCTGCACATTGCGTTGAAAGCATAATTATTAATACTAATAAATTAATACGGAGTAATGTCGGTATGTCCCCGACCTGGTGAGGGAAGCTGGCATTGGCACGTGATGCGGGCGAGTTCAGAACCGGAAAGGGAAAATGCCAGAAAAAGTAAAACTCAAAAGTGATTTATGTGGGACACAGCAGCGGAGCTCATTCCAGTTCTGGGTTTAGCTCAGCCAATCATAGCAGTGCATCGGAATGGGCCGTCGAGCCGTTCTTTTTAACCCTAATTTAGTATTTTTAGCATCTGCAGCTACGGAGTACGTATCACGTATTTTCATTCCTTTGTGAACGTCAATCACTAGCACTAGTGATAACATAGCACTCTGTAGTAGGACTAGTTAGACAACGCATAATTTCAAGTGCAGACGGAGAAAAATTTTATTAGTCCTTAATATGATCGCCCGACTTAACCACGCACCTGCGTCCACCACGGTAGTCGTGCATTACGGAGTACTTAACTATATCGAGAATACTGTACTCCGTAAGGCGGATGCCTAATTCCCGAGTGCAAATTTGTCAGGAACAGGCATGTCACCGCTAGATGATTCGAGACAGTCGTTCCCCCTATCTTCAATATTCTTGTCAGTTTCCCGTGTTTCCAAAAATCAATACGTACTCCTCAATACAGAATCTGACAGCACAAGCAAGACTCACCATTGCAATCTGGCAAAGGCAACGGATTCTCCCGCTTTTAATTGTGGCCGCTCCTGTTTCATAATACAATTCATTTGCTGAAAAAGATGGAACTCGCCGCGTTGTGAAATTAACGAAAAAGGAGATCTAGAAACTGATCGAGACCGTAATTTGTTGTAGCCCAAACACGCGGTAGCTCTCCAGGGATACAAGTCTGTAAATAACAATGACAATGACAAATGACGCTAACAAAAATACCAGCTAAAGCTCCAAGTGTATCCGTTACAACTTACATTCAGACTGCCGATCAACTCGTTTTACCCGGGTTAGAGTGCGACTAGTAGCATCAATGGTAAATTGGCATTTACCATCAGCTCCTAGCCAGCGCCGTACAGCCTCTTGATCTCCTTGCCCGGGCCTTAAAACCGGAATTTGAGACGGAGCATCCGACAATTCTGTTGGCAGAGATGGCGTACGGCTCAAGTGTATTAGCGGTTGGTTAATACTGACATCAGCGTCATCCGCATCTAATACAGGGCTGACACAAGCCTGAATATCATCGAAAATACCTCTCCAATGATTTTGAGATTCAGAAAGAAACCTGTTGGCCAAGATGTCTCTGAGCTTAGGCCAATTCTGGCGGTCAGCTCGGTCAGGGATTGCAGCAGCATCTAAGCCAAGTCCACGTATCATTCGGTCATAAAATATGTCCTCGATGCTGCAGACCATCATATACTTTCCGTCAGACGTGCGGTAAACATCCGACCATGGCACATCATTGACGGGTAGCGAAGGCTCGTTTTCAGGTTGACCCTTTCTCCTCTGCAGTGGAAATATTGCCAGGTAAGAAGTACCCTGCTGGACACTTGCATCCACAATCTGGCCTTTTCCAGACGCAGTACGGTGGATCACGGCTGCAAGGATACCAACTACACATGCCATACTCCCACCGCCGAAGTCGGTTGCATAGTTGACTGTCACTTTGGACATCGGCCCACGCCCAGACTCATCCCCGCCATGCATATGCTGCAAAGCTGGCAATGCACCGGATACCGCCATGAAGTTATTCTCATGACCCAGTGCTCGAGCATATCGTTTGTCATGGCGTGAAAATCCCGTCACGCGCGCATATATTAATTTCGGGTACCGTCGACACAGTTCATCGGCTCGCATGCCAACCATGCGGTCAAATGCCCCCGGTCGATAAGGATCAATCAGTATGTCTGCAACCTCCAATAGATCGAGGAAGGCCTGACGTGACGCAGACAGTTTGAAATCAACAACAATGGAACTTTTATGACGACATATTGAATCAATCCATGCCTTTTCGTTGAAATTGTTTGTAGGAGGAGGCTCGACTCGTACTACGTCGCATCCAAGGTCGGCAAGAACCATACCCGCGAAAGGAGCGATCACAGTACCGGCGAGTTCGAGTACTACATTTTGATAGACTAGTCAGCTTTGTATTCACTAATATCGTTGAAATCTGCGTTTTCGTATCCTTTGAAGGTATCGCTGTCTTTTTTTCGAGTTTGACTAACCCTTTAGGCCTGCTAAAGGCGGTTTGCCGACAC
The DNA here is from genome assembly GCF_001907595.1 of Talaromyces atroroseus. Lineage (NCBI taxonomy): Eukaryota > Fungi > Ascomycota > Eurotiomycetes > Eurotiales > Trichocomaceae > Talaromyces > Talaromyces atroroseus. The sequence continues at coordinate 2,780,963 of NW_017971433.1, forward strand.
CGTCGTCAAGAGTCATCTTTGCGTTCTAATCCGTCATAGAAAAATAAAGCAATATCGGTTATCAAATATCAGTTGTGTATTTGCATTCGTTGGATAGGAAAAAGAGGAAGGAGGATACAAGCGTTGATAAATATTCTGCGCCTCCATTCTCATGTTATATGTATTGGACGAGCATACTGCATACAAGCGGCGTCGATCCCGAAAGAGTGCGGAAACCAATAGTCATCTTTTGTCAGCCAATAGTGCCATTACTAGCTAACTATCTGAGCAACATGCATAAATACTAAATTAGTAAATAGTGCTTGGGTTGCTGTCCACAACGCTGGGTGGATGGAATTAGACGTGCAAGATGAAGTGCATAGGGCCATACGTTGTACTTCCGAAGATTCCGAAGTATGGGTGCCATATCTTGATACCAACTCGCTTCATATTTCATTGTATGTTAGAAAGCAATACAACTTATCATGGGAAGAAACACCGTTTTCTTTATCTCATATAAAAATCCACGTATCCAAACACTCTCTTTATTATAAATATACGCCTAAAAACATCATACCTTTGCCAGCGACGCAGAAGTCTTTCCCAAATCTCCTTTCACAAAGAGATAACTTTCTAATTTTGCCTGGAGGTCTTTCTTTCCATCCACAATCTCTGTAACAAGGCCCAGAATCTGAAGTACAGAGCCGCTAATGGGGTGTGCAGATAGCGTGAAGTCCTGGGAACAGGTTGCAGCGTCCCCTTCTCGAGAAACATAACGTGATATAAGGTCTGTGAGGACACTCCGCTTTGTGTGATTTAGGTTGATGGTCGCTGTTTGAACCATGATCCGCTCATCACAAGCAAAAGCTAGAGCCACACCAGCACCGTAGGCGTGTCCGTTGAGACATGCAATGACTGGCTTGGGGGTTTGATCAATCGCTTCAAATAATTGCATTAGAAGGTCAAACGAAGTCACTTCCACTTTTTCATTGACATCTTTTCGCATATTGGCGCCCGTGCAGAAATACTTTCCAGATCCCGTGATTATTATGCGAGAAACTGAAGGATTGGTGTTGTATGCCTTCAAAGACTTGATCAATCCGGCAATCATGGATCTAGTGAGTGCATTTCCCTTGTTGGGCCGATTCAAGATGATTTTGAGATCACTTCCGGTCTGATAGATGCGCAGCTTATCGGCATGTTTGACTCGCTTCAAGGATGCTTTCACATACGTGATAGGACGGAAATCGGGAAGCCGGATCACTCTCGCTTGGGATTGTGTTATTGATATGTTGAAGTCCACAGCGTAGCTGCTACGTAGACTTTCCGAGGAGGATCCTCCGACTTGCTGGTTTATCCAATTCCCGATGGCAGCCAGATCAGGCAAGTTGACTCCTGTATGAATACCTGCGTTCTGAAACATGAGAACAATATCCTCGGTCGAGACGTTTCCTTTAGCACCTGGGGCAAACGGGCACCCCCCGAGACCACCAACGCTGGCATCAAACACCCTAATACCACAGAGGTAGGCCTGCAATACGTTTGCCACTGCTTGTCCATAGGTATCGTGAAAATGGCCGGCGAGACGATTTAGCGAAATGCCGCTTTTCTCCAAGTATCGAATCAGAGTAGCCACCTTTGCTGGGGTGCCAGCTCCTGTGGTATCGCCCAAGCTGACCTCATAGCAACCCATCTTCAACAACTCCTGCACACAGTACAGGACACTAGATGGTTTGGTTGGGCCATCGTATGGGTCCATAAATATGCAGGATACATAGCTGCGCAGGTATAATAAGCATGTAAGATTTTCACATAAATGCAAAAGAGACGCTTTTCCGTTGCTGTAGGACTTACCCCCTCACTGCAACTCCGGAATTTGTAGCTTTTTTTGCCACAGATCGAGCCTTTTCAATCCCTTGCTCAACAGTGCAGTTGATATTTGCTCTGCTGAAACCCTCCGTCGCGCTGACAAAAACAGCTACTTCTTTAACACCATGCGACAACGCTACTTCAAGTCCTTTGAGATTTGGCGTTAGTACCGGCAAGCGAAGACCTGGTTGTAGCTGTCCACCATCATTCGTTGTTATTAGCAACAATTCCCTTATAGCAGGATCGGCAAGGACTTGTTGGCAATCTGCTAACTGAGGCACCCTGCGCGGGGAGACAACGGAGGTGAGCTCGATACTTTGCAGGCCGGCTCGTCGAAGTCGCTGGATTAGTTCGATTTTTATTTCTGTAGGAATGGCTTCATGGATACTCTGCAGCCCGTCTCGAGGACCAACTTCGACGATGCGTATCTCCGGGATTAGCCGGGCCATTTCTGTATCTCTCTCTCTCTCTCTCTTTGCCCCTTCACTCTCCGCTTTTAGGAATGACTATATAAAGGCGGTTGTTGGTTTATTGCATAGTCTTTTGCTCGTCTATATTTTATTTTCAAGCAATCAACATCGAATCCAACATCGAAAGGAGCAGAGGATTAGTTAACATGCATATGATAAGCAGCGGGGGAAAATTCGCCGAGTAAAGCTGACAGAGCTGATTGAACCTCGGACCCCAAAATAGGCATATATTCTTCCCTTCGTATCAGTGACCTCAAGCTCATGGCTCAATGCAACGTCGTAAAAGGGTCTAGACTTGCGTAACAGAAACAATAAAAGAGAAAAACAAAAACGAAACAAAAGGTAAAGACGAAATGACGTACCGTCTGTCTGCTTGCGGCAACTCTGGCCTACTATGTGGAACCGATAAGAAACTTCGGCATTTATGCTACCTACCTAGAACTTATGCATTCTAGGATAAATTATTGGTTTTCATCCGTGAACGTGATATTTAATTCATTAGTTTGGCAATGAAAGACATGAAGATAAATGATAAATTCATCCAACCCATATACAAACTACTGAAAGTGGAGTGACCGGCGATCGATGATCAGGTTTCCCCGGATTTTCATTTTCTAACCTAAATAGTCAGCATCTTTATCTTTTCTAACTTATTAGTTATACTTTGATTTTCTTTTCTATTGGTTCATTCAAGTGTCAGACTCATTCTCCAATGGAAATATTAACTATAGGTTTCAGGCTTATGTATTACGCCTAATAGGAAAGAATTTAGCCCCTATTGACAACGCGATTTTCAGAACGTCTCGTATTCAGCTTCCTACGGATTATGATTTGAAGTGTAAATCATTTTTTCTCGAAGGGAGTTGTAGGTTTATTATTGTAGGGTATTAGAATGGGGAAACATTTGCACCTAGTAAACCTTGCGGTTTAGGGCTAGGGCTAGGGCTAGGACTTAGTAAGGCCCGAGGCATAATAGGTAGGTTGAGCACGAAATCTCAGTGTCGCATGTAACTAAAACATTAGGGTATCGTACCTAACTAGACTATCTCATATGATCGATCATATATACATGACAAGACATCAAGTTCATGGCAATAGTAGTTAATTATAAAGATGATTTGAAGTTCCACTGGAATATTAATCAATCACCGAATTGATGACATCTGACCAAGTAGATAATCAAGATTTTTTTTTTATTTTGTTTTTTTTTTCTTTACTCTTCGTGAATGGCCTTCTCCTCAAGTTTCAAGTCAGAGATATCACTGGCATTAGCCAAGCCCAGCTCCTCATAAATGCGTTGCATGCGCTCACGGTCCTTGCTTGCAATGCTACCCATGTCACCACCGAAGAAGACGTCGAGTTCCTCGAGGGTCTTGTCCTTGGTCTCAGGGAAGAATTTCCAGATAAAGAAACCACCGCCAGCTGAGAATATGGCGAAGAAGATGTAAGTACCGTATTTCATGGATCCAAGCATGTCCTTGGTGGTCAGACCGATAACGAAGTTGAACATCCAGTTCGTTGAGGCGACAATGGATACACCACGGGATCGCATACTGGCTGGGAAAATCTCTTGTGCAAGCACCCATGTGACAGGGCCCCAGGAGTAGGCGAAGTTGACGGCAAACAGCCAGATGAAAACAATGGCAACCCAGCCTTGTGTAACGGCAAGATGTTCGCCCTTGTTCCACTGGTCCTCGTACACACCCTCGACACTGGCGACGATAACGTGGCAGATGAACATACCAGCAGCACCGACAATCAGGAAGGTCTTACGACCGAACTTGTCCAAGTACAAGACAGCGGGCAGGGTGAAGGTTACCTGCAGGATACCAGTCACACCGGTAGCAAGCAACTCGGTGGTGGTGGAAGAGAAACCAAAACTCTCAAAAATTTGGGGCGCATAGTAAAGCACAGCGTTGATACCAGTAAACTGCTGGAACACCATCATCGCGCTTCCAAGGAATACACGCTTGAACATGTTGGGGGCGAAAAGGGCTTTCCATGGGGCTAAGATGCCACCTTCGCCGATCAGCTCGGCTGTGGTCTGCTCGTCGAACATAACGGCGGCCTTGATTTCCAATAGTTCAGCGCTCAAGAGAGGGTCGTTCGGGTCCAACCGACGAAGCTTGCTTAGAGCAGTACGTGCCTCGTCTTCGCGATGCTTCAACATCAACCAACGGGGGGAGAAGGGGAAGAAGAACAATCCGAAGAACACTAAAAGGTAGAAGATTGCTTGTTAGATCAAAGATCGCGCTAGAAGGAACATATGATAGGCTGTTGAAAAATATCTGTCAAACTTACAGGTCCAAGCAGGAACCAATTGCAAGGCCAAAGGCACACGCCAGGCAACATCAGTCTGGCCAGTGCAAGGATGGCCATGGTTCTGCTCGTAGTTGTAGCTTCCGGTGGAAGTATATGGGTTGGTGATGCCCTCGGGCTTACACTTGTTGCCGCCAACGTAGGAGAAGCCAAAGTCAAGCCAGAAGGCGACAGTGGTGCCGATGGTGATGGAAAGTTGCTGTAGCGAGACCAAAGATCCACGCAGCTCGGGAGGGGCAATCTCGGCCTGGTACAATGGAATGACCATAGAGAACATACCAATACCGAAACCACCGATGATACGACCGGCGAAGAAGTAGGCGGGTGACTGGGCACCAGATTGTAGACCAGTACCGAGAGTGAAGACGAGCACAGCAACCATCATACTGTATTTACGCGAGATCACGTCGGACAACCAACCGTTGAAGAGAGCACCAGCCCAAGCACCCAGCTCAAGAGCAGCAACGAGCCAACCCTGGATGGTCGAGCCCATCAAGCCGGGGAACTTGTTCATGAAATTCTCCATAACCAGGATAGGAGACATAACACCTTGGTCATATCCGTACATCATACAACCCAGGGACACGAACACACAGGTCAAGAATACATAAGGATTCTTGAGCATACCACGGAGACCGTGGGGCTTGGAGGCATTTTGGCGGCCAACCAAGGACTGGCTGTTCTTTGCCTCCTTTGTACTGGAGGACAGATAGGCAGGCATGGTGTGTTGTTGTCTTCTGTATTATCTTGAACTTTCTTCCAGGCTCGCAGCCACAACGAACAGAAGAAGGGAGGAGGAGAAGGGGAGACACAAGGAAAGAAAACAAGAACTCGGGTCGTGAACCCGGGGTGTTGGGCCTATTTTATAAGCATCTGGGGGCGAACCCCAGACCAAAGCGACTGCACCTTTTTTTTTCCCTTTCTTTTCTGTTTTTTTTTTTTCCCCTAGCTCTGAATTCATTGACCACGTTACATGGCAGCTCCACTTCATCCTTTCCTCCCCCAGTGGAGGACTCCGTACGGAGTAGTTAGGGAAAGGAAAAAAAAAATCGTGCTAGTCCGGTGCGGAGGACCCCTGTCTGTTTAGTGCCACCCCCCCGACTTCTGTCTGATACGTTCATTACAAGCAATCTCCGTTTTCCTCCCCCCCCCTCCTCTCCCCATTGTACGGTCTTGAACCAGTCAGCATGCCGGAGGACCTTTATCGTTCATCCGGTCTTCTTTGACATGCTTTGTTTGAGGTCTGGCAGTGTTGATTAGTCTATGTATAGTTAGTGGATGTGACTCGACAACTTGATGGCAATTTCACAAGTTGCTCATGGTTGCCTTAACGTTAGGTCACCTAGCCTATGTGCTGAGAACTTAGCTGTACGGAGTAGTATCATCATGAAGTACGTGCTAGTGCAACATCACTTTCCGTGCACTGGCTGCCAACTACGGAGTATTTGAGCAAAAGCCAGTGTTGTTAGCAGACTGACTCGCCTATCACTCTCGCAGACTTGGGAACGGCCAGAACCTGCTTCAGTCCGCAGTAACACGCGACCCCGCGATAGATCCGTGAGAATTTCCGAAAGTGATAACCAATGCTAATTCGCCGCCACATGCCAGCTTTTCAGACGTCTTTCCGCTTGCCAAGGACCGAAAGAGGTCCTGTCTTACGTGTATGAGAGGCTTGTTACCAAGGTTTAATGTCGGGGGTTGGCTGATGGTGAAATGAGGGTTATATCCACCATGTTACTTATTCGGTTCTAAGTTAATCTTGCCCATGGGCCGAACCTTCTCTGGGGACGAATCCGAGTGCTGATTTGCGGATGATGTCTCAAAGCGCGTGTCTAATTAATCATTTTAGCCCAGTTACCATGAGCGACTAGCAGGAGTTGGAAGTATTGAGGCTGAGGCCTAGTAATCAACTATGCCGCCTGCAGAGTAGGCTTGATACTAGCTCACAACCCCAGCATCTTAATATACGATGTAGCACGGAGTTTCCTTGGCCTCCCTCGTCGAGCAATTTCGAGGTAAACAACTACGTGCAGGACGCGATCCTCTTCGTTTACTGATGAATCCTTCCTATGTATCCTGCTACCTGAAGCCAAAGGGCCTTAGCGCTGCCATTCGGGGTAACGTTGCACCCGTTTGGACGCTAAGGTTGCAGCAAACAGCGCGTCTGCTGTCTGCACTATACGCTATAGTGACTAGTATACTCCGTACCTAGAAGCGACGTGAAATACATCAGGCCGCGAAATGTAAGACCCAGTTAGCCCTAATCCTGCTTGAATGATTTGCCGCTACCCCGGCTGCAAACCGGTCAAACACTGCCGCATCGAGACATTCCTTCCGAGGCGTATCGAGCTTGTAACTTGGCTGAGTCTGGAGTGGAGAAGAAATACACAGAGGCTGGTTTGCTTGGGCGTTATTATTGTTTTACGTATTCGATTTACTTTCACGTGTCCGATGGATCTCATTATTCTCCGCATTTTCACTAAGCAAATGCAAACCCATGGCTGGCCACGAAAAACGTGGACTGCGCGCACCGAATGCCACGGACGGGCACAAAGCTTGATGGTCTTAAGCAAAGATTTTAAGGTTCGCATTCCCACGTTCCGTATCATTACCTCTGGGTTGAAAATGCTTTACTACTTGCTGACATCTGCATGCAGGCTTGACTAGCTTTACTTTCCCCGTACATCGCTCCAGGCCATACATAGTCTTTGGGCAGAATACGCCACTTTTCTATAACAACATGATTACGTGGAAAACAACAGTCAACATGGATAGAACCTGCCCAAGGAAGTCATACATAGCAAATCATTCGTAACACTAGAAATCTTCCGAATAGATTTGCTCCAGAATATCTCTGTACAACACATGTGGATCATGGATTTTTTTTTTTTTCTTTCCCTCTCTCTTTTTTTTTTCTCCCCCCCTAAAATCTAAAATTTGGAAGGGTCTGGGAATTCGAAAGAATGTTTATCCGCTCGCTAAACCAAGCTCATGGGATCCCGAGATGGCTGGGCCGAGTGCCGGAGAAGTACGGAGTACACAGTGACACTCACGCAATACTAAGTAGCCACCGCAATTTACATTTGTTCCCCCCGGGGACCGTAACTACTCCGCGGGTTGGAATTTGATTAGCATGGGGAAGTCTAAATTATGATCTTTTTGCCGGTATTCGGACCGAGTGTGCAACTGACGGCTAGTCGGCTGCGAGACTACACGCGTGGAAAAAGATACCTGTATCCTTACTTCCACTTGCCTGCGTCGGCTCTTGAGCATGGCAAATTTTTTTATTTGTCACGAGACTATTCCTTGAGAAAAGTTTTTTCGTACTCCATACGTGTCTCCGTATGGATACCCCCGATGTACACTAGTCTAGGTAACTAGTCCATTCTTTGTCTCTCTCTCGCGTACGGTGCTGTGCAGTAATCTATGAGAGATCTCTTATCCCCCTTGTTCTTCGGCGTCGATTTGCCGGTCTAGACGACGGAGCTTCTATTTGACTCGGATCCCTGAGTGTGTGTGGCTTTACTACTGGTAAAAAAAAAAGCGGTTCTAGCCATTGGACCATGTGATAATGCCTGCCTCATGCTGCTTAACCAACTTTGTCATTACTTGGATAAGACGGCCAAGATTCCCAGGTTTGTCTCTTTAGTGCAATTAGGGTTAGGGTTAAGACTGCCTGCGTAATCACGTGAACGCTGAGTCGCCCCTTTTTCTCACTCTAGGGGGAACTTCTTTGGCAGGTGATACTTATGGAATCTAGCGTAGTTCACTAAACTACCTGTTAACTCAGCTGGGAGCTTCCTTCTCCCGAACAACTTAAGTACACCTCTCATCCTGCTTTACCTGGACGCTGCTTTGTTTTCCTGCATATAATTATATACTAAAAGGAAGGCCAGGGAATCAGGTAGGCAAACTCTCAAATTTCCCCCCCCCCCCCCCTCGCCACCCAAAAATCCCATTACGCAGGAAACGGACGGCATATGTTATAAGGGAAAGATATGAATAAAACCTGTCTCTACGCATAAGAGCGGATCTAAGCAGCATGGCTGCGCTGCAAGCAACGACAATGTACCATTCTTTCTGAATTGTACTCACGATAGCTTGAATGCATCGTTGACGCAATTGGGGGCTGAGGCTTTCCAACATGCGACTCTTAGTTCCAGCCATCGCGGCTTGAATATCGGAGTCTGAGTATCCAGTCCCTTGGAGAATGCGCTTGAGTTTGTCAAATGTCAGGTTTTGAAAGATGGCGCTCGCGATCACAAGAACCGTCACCTGGCCAGACTGCTGAGCGATGGTAAGGAAGCGTATCACATCAGGTGCATCGGCGGCATTTACGATCTGTGGGCCGAGCGAGAAGCCTGCTTGTGTAGTAGTCATACCGAAGCCCACAAGGATAGAATAACCATAAGTTGTCGCCATGGCAGTAGTCTCATTGACAGTGGACCATAGGGCACTACCCACGACAAGGAGTATGCTGGCGGCTATGTAGCAAACGATGGGGTACCCGGTGCGTTTCATCAACAGGCCGCATGTAACCACCCCAGTGATGTAGGTGCATACGTATGGCAACATCCGGATGGCGGACTGTGTACCCGATTCTCCATGGACAAAGAGAAAGTACAACGGAATGTAATAGATGCTGATGAAGATTGATCCTATGCCACATGCTATGCAGAGGAACGAACCGGCAAGGTCCCAGTTCTGAAAGAAATGGGCAGGAAGCACTCTATTTTGGCGAGACGTGAAAACGCAGAAATGCTGCGTGACAGCAAAGGTGATGGACGCGACGCCGAAAAGGACAATCAAGGCAATGGTCGAACCGGCATTCCAGGCCCAACGAGAACCACCCATGGAGAATACCAAGGCGAAAAGAACATAGGCTGTGCTCACAAGACATATCCCAAGCCAGTCGAAGGAGCACAGTTTGCTGGAAACGCTCATATCGGGGCGCCGGGGTTGAGCAGGGAGAACAAGCAAATAAACTGGAAGCATAATGCCAACAATGACAAGATTTATGTAAAATGCCTACTTGGAGGACTCAAGGGTGAGCTTTTTGTTCTCTCTCTCTCTCTCTCTCTCTTTTTTTGGGGGTCTCTATTTTTTTTCTTTTCTCTTTTTCTATTTTGTTTAAATATCCATGTTCCGATCAACAACGCGGCCCTTTCCGCCATGGTTCAAGATTCGGATGCCTGATCATGCGCGTCCTTGGACTTGCGTCGGCGTCACGCGCCTCGGAGAGGACAATATGTGCGTAGGGAGTGAAGTTGTTGCGCGCAATTCCAAGACTGAAGGTCAAGATGGAATTGGAGATGCTGGCATCGCTGCAAAAAGGATTCGGAGATACCATTACATACTACTGCAACCGGACTTTGTACATATAACGAATCCTAATGTAATAAAACCCTCCCTTCAATGCACAGGCCCTGTCTGAATTATCTTTTCCTCAACAGTCATCTCATCGAGGCTTATATCTATAGCAGAAATATGATTTATGACAACGCAAACGTCCCACCCGTGCGGAATTTATATTCCGCTTTCAGGAAATAATGCATGAGACGAACAACCGCAACTTTGACATGGGAGTCAAGACTACCAGTTGTCCTGAAAAAAGTCAGCGAAAGGAAAGCACAATGCAACAGGAGGCGGATTTGCTATTCCGCCACAAGGCCAACGACAATCAACGCCCACAGCGACGACAGTACACATCGAAAGCCTGCAACGAGTGCCGTCGACGCAGAGCCAAGGTGAGGAGACTAGAATTCTCTTGCTGTGGCACTTCAAATGCTGACTCGACGAGAGTGTGACGGGGCCAGTCCTTTCTGCTCTCGCTGTGCCCAACGCGGCATTGCTTGCCAGTATAGGGCCGAGGAGGACAGGCGGCGACCTGCCGCCCGGTCTTATGCTGAGATGCTACGAGGCCGGATCGATCTTCTCGAGCGCGTAATACGGCTCAACTCTGTGGACTTCGACGCCAGCATCGCCGTGCTCAAGACAAGGGAGCGATCGCGAAAGCTTGGCGACGAGTCACCGTTGAGCAGCGATGAGGCCCTGGACGGCGATGCCAACAGCTCGCCAGCAATATGCGAAGAGCCCTCTGAGTCTTTCAGTGGGATGCTTTCGTCAGATAAAGCTCTCAACTTTGAGCGAGATGGGGAGATCCGCTACTTCGGGCCAACCAGTGGCAGACTCAATTTCGGATCCCGAGACTGTAAGGACATCTAAGGCCTCTGCGATGGTGATAATGATAATACTAAACAGCTTTTCTTCTAATTGATTGGCAGGCAATACTACATATCGTACGAAAGTGTCAGACACGTCGAATCCACTCGCAGCCGAATTATCCCATGTCCGCGCCCAAGTAAATCGAAGTTTCTCCTCCGATGACCACGACACCATATCAGAACAGCTCAAACTCCACTTGATTGATCTATATTTTGAGTGGTACCAACCATGGTGCCAAATGGTGGATGAGCACCTTTTCCGAGAGTCCCGAGCCAGCCACGGCCGGTTCCATAGCCCCCTGCTAGAGCATTGCATCTTGGCTGTCGGCGCAAGGTTTTCAGACGTACCCGAGCTGAGGTCCAATCCGTCTGATCCAAATACCGCAGGGCTTTTGCTTTTTGACAAGGCCGATTTGAAGTGGCCGACCATCACTACAATACAGTCCCTCAACTTGCTGAGCATCCTACACGTGGTAACCAGCACAAAAAATTTACCCCGAGATGAAGAGAGCATCAACAGTTAACATGGAGTTAGGCTGTTGGAGCCGACGCTGCCGGATGGCTACGTCAAGGAATGGCGATTCGCCTAGCTCTTGACATGGGTCTGAATCTTGATGCGGCTTCTTTGCGCGGTTCAAACTTGTTAACGACCGAGGAAATCGAACTTAGACGCCAGATATATTGGGCTCTATATTGTGACGACAAATTATACGCCATCTACACAGGTCGTGTGTGCACCATGCTGGTGAGTTTCCCTGCTATTTGATACTCCATACATACCCTAGACTGATCGCCAGTTCAGTCATGTCAAGCATCTGTTCAGTTACCGTCTCTTTGTCCTGATAGCTCGAACACTCAATTGACTTGATATTGCCGGAAACATACAGTGGCCAATTTCTCGCCTTGTTGTCTAAATCTACTCAAAGGTTCAAAAAGCTAGTTTGGAGGTATAAAAATTTTTTAAACCGTACATATAGCGATCGATGTTGAAATACAGAGTGCCTGGCACTGGCAGATGCGCCGCTTTGCTATGCCCCCTCGCCGACAGTTTTTTCTCATCGAAGGCAAGTTGTGACCTCCCAACTCTGTTAACAATACTAAAGGCAGTACGGATATCATTGTTCAAAACTTGCGTGCGGGTGTGTGAGCTTCGAAGAGCTTATCCAGCTCGTCACACGTCTTCCCTTTAGTTTCGGGGACAACGAAGTAGGCCAGGACAAAAAGGCAAACACCAGGTACGAAGTATACCAAGCCAGTCTTGGCACCAAGATTAGCATTCTCGGTGTTGACGAGATATGGAATAGCAATGGACCAGGCCATATTAAACAGGGAGTTAACACCGGCGGCCAGCGCGTTGCTCTTCGAGCGTAGTCGAGAGGATGTCATCTCGCTTGTAATAGTCCAGCCCACCGCACCAACTGATATGTAGTAGAAGGCATTCCAGATGATGCACAGAATAGCAACTCCGATGCTGGTACTTTGGCTTCTAGGCTTGACGAAACCCAAAATGCCGATCACAAGAAGACATAAACACACAACAAAGGAGCCAAATAGCAGTTGTGGTCGCCTTCCAACGTGCTCAATTATGAGGAACGAAAAAGCTCCTGCGAATAGACCAATAAACATAGAAATAAGCGTGATCAAGAAAGAGTTTCTAAAACCAGAGAGGTTAAGAAAGTAAGCCAGGTAGTTGCCGCAAAGACCATAGCCCATGAAGTGTTGCATGGCCATTGGAAGACACGCGATGAGCGTTCGTCGAAAATCTGTTCCCTTGAAACATTCTATAAAGGAAGGTGCCTCGCTCTGATTCTTTCTCTCATGTTCCAATGTTGAAATAATAGTGCCGAGATTTTCGTCAACGCCGTAACCAACTTCTCTGCCTCTCAATTTGATCAGGGCAGCTCGAGCTGCACCCGTTTTGGAATTGGCCACGAGATAGTACGGAGATTCAGGTACCACTGGAAGAAACAATGCTAAGCAGATGGCACCAAGACCAATCTGGGAGACAACGGTTCCTTTCCAAGGCCATGCGTTCGGTACGTGAGTAGTGCCCTCCAGAACGCAGGCGGCGAGAAATGACCCGACAATGATCCAGAACTGGAAGAGAGAAAGTAGAAACCCGCGAACGTTGGCTCGGGGCGAGCTCAGAGACGTAGACAGGAACGGTGCCTTGCATCTGGCCCATGGCATATCCAAACAGAAACTTAGCCGCGATCCAGACTTTCCAATTTGAATAAAAAAGCTCGACGAGGGTGCCAATTATCGTCAACCTCAAAGCATGGGTAAGGCATTAGCCATTGCCACGTTCTTCGAGGTAACTAAGTCAACTCACAGTATGACAGAAAGGAATGCAGGTCTCCGGCCAAAAGTGTCATTGAAAAGTCCCGAGCACAGAGCACCGACCAGGGCAGACACATATTGAACAAGGCTCCAAATCAGCTGGTGGCTCGCTGGAAGAGCCCACGACTGAGCAGCATTGTCGTATGTACCAAAGAACTCAACGAACTCGGTATTGGCAATAATGGAACCAATCAGTGTCATGTCATATCCGATAAGTATGGCAGCAGACGAGCATGCAAATGCTCTTTTTGACATCATGATGGAATTTAGCAGGCACATTCCTCGCAGGTTCCTAGAATTTCACAATACCCACAGGCAAATGCAGCTCTCGTGCATCTTTTCAGAGCACGCAATGACTCTACCCACGTCAAATGCGGCAAGATTATTTCGGAACTGTTGCCATGCTCCAATGTAGATTGCTTGTCGACGACGAAGTCGAACGACTTCTCAGGCTCAACTGGAGTGGACATGGATAGTGTATAAACTTCTTGTTGTATAGCTTAGATTGAGGGTGGTAAACGAAGGGGAGAAAAGTTGTTTGTCTTTACCAGCAACGCGACCTCAATCGAGTTTACATATACTTCGAGACAGTAAATATCATGCTCGTACTATAAGCATCCCGGGTGTCTAGGGTCTCGGATCAGTATTGAGGGAAGTGGCTGATACCAGAGCTGCTATCAGGGCGGAATTGGAATTCCGCTCGCTTTTGAGTTTGGACTTGATAGTAGAAAAGTTTCTCTTATCTACATAAATACACAGTCACTTTATTTTGGTGCTCCGCAGGTTCCATATCTTAGGGTTAGTGACTTGCAGAAAAAAGAATACGGAAAGAAAGAAGAAACCCAGGATAGAAAAGAAAATATCATTTATAGGCACAATTTGTAATGCCATATTCTCTGTGTTCAAAGCCGCTGGGTCATTGACTGTCCGAAAAAGAGTTGTACTACTTCATTGATGTCAACGTATGCCAGCTTAGAGATCGAGGTGCTCTGGATTACGACAGTCCATTTACTATCCAAAACTATTCAAGTTTGTGTATGTAAAAGATTTCTTCAGCCACATGAACAATCCCAACGGCTACAGCGTTCATAGCCGTCGTTCCAATCAAGATCTCGAACTCGGTACCCTGGTCAATGACCCAACCGCCTTTCTGAGGATCATACATGGCGAGCGCATAAGGCTCGATGCTGATTTCAATGTGGCAACTTTCTCCTGCATGCAGCAGTCGGGACTTTACAAAGCCACAAATCTGTTTTCGTGGTCTGGCTAATCGGCACGCAGATGTCTGAGAAACCCAAGCTATAACTGTTTCCCTTCCAGGTAAGAGACAGGGGCCCAGGGTACCGATGTTGTCAACTTGAGCTGTCACCATTAGGCGGTCACTACAAGACAAGGAATGAGGGCCGACAGTGGCTCCTGAAAGCCTAAACTGACAATACGACAATCCAAAGCCGATAGGGAAGAGAGGCTCTGTACCAACAAGATCCCACCATCTGTATCCCACATATAGGCCCTCTGCATAGTATGCTTGGTGCTGCTCCCCGGGGAAGGACGAGTAGGCAGGACAGTCAGCTAGGCGCCGAGGGAAAGTAATTGGCAATCGGCCTGATGGATTGAAATCGCCACAGATAACATCTGCCGCGGCATTTCCCAGTTCTTGGCCCTGATACCAGCAGTATAGGACGGCGTCAATGCGATCAATCTAGGGCTGCAGCTGAATTGGCGTGCCTGCTTGGACGATAACGATAACGCGTTTACATACGGCGGCAACTTTTTCAATGAGATCAACTTGCTTGCCAGGAAGCTCGAAGACTGGGATATCCTCTCCCTCTGTTTCCCATTCCTTATCTCTCCCCACAACAACAAGAGCGGCATCGCATGTCTGAGCAATCTCAGCCGCCTGCTGCGGCAGATTGGATTCGTCAAATTCCTCATACCCAAGTCTAGTACCCTGGAATGTATTCTCCATGGGCTCTATCAAATTCTTGGTTTCAGGTGTGATCTGTCGGTCGTGCGAGTGGTACTCAACTCTCAGGTGATAGTCACGACCGGCAACCATGGGCCATGTAAATATCGTCTCACCGGATCCGTAGGTGAAAAAAAAGGCTCTCTCTTTCCTCAAATGCACCTGATTTTTCTGTAACCAACTCCCCGTCGATGTAGAGCTTGGAAGGTCCGATACTGGCCAGAGACAAGCGGTGATTACCAGAAGTGGCCGGCGTTAAGATGGTCTCCTGGCAGAATGAGAAGCTTGACTCAGGATCTATCTCGGAAGGAGCGTCGTTGAAAGAAATGTAGTATAGATCTTCTCTTTTGGGTTATTAGTACTAAATTCTCAAAACGAATGCCTCTTGGGTTTTCAGGATATACTTAACATGTTCGTGCTGGTGACAATAGGACCTTGAAACCCGTGATCATGACCGCGATGCCAGTCGATAGCAGCCCCCCGGCCAACATGTAAAACTCTTCGCGAATTCTTTTGTCTTCGACTGTAAGGATACTGACTGCGCATATCTATGATGTCTGGATTTTACTTCACCGGTCAGCAGCTAGACAACCAACTTGTCACATCAATTTCCAGCCTTCTCGACCTAGCTGGCGTTCCTAATCTTCTCTAGGGCAACTATTTATTAACCATCAACGGAGTTCCCACGACTGTTTGAGTGAATATTTCTCCCTAGAAGGATATGTTTAGTTCCGAGAGTCCACTAATCCTGTGATGGGTAGGGTGTTGCCTTTGTCGTGCCAGATACATATATCCAATATTCGTGCGCCTCCTGCGCCTCCCTATTAAAAAACTGGATTTCTTCCCTGCACGGAGAGATTGGATTGTCCCATTCAAACACATTGCGATACCCTTCGCCTGCTACACACCTACATGTCAACAACGAACTTACGGTATCATTGTAACGCAAGTCCGATGTGCTTCAGGAGTTTCCAGACTTTGAGCTTACATCCAAGGAGAGCTGCGCGGATATTATACGTGCGTCCGACGCTCGTCTTCTGCCAGCAAGTCTAGGTCGCGGTCGAGGCCGTTTCTCTGCAGATTTCAGCTCTGTCCGAATTCCGAGTCCCCTCAGATACTGTGAAGCTATCATCTTTTTACTTTGCCGGGATTGCGGCAGTGCCTGTGAGACTTACTGGATGTCAATTTTAACCTACATACTTGAGTTCGTGGACGGAATGGGTTTAATGGACGAGAAAGGGCTGGGAGAAGGTTATAAACAATTCTATCAAGCTATGAAACACGGAGATTCAAACATGTATCTAGCCTTGGATGGGCTCCGTCGCAACTTGACAGACTAGAATCATCACATATTCAGTTGGCCGCTGATTGAAGATTACCAATTTCCACGATCTTCTCGCTATCGAAGCCTGCAGACTGGGAGAAGTAGTAGCCTCTCTGGTTTGAAATGTGTGTGCCCAAATGCCCACAGTATAACACTTCATGTCGCCAACACTTCTCCTCTGATAGATCGGTCATAAATCCGGAGGAAATACCGCTATTTCTATGCTTAGAATTCGGGTTACTATTCGTATTCTAAAACAAACGCCAAGCCTGCCGTCATTGGTGGGTTAGGTCTATGGGAAGTATATATAGTCTTGCATTGGCAAACTCATCGGAACTAATATCAAATAGGACGTCGACTTCTTCATTACCGTTCAAGGAGCCCCAAAAGTAGTGTAAGACAAATTGCTTGCAATGCCCTCTAGCCCCTTCCTACAGCAAGCTCCGATATTTCTGTACAAGGCGCCGAACGGCAAGCAGATTCACATTGATATTACACCCGACTGGCAGGTACATTCAAGCCAATCTCAGACAGAATTATAACATTTTTGAGTCACCGTATCTGCCATACATTTCTGAAGTTGATCTTCTTATTTTCAAAATAAACTGTTGTGGTCCACACCCCACTACAGCAAAAAAAAAAAAGAAAAAGTACGTGATGCAACCGATGCTAGGTCTCTAGCAGAGGATCTCAGTTTGAAAGGACTTATTGTTTTATCGTCTACACAGAGGAGTGCCGTTCTACAGGGCTACACATTCATTCAACTTAGTCGGACAGAGGAAAGCTTCAACCTCCCTGGAAATTGTTCCGCAAAATGCCGTCATACCAACGAGTTGATAGAAGACCAAACTCCGCTTGCACCATCTTCCGGGTACGGATCTCCTGGCAGAAGCGCTATCTCTGCAAGTCTGTCTGTGACTCGGAGTACAGCGTGCACCTTGGCGTGGGAGCCGGTCTAGGCCCAAGTCCTAGCTCGAGCAATTTTGGGCGAGACGGAGTATTTAATCTGACGGATCCAAAGCCAACCCTATAAGTACATTCCTTTCCAATAACGTGTTGCATAGATATGATAGACTGTTCATGGATCTATGACAGATTCTACCGCACACAAGTCACCAAATTTTCTTCCCCTAACTTCACTAACGCGGCGGCCCGCTTGTTGGGGAAGCTTGCGACAGCCAATCCAAACTCCGAGTCTGTTGACAACAACAACAATTGAGCGACGTGCCAAGCTGCGGGAATCCAATAAATAGGGGGAGCACGAACTCCACACTCAATCGCCAAGTGAGCTGGAGGCTGTAGCTGAGTGCTGTCATTGCATGGCATTATGGAGACTGCCTTTGCCCTTTTTTTTTTTTTTTTCTCCGTTGCCATTTTTTTTTCCTTTTCTCTCCTCTCTTCTTGTTTCTATCTTCTACTTCTTTGCTTGCATTATTTGTCTTTCGTCTTGCCAGTGTTACATAGCGCGTTACTCGTTCAATGAGGTTCTCATGACAGACTGTGTGCAGCTGCACACAGCATCCACCAACACACCAAAATATAATATATATATATTGACATATATAATATTGTTAAGAAGCGAATAATAAAAGTAATTCGATCATAATGGCTTCGCTCCGCCATCGCCGACATGACGATGATGAAATAACCGAAACATTCACCCAGGACACTCTTCCACAACACCACCACCATCTCAAAAACAACGACGATGGCAATGAAAAGTCAACCGATAAAAAACGAGCCATCCTCGGCCTCATCCGAGTGCAATCAACCGGCGAAAGCGGGCGGAATGGCTTCCATCCCTTACGATTCCTCCAGATCTGTTTCCGGAGCACCTGCACTCTCTCCATGATCGTCAACGTGCTCTGGCCCTTTGTGCCCGCCGCTATCGTGATGCGCTTTGCTCGTCCGGACTTGCACGTCTGGGTCTTCACGCTCAACTACATTGCCATGGTACCCACGGCGAATCTGCTCGGATTTGCGGGCGGCGAGCTCGCGCGCAAGCTGCCGCGGGTATATGGCGTCCTGTTGGAAACGTCGCTCACCTCTGTAGTCGAGATCATCCTATTTATGGTTCTGATCAAGACTGATAACGGGGAGGAGTTGATCTCTGTTATACAAGCGGCCATTCTGGGCTCGATACTGGCCAATCTGCTGCTTTGCCTGGGCATGTGCTTCTTCTTCGGCGGTATGCGACGGGACGAGCAGATCTTGCACGAAGCTGTTAGCGAGGTTGGCTCCGGGTTGCTGCTGGTTGCTGGATTTGGGCTTTTGATTCCTAGTGCCTTCCATGCGACTTTGGAGGGGACGACCACGCCGGAAGGTCCGCTAACGCCTGATAAATTGGAGTCGGACACTCGAGTTATCAGTCGAGCGACTGCCATCATTCTGCTCTGCGCTTATTTTATGTATGTAGTTACGTATCTTCAAAAGAGCGATGGGTGTGTGGATTACTTACACATCCTCCCAGGTTCCTATGGTACAACCTCCGCACGCACAACGGCATATTCGACGAGGTGCTTGAAAACGAAGAAAACAAAAATCTGGACGGTGACAAAGAGCACAACCGACCCAAGCTGACTCTTTTGGAAGGTATCTTTGCCATCAGTATTGCTATTGCATGCGTCTCGCTTTCGGCCGTGTTTTTGGTCGAGCAAATCCCGTCTATTGTTGCTCGCGGAGTGCCCGATAATTTCATGGGCTTGATTCTTGTTCCGCTGGTAGAAAAGGCGGCGGAGCATTTGACGGCCGTTGATGAAGCCTGGTATGTCTTTATTCTACCTGATTCAAGCTTGGAAATCATTCATACGTACATGATCACATATGCCAGACGTCACTGCTAACACGTCCAGGGATAACCAAATCAACTTTGCGCTCTTCCACTGCCTCGGCCCTTCGATCCAGACTGCCCTGCTCAATGCGCCGCTGGTCGTTCTGGTGGGATGGGGACTGGGCAAGAACATGGACCTCAACTTTGAGATTTTCATGGTTGTTCTGCTGGTGCTGTCCATACTGGTGGTGGGCAACTTCCTGCGCGATGGCAAGTCTAACTACATGGAAGGGGGGTTATGTGTGCTTGTGTATATGATCATTGCCGTGACGACTTGGTTTTATCCGTGACATTGCCCGTCCAAAAAAGGTGGAAATGCGGAATTCATGTAGCGTGTTGTGCCTTTATTACGACTGCTCAGTTGACAGACCTAGTTTACTCAAGAAGCAAAGTAAAATTGATGATTAGCAATTATGGCCATACAGATGACGATAGGCCGTAGAGAAGGATTGCTGAGAATATGTCTTGCCTAATCAGGTAATTGCCACAATTAGGTAGTTAGTTAGCTTAAATAGTCGCTGAATACGATAAAAGCTGGTACCTAGATATATTCTATCTAATTCAAACAGACTTTGAGATTGCCAAAAGAAATACATGTACGGTTCATAAATTCATTTGTAACACATCGATAAAGAGAACAACAAATGGAATCCGATCCAGTCCGATTCAAAAGTTTTTTCTTCTTTCTCCCCACCCCTGAATTTGTGTCTTCAGTCAACAGAGATGTATTAACAGGTTACTCAAACCTGCTGATGCGGCTGAATAGGCTGAGCTTTCTCATCCGATCTATCCAAACAACTCCAGTTAGCAAATATGGTTCAATCAGCCATAGGAATGACCATCCGTCAACTTACTGTTGTGGCAGCGGTTGCTGCTGCTGCTGCTCATACCCATACTCATTGTAAGTATTATTTCCGTACGGCGACTGCTCTTCATAATAATCCGCTTGCTCATCATAGGCCGAATAATTCACCCTCGACCCATCCTTCTCTCGCGGGAAATATGGATTTTGGTTACTCATCCTCCGCGAACCTGCAACAGCGACAGCGACAGGAGTCATGGGGGTATTCGGAGATGTCGCAGCGCCGCCGTTATGAGTATTGGACCATACCTGCGACGTGCGAGTGGTAGTCGCACCGTCACCGATAGCAGAGAGAGACTCGGCGTAGGCATGTTGATGCGTCCGTTGTCGCACTTGTCGCATATATGCATCCTGCTCGTGTGATATTTGATGCGTCGCGTCGGCCATCGTTGAGCCTCGGCTGTAGTGGGCGCTGAAGGACCAGAAGATGGCCACCAGGAGGCCGGAGACGACCACGACGATGACGATGATACCAGAGGTAGAGATGCCGCTCATTTTTTGTTTCTGTCTCTTTGCCTGCTTTTTTTTTTTTTTTTTTTTTTTTCTGTGAGATTTGAGTAATTCGCAGCTTTTTTCTTCCCCTCCGTCGTCCCTGATCCGATAAGGGTGCGGGGGTAATATTTTACTCAGGACAGACAGTCGCAATCTGAGCAGCAGGAAAGACGTAGTATGGACGCTAATGCGACGACAGGTATATTTGCCAGTCGCTCTTGATTGAATGACCTCAGGCAGCGACGTGATGCGACTAGTTACCTAGGTATAGAATGTAGTGATGGCTCCGGCCGATATGCACTTGTGTATGTATATTTGTAATATTAGATATATAACTTGATATACAATATGCACTTCGGACTTATGGGCGCTCTCGTAGTACGTAGGTAGGTAGATAAAAATGCCTGCTTATCGAGATGCTGCTTCAGGCATCGACTCCAAAGGAGCGCGATCTGTAGGGTGGCACGACCATCAAATAGCGCGCGAAGTTGCAGAGGTTGTAATGGGGGAATAAAAAAGAGAGGAAAAAGAGGGCAGGAGAAAAACAGGCAGAAAAAGGTACGTGCTAATCAGAGAGGGAAAAAAATAACGATCGCCTGGCTCGGCCACTGTTACCAAACCAGCATACATACATACATACTGCATAGATAGTAACTACTTCTGACCTGTCATCGTCATCCCTCGAATCGGCTGTTTGGGAAGAAAAACGAGACATTAATGGTTAAATTAACAGAATACGGATACGTACGTAACTTTTCATGTGTAAAAAAACGATCGTAACGAGAGACCCAGCCAATGGCGCTTTGCGAAGAGCGGCCCGCTGTGGGCCAGGAAAAGCTTGTCTTTCGTTTTGCCCGTACGGACCAATGGCTAAGCCTTAATTACGGGGCCGTACGTACGTTCTCCCGTCTTCTAGACTCATGAATGGAACTTTCGCAGCAGTCGCAAAATCTCTATTATAGCTATATATATCTATTTATATCCGTTGTATATATGGCACAGAGACATAGAAATAATCCGCAATATATATTAGGCGGGTAACAAATACCCCGACTACCTAGGATCTACCATTGGCCATGATCCCCATCGATCAGCGACGTAGGTGGCATTCCCGTGTCTTACCCTGTAATGTCGCAGTAATATTACCGTCTGATACCATCTCAGCACAACGAACATGTGACGTGGAAGCCATCCGGCAAGCCTTCCTTGCATTAATAGTAGTTAACTCATTAGTTGCTCTGTAACTATAGAAGAATATCCAGATAGATTATTGTCCTTCTCTCTCGCTGCCCGCCGGAAAATGGGAAGCAGGATCAGTCACTGCGTGTGCCACTAGGAGGCAGTACGATCATGACGACTATGCACCCCACAACGTGGACCGCATTACGAATGCTTGTAGATTACTATGTATCTGTGCGGCAATTGACGATGGATATATGAAACTTCCTATGAGTATGTGTGTATGTACACTGGTAGCTGCTTGGATATATATAAAGAGAAATCCTGGATAACACGTCATGCCCTAGCATAGGCATATGCGAGGACTCAGTATAGACAAATAGTACAGACAACTGGATTCTGGACGGCATCCAAGTAGGATGCCACTCACTACTCCGTACCTACTACGCCGCGGACGCTCTTGGTCAAAACACATCGATTAACTCGTAAGTTATAGGGTATCTTCAGCACAGACAATCTATGAAATGCAGCGTATGTACGTGTATCGACTCACTCAGCCTGAACAACCATCTCAATAATCCGTTGCGCCTTCTCCCCGCCCAAATAATCCTTTCCTTCACCGCGATCCCCTTCGTCTCCATCAATCTCAAGCTCAGCTTCCAAGCTAGCATTATACGCACGCATCACCGTGTCCTCATCAACCCGGATACCGCCTTCCACCAAAACTCGAATGCAACCTTGTAGCCGCGCAATCTCGCGTCGCGTCTGTCGCGGAATCTCGTCGTTTTGACTGGAGTAGATCGAGCTAGTGGCGACTTCCTCTAACCGTGTAATCGAGACTGTCTCCGTAGTAGACGACGCTTTCGCCGCGCCTTCTGTGACTTTGGAGATCCAGATGTACCCGTTTACTCCAAGAATGACCTGAACGTCGCCGCCGCCGTTGGATGTGCTGACTGTCCACATCTGCCGTCGCGATCGGACAACGCCTCCAACCGAAGTCGACGGCGCGGCTATATGAGACGACGAGGCGGAAGAGCCTCCCCTTGTCGTGGCCGAGCGGCCTGCCGCCGCGCCACTCCCACCAGTACCTGACACCGCCATGAAGACGCCATTGCGCAATTTGCCGTATGTCAAAGACCGCGTATGCAGCGTCGCCGCTCCATCCTGATGGACGCTCTGTACCTCAGCGAGCACAAGGTCACCCTCCACAAAAAAATTTCGCATTTGCAATTCGTCGGCACTTGTACGTCTGCGTAGAATACCGCCTGGCAAGTTGATGGCTGACAAAGGTAGTTGCGCTAGCAATGGCGCAGCAATGTCGACCTTCCATCTTCGCGCCTGCACTTCAACAATGCGTCCGACGACGAGGTCGCCGATCTCTGGGATGTAGCGGGCCCGCAGAGGGTGGACGGAGAGAAGCTTGTTCGTTTTTTGTACTGTGCCCGCGACTGTCGCGATGATTGATGCCGAATATGGGGTGGTGAATGTGCCGTGGCCTCTGTTTGACATCGAATGGCAAAATTAGATCAATGAAAGTAGGGAGGGGAAGCCGACACAAGTAAAACTCACCTCATCCATTGCGGATCGTTGGTGACCATTTCGCCAGGAACAACCGTGCCAGTCTCATATCCTATGCCCTTCAAACTCGCACTCCCTCCATCGAGACGAGGCCGCTTGGTCGGCAACCTATCCATGTCCACATCGCCTTCCGAGTCGTGCTCATGGCCGTGGTATAGTGAGGCGCCGGCATCTTCCACTAGGGGAGAGAGAATAGTGATCCCCATGACCACACCTAGAGAATTGAGGCTAAAGAACGCTAGGGATGGCACGAATAGAGGGGAGAGCGTTCAAGAAACGTCAGCACAAGGCCGTAGATCATAAACAACGTTAGGAGCTAGTGAAAGCACACTGATATTTTTGAAGCTTGGCATGGTGGACATGGGCACGTGACCGGTTGTCTCTCCAGTCTTGGCATTTCTGATAGGCGCTGATCATAGAATCTACACCAGGGCATGCAAGAGTCCTTGCAAGTACGTACTATTTGTTTGCCAACTCTAATACTGACAAATAGTCAAATGCCGACCCGACTATTTTCTGACATCCTCACAACTCTGGGCTGGGCTAGTCATGGCACATGCTCTGCCAGAAGCCGAACGGCGCATGCTATTAGCAGACGAGTTCACTAATACTAGTTAGGTAGCATAACTAATGCAGCTGCATGAGCTATGCCCAAACTGGCGATAGTCGCCGTCTGGGTTCTTGAATCTTGACACTTGCGTCTTAATAAAGGTACTAGTCCGTGTTAGCATGGAGTATCTATGAAAATCCGGAAGTCGACATCCTTTTTCTTTCCCTTTTTTAATTCTTTCCGCACGAGCATTAAGAGCTCGGGTACGTGGACGTGGCCCTGATCTTCGCCAAAATTTTTGGGGTCTCAAATATAGGCTGACCAATAATTGCGACCGCGGAAAAGGATGGACATGCACGTTCGTTGGAGAGGAAAGCCAGCAGGAGACAATCTCCGCATTGCGTTATTACTATTATACATACTACAGTAATTGAATACGTATTTAGGATATATAGATATAAATGTGCGCCATGTTAGTATCTGTTCTCCCATATCCGGCATGTACACCAGACCAATATCGACGACAAGCGAGCATTCCAGGCCCGCCCATTGGCTGCATGGTCCACCAGCCCTCAGTCCATTAAGACCAGGTCCCGCAAGTATAAACTAGAAGATCCGCGATTGGCCCAGCCCACGGGCTGGCACAATGCTATTGGTCCATGGCCCCAATGGGAGCTGGCACTAACGCAAGGTAAGCCTGGTAAGTTGGCCTTAGAGTCCCCATAACCCGCGCTGCCGAGGCCAATCACAGGCTGTGAATTGCGCCAAACCGCCACAGCGAGTTTCTAATACTTTCCATCCCTTGCGAGTTGCAACGCTCTTTTATACTACGCGGAATTAAGCGCTTACTCGACTCTCGAAGGATTTAACTAACTAGTCTGCTCTTAGGCTACTACTACAGTGCCAATTTGTCACTCCATCTCGACGGCCCGCGTCTCCACCTGGCACCCGCTGCCACCTGAAAGAAAGAAACTCTTTGTCCTCCCAGCTTTTTCATCCACTCACTTCACTTCACCTCACTTCCACTTTCCATCCTTTCCTTCCCTTCCTAACACCACCCAGTCCATCTGCAATCGAGAAAGAAAAGATGTTAGATTGAGACAGTCAATCTATTATGTGGATTGTGGCCATTGAGTTGGGCACAGATCTTGCCGGCATCTGAGCGTTCCGGGGACCGCCGAGGCACCAGACTGCACGACATTCACTACGCCTTTTCAACTACATCTACATATATATATTTATATTTATATACATTATAAAATGGCTTGCTTCATTCACCTCCGCGACAACGTGCCATCCTGGATTTCGGATGTCAATCAGCTCTCCGTTCACATTCACAACAAGCGAGCCGAGTTTGCCGCCGAGGCCGCGAAAGCAGCCGCCGCCTCGCCCTCGCCGCTTCGCCGAAGAAAATCGGTCAGCAGCAGCCTCTCCACTAATCGCACCCAGAAATCGCTTCTCGAGCCGCCGTCTACAGGACACCGTCTGAAGCGGCTTTTGTCGAGGGAGTCATTGAGAGGCGATGGTTTGAAGAGGCGCAGGCCCGCATC
Source organism: Talaromyces atroroseus (assembly GCF_001907595.1). NCBI lineage: Eukaryota > Fungi > Ascomycota > Eurotiomycetes > Eurotiales > Trichocomaceae > Talaromyces > Talaromyces atroroseus. Next base: position 2,806,495 of record NW_017971433.1, read on the forward strand.
TCCTCAGTCGGGGGACCTCGACGCAGAATCAGAAATAACAGTCGCACCAGTTGGGAAGAAACCCCCAAGTCATATCATCTCCTACGATGGCCACACGCAGAAAATCCTAGAGAAGATGGTTCGCGACATCTGGACGGCCAAGAGTAGCATTCGCTCCTCTCGCATCCAGTCTTCGATTCAAACTGCATTTGGCGGTCGGATGAGGATGCAAATTCCCGCCCAGAGGCGTTATATGGATACCCCGATAAAGTGTGCAGACGAGAAGGGAGATGGAGATGCGACTATAGAAGCTGACCAAGCGGACGATGATGGCGTGGCCAAGGATTTGTTGGAATTACGCATGGCCATGATGAAAGAGAGACATCGTCGGTATCAAATCCCACCTCCAAATCTATATCCACAGCAGCGACAACAGCAAACACGTCCTAAGCATTGTCCCTATGATTTTGTTGAAGGACAACTCGACAGCGCGCAGAACCTGTGTGAAACCGCTGCCTACCGGTTTTTGCGCCATGGAAATTGCCTCGAAGAATTAGAGGATATTTTACGCGCTTACGAATTTATCCTTGAGGCGTCGACGAGCATGGCAGAAAAGGAAGAAAAGGCAGCAGCAGAAGCCGCTGCCGCCGCTGCTGCAGAAGAGAAAAAGGAAGAAGAACAAAAACAGGAAGAGGACGACAATGACACCATTGATATCGAAGTAGATGATAGTGAAGATGCAGTTGATGCTCCAACCACGATCGTCCCTACTCTGAAAACCAAAGAGAACGACTTCGATGACTCGACTGGTATATTGGAAGTGGATGATCGCTCGGACACCTCCGAGGTATCGATTGATATTACTGCATTCCGTATGACGCGGTACGGTCAACGAACCATGCATCCTTTCACGGTGAACCGAGTGCCATAAATTCCCGTTCTTTCTGATATGAAAGCCATCCGTCATATTCTTTTATGAGCAATTTCGTGCAACGATTTGCAAAAAGTCAGTCCTAAAATCAGCCTTGCGACGTGGACCTTGTCCACTTGACGATTAGATGGATCTCTAAATATATCCATATACATACTTCATCAAACTCACCAACCCCGCTTTTCTTTTATGTCTAGTCGTCTCTATCAACGAGCGACATCACACTCATTAATACAGCCTACTTGCTCACGGTGCCGATGTATTGAATAGATCACTATCGCTTGTCTACCATTCTCTACCCTTTTCTTTGTTGCTATCGGCTGTCAATCCGAGACGAACTTGATTTTATTACGGCGTTTTTTCTGACGGGAAGATTGGCCATTATGCGTCGCAATGATAGTTTCTTCCACCTGCTTAGTAGGTATCGCTCTTTGACTTCATTTATTTATTTCTATTTATTATCAGCCAAATACTTTTAACTATATACATATCGAGTACAGCGGCGCTAGTACATACTCTTTTCCTTTTTTTCGTGAATCGTTTCTTTGAACTGAATCAAGTTGTCTGGTTCCAAAAGCCTGATTGAGAGGCCCTCTGTTTATACGTTTATGTATATACCTGTTTTACTTTTTTATCTTCAGGCGCTTACTTCAGTTTTTCGACGTTATACTTTGTGTTTTGTTGTGTATTTGATACTTTTTTCAATCCACAAATGAATCCACGATTTGCTTGGACTAAGTTTAATTCGTTCTTATCAAACAGCCTTGTATATAGGTAGATAGATTACCTGTAATGGATGTATCCTCCCAAACCAGTTCAAATTCCCCAATCCATTAAAATACATGCAATAAATAGACAAGGATGTTTTAACAACAATAAACAAAAAGGTATCATTCAGTTCATATAACCATGCCCCATTAATCAATTTTCCCAACTGGTTTCGTAAGATAGATCATCGCACATTCACTAATCTCACGGCTGTCCTTCCTACAAGACCGCCTGCTCGCGGATACGTGATTTTCTGTGTGACCGCGTCGTGGATTTCAATTTCTTCGTCGTCGTCGTCGTCTAGATCTGTGTCCATGTCCGTGTCCGTGTCCGTGTCTGTCTCTACATCGCTTAGTGGGTTGTTGTTGTTGATATTTGTGTCTTTCTCTGCACTAGCAGTGTCGTCGTAATCGTTAGTCGTGGTAATGATAGTGTGGTTGTGTTGCGGAATTTCCTCTTCGGGAAATTTCCATTCTCGCATTTCGTCGTTGATAGTATTATCACTAGAAGGATTCCTGTGCCCTGCACCGTCATCCATGTATTCTTGCATAAAGTCGTCTCGCGCTTGATATCCATTGTCATCGCCACCATCGTCGTGGTCAATGTCGCTGTCGTCAAGCAGGAAATTTACCATATTCATTGTAGTGCTTGACGTCGTCTGTTCTGCGCCCGGCTTACCGACTGTCTCAGCGACAACATCAACATCATGCTTATAATCATGATCGTGAGCAGCACTCAGCACGGAAGAGGAAGGTGACAATAGCCCCGAGGACGTAGTCACCGCTGCTCCAGCAGAAGTCGTTCCAAACGATTCGGAGCTCGAGGTAACCGGGCGCAAATGAGGATAAAAATTGATCGTGCCAATGCCATCACTGACAATAACCCCCTCACGATCCAACTGGCAGCGCGCACGAACAAAAGGGTCGAGTTTCCAGAAATTGATTCTCAATTCCTCGATGAGCTCCGCGCGTCGGTCCTGCTGCACCGCTGTCCCAATGGTGTCACGCATTGCGCTTGTCTGTAGCCACAGCCGCGTTGTCTCGAGGAACTCCTCGGAAATGCGGTGGTGCTGGTTGAGCAGGAAATTGCGCGTCGGCGAGTGTGTCTCAAGCGGGAGGTTTTCGGCAAGGTCGTCGGCATCAGGCTCGATGTAGTGGTATTGGTACTTATCCTCTGAGCCCCCTAGATCTGACGGGATGTTTTGCCGAGGGATGTAGAGCTCGAGGTCGGAGAGGTTTTTGGTGAAGAACACCCTAGAGACGAGGGAGTCGTTCATCCAGGTTTTGATCATTTTCCAGATTCCTACGGTTGTTGTCATTATACATCTTCTACTACGGAGATAATCGTCGTACCTGAAAAAAACCACGGCGCTTTATGGATGATAATCCGCGCAAGAGACTCTGGATAAAAGTTCTCTAAACACTTGATGATGAACTTCACTGGCGTATAGTCCATATTAGCCATGGAAAAGTCGGTCATGTTAAAGATGAGTATCTACGACATGTCAGCAAAGACCGAAAATTGAGGGAAACGAAGAGAAAAAAGAAACCCACAGCAGTCTCGACCAACGGCGGTCGTAGCAACATCCTCACACTCTCAATGGTATGCACAACATATCGTTCCAGCACATCATCAGCCTGGTCCTCGGCACGATGCAAACGCACGCGAATGTTGACGATTGGCCGTCCAGCACGATCAACCCCATGGATAATATTTTTGCCCATACGCAACTGCTTCATAAAGTCCCACGCTTTCCTCTGCTCTCTCGGATCCAGCTTCAAACTCCTGCTTTGCTGATAGGCATACAGCTCTCCGCGTCGCACGATGTCGTCGTCGATATGCATCTTCTTAGTCCGCCACGCTATTGCAGAGACCAGCATGACAAATGCCTTGCCCACATTCCATTTTCGTGCGCGCAAGAAACGCAGCAGCATGGAGTCAGGGTGATCTTGTTTCAACGACCTGAGCAGTCCTTGTCGCAGCTCGTCCGGACCGATCTTGTAGGTGGCCATGACGCGCTGCATCACTTTGGTATTTTGCGGACTCGGCCGTAAGTGGATGCCGCCCATAGACTGGGTCTGGAACATTAGCGAACGTTTGTGCGTGGATGACCTTTGAGGTATTGGTGTTGCTGATGAGACGGGTTCGGAAGCGTTATTGAGGGAAATCCGTCGGCGCAGCTTTCGCAGGGATCGCTGGTGCTGCGGCTTGTGTGACTGTGACTGTGTCTCTGATAAAGTTGTCGGCGAAATCGGCGAGATAGGAGTTGTCGGACTAGGTGGTATGATGTTGGTGTTGCTGGACATGCTGAGACGGCTGCCAGAGAACGATGTATTGAAACTGGCCGGAGACAGCGGAGGCTCATCCAGGCTATTTGAGCGCCGTGGAACGGTCGGTGTCGAGAGGTTGTTGTCATAGATACTATTGCTCTCGAAAGCGTTGAGCAGAAACATCCATAACTGCTGCAGACGAGCCTCCTGGTCGGCAGTGAGGCTGCCCAGGACGCCCGTTTGGGGATCCATGTTTGGAGTCTGTTTTCGGGCAATCAAGTGAGAGAGTAAGAGTTAGTTCGCACGTATGAACAGATGGGCAAGCATAATGCGACAGATAGTAGAAAGAACGCAAAGCATGTAGGGGGAATGTCATGTAGGACATGAAACATATGTGTATGCACATGCACAGCGTTAATCATACGTCCGAAAGGCTCGGCAAATCAGATGCAAGAGCAGAAAAAAGCAAAGGACAGAGAGAATGTCTTAACATCTACTGCGTATTATCTAGTCAAACGCAAGCCTACAGCGATGATCTCATCAGCAAAAATAGCCCGGCATGGCCGGGGCACTACGAGTTCCATATCTCTTTTCTTCGTCGAATGACAAGCCTCGGCTTACTGCAAGAGGCAAGTCTGATCGCTAGCATGGCGCTAGCCACTCCACAGCCAGATCAGAAGAGGGAGGGGTAGGACTGGAATCATGGGATGGTGATTGATCAGTGAGTTAGGGCTTGTCTCTTCCTTTGCAAGCCACGTGCACGCTAAGCAGCTCTGTTGATTGCGTGAAGTTCAAGGCGAGGTTAGGGCAGCCACCCGATTAGGGCATGGCCGAAAAGGGCAATAGTTGCCCGATGCGGCCAGTTTGAGGGGTTTGCACTGATACTCGTTAGCAGCGCCATGTCTAGGCGTTTCCTGCAAAACTGAATATTATGAAGTAGAAATGGAAAGTAAAAGTAGAGAACAATGTCGATGGAATGCATGCGAGAGAAAGGAAGGTCTGGATTCAAGATTGTTAATAGGCTATGGAGACACCCCACAAGGCCAAAGGCACTAAACAAGCCAACTTCACGATAAGATTCAGATAAGACCTGAAACTTCTTCAGTCTTGCCGGTCGGAACATTCGGCTGTTATGCTTTTTTTCCCTGTGCCAAACGAACCTCTGCTTGAGGGAATTTCAAGTTCGACATACGATCCAAAACGTCACTTCGCACCGCCACATGAGGCTGACCGTTCCGGGCTCGGCCGCCAGCGTGCAAATTATACCGCAGATCCTCATCTTCTCCTCTTCCGCTTCGTCTTTCCTTGTAACCAGAAGAAAAGAACCTCAATCAACGAAACGACGAATCAATCATGCCTAACGAGAGCTCCGGAAGCAGATTGAAGAACTGGCTAAAACCGAAAAAGTCGCGCCAGACGCTGCGAAAGCGAGGCGGCCCTCCGGCCTCGCTCACCTCCGCTAGTAGCACCACTCTGGCCGCCAGCATTCAAACAGGCCGATACTCCTACGAGAAATTCTACGAGAACAGCATCCCCGACGTGCCGGCTATACCCTCCAACCTCGCGCCCCTGCAAGCGCACCGCGAGAAATACAAACACCTGAATGCCCGGCTCGACACGCAGCTGGGCGAGAATCTAGATTATACCACCATCTTGCACTCGCTGAGTCTACAAGAGCACTACGATTCGGACGAGGCCTGGCAGAAGGAAAACCTGAACCGACCCCCCGGCGAACCAGCCATTGCGAGCCTGGCTGCAGAGTTATGGATATATATTGCGAGCTTCCTCGATCCGAAGTCAACCGCCTGCCTGGCGCTCGCGAGCAAGACGCTCTATGCCCGGCTGGCTGCACACCACCCACTGGCCGCGCTCAATATGCCTGAGAATTACGAATACAAGCTTGATTTCCTCGCCATGCTGGATCGCTTCTTCCCCTACCACCTACTCTGCATCCCCTGCGCCCAGTACCATCGCCGAACACAGATCGGCCATGAAAAACTACAGCCAACCTCCAAACTGAACCCGCTTTTCAGATGCCCCAATGAGCGCAACAACCTGAACCCACCACCACGCCATAGAATCGCGCAGGGCCGCACTCTGCCCTTCACCTTCGTGCAACTGGCGACTCGCGCACGCCGGTTCGAGGTCCCCTTCTACGGCGTCACGACAGAGTCACTTGCTCGGCGATGGAAGAAGGACGACTGGACGTTATCGACCCGCTACCACATCCATGAAGGCAGACTGCTGATGCGGGTCGTCAGTCAATGCTTTGCAACACCGGGGCTAACACCCAGCGGGAAACGGCTTTTGTTGTACTCGCGCGAAGACTACTGGCCATTCTTCTCTGCGTGCCCCCACTGGCGCGACGGCGAATTGATGAACGTCTGCAAATGCGCTCTCGACCATCTGCCCGTCCCGCGCAACACGGCCGGATTGCAAGGCATAGAGCACAAGTTCCGCGACCGGATACATGGGCGCATCTACGATCCGCACGCGCGGCCGAGCCAGTGTGCGAATTGCCAGCCACTACGCCGCTGTCCGCGATGCCCAACCGAGTATCTGGTGGAAGTCAAACTGGCCGAAGACCAATCCAACAACCCCAATGCGAACCTGCTTAACAACACCCTCACCCCAAACAGCATCAGCACCATCCACAACGAATCGCTCAAGAAGCGGCAGGCAGCGCTCAACAGCAAATTCAGACACGCTATTGTGGTCACGCGCTGGAGCGACTTGGGCGATGGGAAGAATCCATTCCCACCGCAGACAGCCACCTCGTCCTTGGAATGGGCTGCCTGCAACGGCGGGACGGAAAACTACGATTCTTTCAAACACCTCGGCCGACGCGGGATATCAGGGATTTTCGAGTCTGCTTTTACGCATGACACGATTCCGGGGAGGAGGATTGTGTCGATGAATCCGGAGATGAAGACCGGTGGAGAGGAACGGGACGATTGGTACTAAGCTGGTTAGTTGACTGGCTAAAATGTAGACGAAGGGCTAATATGTTTTGATTGTGGAATGGGCGTTTTGGTATAGGAAAGGTACCCTAATATTGGTCTAGTTATGCGAATTGAATTATAATATGGTTATATTAATGTTAATTAGATACAATTGCTATCAATTAGTTTACGAATAATGAAGCAATTCTCAAACTTGTCATTTGCAGCAAATCCATAGCCTACACAACACGCAAATAATAGCAGACACATGCGAAGATTAAAACGCAGAATAATGATTGAAGAACGCCACGGGCATGGGGACCCAGTTAAAGGTAGAGATAAGTTGATAGGCGGTTCATCAAGTTTAGCGCACGTAATTAGGAGAATTGGATTCGAAATCATAATGTGGATGGGTGATGTGACTTTTCTTTTTCACTCTTTTAGATGTGCTTTTCGCTGAATGACTCCTGGTCACTGGCGTCAAGAATGTCATATTCTTCATCGGTCAAAAATCCGTCGTCGTCCGACTCGACGTCTTCCAAGGTCAGACTCTCCACATCCTCGAGGATGCCCTGCTCGTCCGTATTCGAAACTGGTGCAGTGAATGCCGGAGTAGAGGAGTGCGAGAGAGCCTGGTGAATGCTAGACACAGGAGACTCCTTTTCAAGCTTGGGGAAGACCATGTTGCTACCAGCCAAAGGAGTCTCACTCTCCTTGGGCTCGTCAACAACCTTGATGTCACACCATAGTTTATGACCGAAAGGGGTTCCATTGGGCAACTTCAATCGCCAATAGGAGATGGATGTCCCCAAACGCCGAGGACTCTTGAGCGTGACCGAGAAGTTGGCCGAGTCAGATGGCGCAATTGGATGGGTCGTTTCGTTGCTTGACATGGCCTCAGCAAGAGCAACAGCGCTGGAAGGATGCTCAGTGTTGACATTGAACATTGCGTCGCCGCCAACGAAGCGCACGCTAGTGCCCACTGGCCATGTCGACGGTCCGGGATTGTAAAGTGTCCATGTCTGTTCAAAAACATGCGACGAAGCCATGCTAGTTCCATCGGGAATGGTGTCCCGCATGAAGTAGGCGCTATAGTCACCAGCGAGATTGGCTTTTGACGATGTGGGTGCAGTCTCAATGACAGGTGTCGCGGGGGTTTCATCGGCTTGCGGTGCATCCTCCTTGGCCTCCTCATGCATTTCCTCGTGAACTTCTTCCTGAGCCTCCTCAGTCTCCACCTTTTCTACAACCGATGGTGCTTCAACGACTGTGGAAATGCTGTTGGAGGTTGCGGCATCCACAAAGCTAGGCGGAACTGGAGGAGAACGGTCGCCCATGAGGATTGACTGGCCACCAAGGCCATCACCGCCCATGGTGCTAACACTAACGTTACGCACGGGAGTACGGAGCTTGATCAAGGGGTGCGTGCGATTGTGAGTAGAGTTTGGCAGAGCTTCACATGCTGCACAAAAGTCGGTGTCATGACAGATGGCGCACTTATATCGCACACCAGTAATGTAGGTAACCGACGACTTGTTTCGGCACAAGGGTCCGTCACAGTAAATACCATAGTGGACCTCTTGGTCGTATGAAGGTTCGGAAATGGACTCATAGATGGGAACAAACCGATGCTGGGGGTGAGAGTGTTCCGCAGTCTTCATACACGACCAGCAGTAGTCCCAGTCCGGACAGGTCATGCACTTGTGTCGAACACCCACAATACGCTGTGGCAGCGGTTAGTTAAAATGCGGACATGAATAAAAAGGAGCCTGTACTCGCCTTTTCACACCCATCGCAGATCGCGGCGTGGTGGTAGTGCCGACCAGGGCGGCAACGAGAAAGCACCAAGTTCTTCAAGCAGAACTGGTAGTCTTGAATAATTGAAAATTCATGGCCAGGATGGTGGCCATGGTTATCTTTCAAGAGGCATGTCACGCACAAATCGTAGTCGTCACAATCATTGCAACTTACCATCGTGGTCTCCGAGAACTCTGTTTCGAACAACCATTAGTGAACTACATTCAGCGGAGAGAGAGAGAGAGATGACTCACGACGGAAACATGCGTTGCATGTACGTTCATTTGCTGCGAGTTTTTCTTGCACTGGTTCCTCGACGACATTCTTTGTGTTCTCTACGACGGTTTCCTTGTCCTCTATCTTTGGCTCTTCTGCGGGAGCCGTGTTGTCTGTCGGAACAGCAGATGGTGAAGAACGGAGACGCTTGGGCGCGATAGTCTCGGTGGTGCTGTTGATTATGACTCCATTCTGAACCAAACGTTTGAGCAACCAGTGGTCCTCGCCGGGGCAGGAAACACCAGCATCAACGCAAGCAGAACACAGATCGTAGTCACCCCCGTCACAAATACTGCAATGGTAGTGTTCTCCGAGAATACTACCACCGCAGTTGTTGCAGTCGATGCAGTACATGCTGCTGGGGTGGTTGCTGTTAGGGAATCTAAAAGGGTAAGCACGCTGCTTCTCCTCGAGCATCGACTGCGAAAGAAGTGGTGACGTCATGGTCTGAGTAGACTGAGAATCGATATTTGTAGAGACGCGAGAAACGAGATCGTCGTTGGAGACGGTGTTGGTGGGTGAGGCGGAGGAGCTCAAGACGGTCTCCAGATAGCGGTAAGGCTGGTGAGACGGCTCCTGGGATTGAGAATTATCGGAGACAGCTGGGAGTGTCTGGGATGTGGTTGTAGCCTTGATGCGAAGCTTGAGCTTGGCCTTAGCAGCACGGTATAGTTGTTTGTAGACAGCAGGATTCTCGCTGTCCAGGAGAATATAGTTGGCAAAGCTGTCCGAGTAGCGCTCAAGCACTAGAGTTTCAGTCGGGGGGACGGAGAGGAATTGGCGGATCTGGCCGATACAGTTAGCAAGGAGGGAAGAAGGACTCTTCTTGCTATGATAGGGAAAGGAGCGGTATGGTCAGGCAGAACTAAAGGAACGAAACAATCAAAGATAGTTGGCGCTAGTAGATGAAGCAAAGCAGCGCTGATAACAGGGGGGGGTGGGTACGGCAGCCGAGATAGGCGAAAACGGGGACAAAAGCGAAGTCGCCATGGACGAAAGCGGTAACGCGGGCTGCAGTCCGGTCACGTGAACAGACAGTGTATTACGTAGAACGTACCTTCTGGGGGAACACGCGCGCGCCCAGGTCGCGGAGAGGCATCTTCAGGCGGCGGTTGAGCGAGCCATTCTGGAGAATCTTGATGGTGATGAGGGTGTCTGGGCCCACGGGCGGTGCTGGCGGAGCAGCAACCGCAGCCATGGCGGGCATGATGGACGGCGGAACCAGGTCACTCATCTGGAGCGTTATATCGATCGATCAAACAGGGAGGGAGCTCAGCACGCGTGGACTAGAAGCTATGCTGGCGCGGAACTGTGGAGGAGTGATGGATCTGATGGAGAGAGGGATGATACTGAAGGCGAAGAGATGTGAAGGGTGAGGAGAAAATAACAGAGAAGAAGGGGAGAGAGCTCAGGCAGGCAGTTAGTTATACCAAGTAAGGCGCAGGTTGGCTGAGAGGGGTAAGGTAAGTTACCAAGCAAAACCATCCGGCTGGGCGAACAATACGGCGCACGGGGTCATGCACGTATTTTACGCGGTCGTTACGCATTATTACCACAATCCCGGTCAAGGCGGGGAAAGCTCGGCGCCAATCACAGCCGCCGCCGTGGGTGGGGCTGGCTACGTATGGCTGCATGACGGCGTATGACCTCGACTTGTAATCGTATCCATGTGTACGGACTACGGAGTGTCTGTCTGTCTGTCTGTCTGTCTGTATGATATGTATAGCACCAGCTGCTATACCGATCCGTGAAAACAAGGAATGACATATGATATAATCTGGAGTACTTGGGGCTAGCATGGGTGGTGGCCCCTATTTGGTATTCACTAGTCTGCCTCACCGACTCGCCTGCTGTCAATGACTTTGGCTTTCTCGTTACGCAGTACATATGCACTGATGCAGTGTATAAAACTGGCTGGTATATTTTATGTCGGTACAATTGAATTTCAAAGAACAGCAACAACAACAACAACAAGAAGTCTGTCAGCAACTTACAGCGTACGGACTCCGGAGTCCTCCGTCGTACCACAAGTCTCGTGACGATCGCACTGCGCCGCATCCTAGTCAATTCACATTATGAACTTTACGTTAGCTGAGCGGGATTAAAATCCTCGCCATAGAATTTCATCGCAACTGTCCACTGATAGGCTACTCCTATAATCTCTGGATCTACCCTCCGAGCAACCAGTACCAACGCTGAAGATTCAGAGTTATGCCCGTTGTCGATCAGTTACAAAAAATAGCGACCATAACGACATAGTACATGCCTAGGTACTACGTAGTGATCCGTGCTGTCTGGCAATGGCCACTCCGTACCTAGCGTGCGAGCTATACAAATTACCCAGTGACACAAACTCTCCCACGTCGAGTCTAGACTGGACAGATTAAGCTCGGTGGGATAAAAATGTTAGTAGAAGTACAAATGTAAGAATGTTAGAACTGCGATGCAATGATAATGACGTCAGTTTACTCGGGGATGCTTATTCCTACTCTATATATGCTGTGAATATCGCTTCATAACCTGAAACATCATGCAAATAGACGGAACAAAGGCTTTCTTTGCCTGGATATGTAGTTAACATAAACCACGGAGCCTGATCGCCACATCGTTGGCGATCACAGTGGCGCGGCCTGCATATACGATTACGGAGCAGACAGTTGGATTTCAAATTTCTATTTGGTATGGACGCAGTAGGACGTATACGGCACGTACCCGGAATAGCAGAAGCCAAGTAGACATTAGCATGCACATCTTCATATTCAGTTATGAACCCCTATTGAATAGTGTATTGAACCCTGCTAATCCTTCTGTAGACCAATTACCCTGTAGTCAGGCCTATGTGGATACCGCCGCCTACGTACTGCGACATGCTACGTGACTTTAGCAACTGCGTACGGAGTAGTTAGCTACTGGCTTGGTTGGGCAGATGGGCGATGCATTGCATATGCCACACACAGCCTGGTAGTACGCAGTCGACGAGTCCAGATATGCACAATTTACGTACGTGGATCGATCACCTGAAGAAAAACAACAAGTCTGATTGATTTAAACTACTGTACTATGTAATAGTCGCCGAACGCCACATATACCCGGATATTCGTTCCCGTTGTTTTGTCTTTTCGTAACCTGGTTACTACGTGTTGCCTCGCTAATTGAATTAATCATGATATTTTATTTTTTCTTTTCATGCATGAATGCATTGTATGCCGTTCCCGAGTAATCCGACGATCCGCGCCGAGGGCAAATTGATTGGCACGCATCGCCGGACGATGTCGAGACTCGTTGCCGATGCCGACTCCCCCGTGGTCAAGTAAACCGAACATTTTTCTAACTGGCGATTAACTACCTAATTTGGGACAAAACACGGATGATGCATTGCATTGCATTTATGACACGTACGTAAGCTGACGATATTCGTAAGGAGGAGGCAAGCGTCTAGAGTAAAAAGGATTGGTTGTGAATCCGAATATAAAATTGAAAAAGAAAACAAAAAAGAAAAAAAAAAAAAGGTTAAAAAATAGAATAGTAAAAGATGCGAGGGAAATATAAAGGAAAGAAAATATGATATAATATATAGAAAAATAAGGAAAGATCCCGAATAGAATAGAAAACAGGAGGAGAACAAGAAGAATCGATCACACTAGGGCTAGCTATGCTGACGGAATCAAAATCAACTAACAATACTGTCGACTGATTATGATGATGGAAGAAGAGGAGGCGAGTCGCTCATCATGACAAAGAAAGATAGAGTACAGGAAAAAGTAAACAAGTGAAACACATTGGAGGAAGAGTAGGTGAAAGTAACATCTAAGATGGCAGACAGATGGACAACAGACAACAACAACAACAACAACAACATACAAACAACGCTATGAGATTCGTAACAGATAAGACAGTCACTAAAGAGAAAAGCACTTTTGAATCAAACACTAAATAAATTGTCATCACTGAGTCGTGTAATAGACAGGCCCTGAAGACTGTGGATAATAATACGTCGTACTTGGCGGCGTCATCATGCCCCCCATTCCGACTACCCCCCCACTCCCATGATACGGCGCATTGGGAGGGTGGTACAACTCTTGCGCATCATAGAAATAGACTGTGCCATTGGCTTCGTGGGCCACCGTATGGGCTTGCTCGCCCCCAGACGTGTGTGGAGGAGCAGCTGGCGGCGGAGGCGGAGGCGGAGCGTGGAAAACGTATGGTTGGGCCCCTGAAGGAGGACCAGGAGGAGGCGGAGGAGGGACAAAGGTAGCAGCGGGCGGTGTGTAATGCGGATATTCGCCAGCATAGTATACGGCGGCCGCTGGAGGATAGCCACCGGCAAAGTATGCCGGCTGAGCAGGAACTCCGTAGGGCTGGAAAGGCGGCGCATGGATGGCACGTTCGGGGATATGCGAAAGAGGCGTGCTCGACGGTTGACTGGGGTGGGACGGATGGCGTCCGTGCATATATGCTCCATCTGCTCCATAGCCTGGAGCTGCCACCATGCCGAGAACTTGCTGGTGGAACGGCTGTTCAAGTTGTGGTTGGGGCAGGTTGAAATTGAAGCTTGCAGGACTCTCGATATCAGCCACAGACACCGTTTTCTGCGGTCGAGGCTGGTGCATAGTGATCGGCCCCCGGCTTTCCCGGTATGCTGTGTTGAGCGGTAAGACAGGAAGCGGTGGAACGCCTGTTACAACCGCACCAGTGATGGGAGGTCCAGGTGGGCGCACGACCGGTGGAAGACGAACAATCGGCTTCTTATCGCCAGTCACAATGGTCTGTCTTGATAGCACCGAGCCTGCCGGTGAATGCATACCTTCTCGGACCGACGACCTGCGGCTCATAGATAAGCTGGGCGAGTAAGTTGAACCTGGATAAAGGCTGGGTCTTCGGCCACTATAGTATCCTCCGCCACGTCCACGTCCTCGGTAAGATTGTTGGTTTGGTCGTAGTGCACGGGGTATGAAGATGAATGAGCGCTCTGGTGCAGGTAGAACGTATTTAGGTGCTGCACCTGGCAATGAGATCCGCACAGGCTTGTCCCGTCGCAACGGAGGGCGGTGTTGTGGTAAGCGAGTATGCTGGCGCTTGCGAACTGCAGCGAACGACACTGGGGTTTCCATGCCTGGGAGAAACACCCGAACAGGCACATTTCCAATTATCAACGTTGTGGAAAATGAGCGATTTGGCGGTGAAGATCGAGGAGCAAGAGACACAGCGGCTGACCCATTTGTGAACCTCGCATTGTTGTTGTTGTTGTTATAATGAGAATAGGAAGGAGGTGTAAAGGCCTGTCCATTATCGCGGACAACCGTCTCATGTAGATCGTGCGTCCATTGTCCATCACTAGCATCGGGCTTTTGGCGTCTATTTAAGAGGTTATCAAAAGACCGCACACGCCATAAGGTGGAATATACGGATGAACTCACCGTCCGACGTTCCCATCCACAATCAGTCCATACGGCCGCGACTTGGACCTGTTGACATGGGACCGATGCCCATTTGCTGACACATCCGTAGACCTCTTGTCGTGCAAGAAAAATCCTCCCCGCGTCGGAACAAAAGCAGGATCATCATCCCTGGCTCGGATGTATTCCTCATGCTCTCGTCGTTTTCGTTCAGCAAACGTCTCCCGCCTCGATTCAGCCGGCGGTGCGGATGGCGCCCTCCCAATCTTGTCTTCTGGTTTATTCAACTGATCGAACTGTATCTCTTCTGTCACCTCTCCTGCCGACTCGGACACTCTTAGCCCGTTCATCATCGCTTCTGTGTCGGACACTGTCGCCGTCAGTGTCGGCTTGAGCGGAACGCTCAACTTCTCCTGCTCTCCATGACCATCCGCACGCTTGTGTCCGTTCCTCCTATCGACTGCGTCATCATCTTCACTGAGATCACTGCCCTCGCCGTCGGCATCATCATCATCGCCCAGATGGCTCGGTAACGAGCCCTCACTCATCGAGTCATCCTCAAAATCTCCTGCTGTAGAGCCCTCATCCTCACCATCATCTTCTCTCCTTCGCCGACTGGCTCCAATTTTATGTCTCTGATGCCGAGCGGGAGCCATTTGATGAAAGGGAACAGTAAAAGCCACCGAATCGCGGGCCTGCGGTTTGCACCGTAGCGGCTCGGCTACCGAACGGAGGACGCGTGGGAACGATGCGTCGCTAGAGAGACGTATCTTCAGTGCATTCCAACCCGAGAGAGATGGAAGAAAGGATCCCGGTGTCACCGGTTGACGGCTGTCGAAAGACTGATCGGGGAGAGTTAATCAGCGGGGAAGATGGCGGAAACTTGTTTTGGCCTGGGGCCGCTACGGACGAGCGGTGGTTTTGGGGCGTAGGCGGAAGGAACAGTGCTAAGTCCCGTCGTAGGTAGAAATAAGGACAGTCGAAGAGGCAAGGAGCAAAGGATGTGAGGAAATCGGGGGCGATGGCGGGGAAGGGAAGGGATAGTGTTGTTTCTTTTGTTGGATGGCGTTGTTTGTTTCAAGCAGAGTCTGTCAAAACTAGGCGCTGAGCCATGACATCTGAGAGATGGCAGCCGATCCCGATTGGGCCTAGCGCGCGCGTCTCCAAGGCGCCTCTTGTGGGCGATCCTTTAGGTTAATTCTCCGCGCTTGTTTTCTAATTATCCTACGGCTCTAAGCTTCCAGAATAAAAACATGTAGACGGGATATATGGAATGTAGCATAGTACGTATATACAATTTGCAATTCTCTAGTCAAACGTAACTTTCTGCCCCTGCGCTTCGACAATCGCTCCAGTCAGTCTCTGCACGGTATCCTGCGAATAGCGCGACTGCGTCTCTTTCCTGGGGCGGCGATTATTCGAGCCTCCATTTTCATCTTCAGAACGTGCTTTGCTGTCCTTGCCAAAGCGCTTCTTGTAGCGCGTTGCAGAATCCTCGGCAAACTCCATTCTCAATTGGCGACCGAGCAGCCGGTTTACCCAGATCTTTTTCGTCTTGGGTTTCTTCCTATCCGCGCTTTTCTTCTTTATACTCTTCTTCATCTTCTTCTTCTGCTTTCGCTTCTCGTCGTTGTCCGATTGGTCATCGTCTGAGGAGGAGGACTCGTCGCTTTCATCTGCTTCTTCCTCATCTTCATCCTCGTCTTCTTCGACCTTGATAAACCCATTCACGGCATGCTGGGCTGACTCGACGGTCTCAAACTCGACCCACCCGTAGCCCTTACATTTCCCCGAGTCCTCAAATGTTGCCAGATGCACGTTGGTAATGGTGCCACAAGGCGAGTAATGTTCCTGCACCGCTTCCTTGGTAGCATCGAATCCCAGATTCCCAACAAAGATCCGTCGAGATGGCGGGTGACTGCTTGACGCGCTATTACCAGGCTTAGATGAACCCGCTTGCTGGTCCTTTTCCGGTCGACCCTCAAAGCTTTGGGCGCCTTTGATAAGCACACGGCGGCCGGCAATGAAATTCTCGCTCAACGCTATGGCTTCGTCCATGGCATTTTTGTTGGCAAAATCGACGTATGCAAATCCCTTATTTTGGACCATGCCATTCGCTCTAGAAGGCCCCTGTGGAAGGTGAATTCGCGTGATTGTTGCATCGGTGAAAGTACAGCCGCTCGTGAAGAACTTGCGTACGTCTTCTTTCGTTGTGTTAAAGGGGAGGTTGCCTATCCAAACACCATACTCCGAGCGTTTTGTCGACTCCGCCTTGGGTGTTTCACTCTTCACCGCGGTTGTCTCAGGGTCGACGCCCTTCTTTTTAGCCTTACGGAGCGCCTTCTTCGAGGGAGGTTCGGGGGCAGCGACGTCAATTTCGATCTCGGGAGCATCTTGAAGTTTTCGTTTTTTGTTAATAGTGGGGTCCTCTTCTTCCTTAAGGCCCGGCATTTTGCATGCGATTGAATAATAATGGTGAGAAAGATGTAGCAAGTGCTTTTTGCTTGTTGGGATTTTTTTTTTCCCTCAGAGCAAAAAGAAACGGATTAGTCTTAAGCGGGCTCCGCACTGGCCCACCTTGGCTGGCTCTTTCCTGGAGGGCCGGAGCAAGGACTAAGGATGGGTCTTGCCGCCTGCGATACACGGCAAAAGCGCGACCTCCGCTTGATGCGTGACTTACCACCTCTCCTCGGACGTTCTTCTTTCTAGTCCTAGCACACATTCGCAAGGAAACTGCAGCATTGTGATTACTCTACGGTCGCACAAGCATGCCTTCAGATCAGGAAGAAACGCAGTCCACGGCGGGCGACCTGCCTGATGCGCCAGCTCCTGCCAGCAAAGTCCCTTGTCATTCATTCAAGTATGTTCACGGGCAATTCCATCCGCAGGAACTTTTAATCTTATCAGAGTTTCTACAGGAAAAAATTTGCCAAGCTCAAGGTCAAGTTTGAGTTGGAAATGCGTGAGAGCGAGGCGCTCATAAAGGAGCAGCTTCGGTTAGAGGATGTTTCTCAGAGATTACAAGAGACTAATGAGTTGAGGAACCCCAAATCTATATTCTCTTGAAGAGATTCCTAATGGCAGAATCAACTGACCTGAATAGTCAACTTCTCGAAGTACTTATGGAATTTAACGAGAGTCTTTATATCCCGCCTAATCTGCGTTACGACCTAACTTTGCCCGGGGAAACACCACTCACTCTAACGTCGGAAGACGAGGACATCCCTCCGTCTACCTATACCACGACTGCGGCCAAGTCCGCTTTGAAAGAGGCACAGGCAGAGCTGAATTCTGGCCAGATCACACCTGATACCTATCGTCGTCTAGAAAAAGGAGTGAAACGCAGCACGGCTTTTCGACCGGCTATCCAATATTCATCTCTGCGACAGATTGCACAACCCGGCTGGTCGCTGTCACTTGATGGTCAAGATGAGGATCCTTCATTGTTACTCAATATCAATTATTTGACTCCAGATCATGAGCATGAATACTTATTAGCAATCGATGCGAAATTGGGCGATTCGAGTGCGGACAAGCAGCTGAAACAGCTGCCCGAGAAGCCAACGATTAGTGATCGCGAGCGAGAGGCGAACCTACAGAATCCCAACTCGGTGTATAACTGGCTGCGTCGCAATACTCCGCAGGTTTTTCTACAGGATAATGAAAACGCGTCTGAGAAGGGGACCGGCCAGCGTCCTGCCAACGCGCGCTCGTCAAAACGGGCTTCCCTGGCTCGCCCACCGGCCAAGGAAGAAGATATGTACGATGAGGACGGCATTGCTCTTGAAGTACCTGCACCATCAGCCTCCAAGGGCAAACGCAAGCGTGAAGAAGACACGGGATACCGCCCCAAGGGAGGCCGCGCAAGCACCAGTCGTAAGAAAAAGGAGACCGATGGCAACTACTCGGGTCGTCGTTCATCGAAGCGCTCTTCTGGAGTGGGTGCTTGATGTCTTATCATGCATGTCATAATTAGTGGTGTTTGGTTTTACCACCATTGCCTGTACAACAATGCATCTTTTCTCGCCACCAGCACCACCACGACGACGCATTCTATCTCACTGATGTACATTGATTTCGACTACACTAAAATGCCCACTTTCACGCGCATATACCACACAATTACACAATTTTTAATGATCGGCATTGCAATGGGGATATCCAAAGGGATTTGCGGTTTCTGGACTAGGATCAAAATGCAGTTCAATTGATTTTGGGGGCGTTTGTTTTGTAATTTCTCTCTTTGTCTGTACTGTGATGTATGCATATTTTCTTTTCTTTCTTTCTTTTTTTTTTTTTCTTTTGTTGCTTATACTGCTTGCTATCGGAATTCGCAATGTCGGTTTATGTTCGAGTTATAGATTTGCGTTCGTGTTGCTCGCACGTATTGAATTTTACATTTTTTTTCTTTCTTGCGCTCCCATACAGAAAAGTTAAACCCAAACTATTGAAAAACGCAAGATTCGAGAACTAGCCGAATGATGGCATAGAAGTAGAACGTTGTGTTAGTTAACTAGTTATACGGCGTAGTTAGTCATGCATGGTCATCTATCGGGGGTGATACAGGGTGAATTAAGTACGCCACATCGCTGCAGGATTCTTCATGTAGGCATGTATAATATAGTTATATTGTAAGACCAGTCGGAGACTGTATACATCAAACGATCGGCTGGGTTGGCGTTGTATGTGTCATCTTGATTCATTCAGCATCTATACCGGTGGCAGAAGATTGACCGATCACTTTTTTCGACTTTGAACCTTGTGCACCGAACGGATTGCGATCAGTCGATAGTCCAGTACTATATGGAGGAAATCGGAGCGTCGACCCTTACGAGTCATGGCCCAGTCCGAGATATGCGAAGGCAGCTGGTTGGCTGTTCCCCTGAATGGGTTGGAGCCTTGCTGCCTTGGAGTGAAGGCGTGACAACGTGGCTAGCCCCTTCCCTTGACATCCGCAAACTAACTAACTATCGGACTAGCATCTGAACCAACTCCACCATTTCGTCTCTTAACTTGCCCTCGATTGAATTATTTCCTCCCTCCCTCCCTCTCTGCTGTGCTGTGCTGTGCTGTCTTTCTGTCTGTCCAGATCGACTCACTCCAGCTCAATTGAATCGCAACACGCAATTGATGCACCCCCGTTGTCAACGCAGCTGGACGCCGAGGACAGCTGGGCGTCTGACTGATCTGCCACTGGCCGCGGCGATAACATTATACTAGTCACAATAATAGCTACGGTCTGACCAGAATAGTGCCCGGCTGATCGCTCAATCCGGACAATTCTCTTACTACGATGAACTGCCGTCAACCTCAGTCTTTCTGACTCGACGACAACCACCGGAAGCTTCGAATACGCACGATCCGAAAGTGTGACACTATCCCTTACGTTGACTTCTCGAACGCAACAGCAGGGAAACCGCTTACCAGCTAGTCGCTATGGGCCTGGACGACTTCCCTCGACCGCCAACCCATCGTGGGGGACTCTCGAGACCAGACAGCTCCAGCCAATTCCAGCCTCAGCGCCACGACCGAAGTTACTCTCCGCCCTCGACACCACCATCCGGGGACAGAAAGAAGCCGTGGTCCCAGCCCCGGGCACTGAATACCGGTTTAACCTACCCGGGGACTTTTCTCGACCATAGTACGCCGGTCGAGCATCCTGGTCGTGTGAGCGAATCTGGAGATGAACAGGATCCGCACGATCTGGCTCTGTCGCCAAAACACATTACAAGGACCTCGGTGGTGGACAATATGCTTCTCTCTCTAGATCAGTTTACGCCAGGATCCCCATTGTTTAGCGATACTCGTTTCTTCAGCAACTCGCCGGAACCCGATCCCTACGCTTATTCCAACAACCTCAATAACCATCGATTCTCTCCGTCCCAACATGCACGCTTCAGAAGTCGCACATTGTCCTCATCCATATCCTCCGATATTGGTCCAGTTTCCTATAGCGATGATCCCCTTGAGTATTCTCATATTCCTCGTTCTAGCGGCCGCAGAAGCAATGGGAGCTCCTCGCTTCAGCCCTCACAGCAGCGTTATGACACTGCCCGTAGTAGAGAAAGCGTTGGCTCTGCTTACTTGACCAGGAATTACGACGTCGAAGAGGAAACAACGTCACCCCATGTCCGATCGAGGTATTCGGTTCGTCAAGGAAGCAAAGATAGCACAAACAGTGCCGACTATGATGACCCTGCCTTTGATGAGCCCTATATATTAAATAACCATAGACGTTCCATGAGTTTGGATTATGGCTCCAGGCCTGCGTTTCTAGCAAACACGTTGCATAGTTCAGAGTTGATTCTGGATGATTTGGAAGCAGCACCTACTCCCACTGTTCCTCCTGGTCCGAGACGGGATCTCTCTGGTGGACTTCCCGGCAGCCTTTCTCAGCCGCGAACTCCAGCCTTATCTCGCAGAAACAGCAACAGATCAGCCAGGAGTACATTGACGCGCAAGGGGCGCACGGAAACACT
This sequence comes from Talaromyces atroroseus, assembly GCF_001907595.1. Lineage (NCBI taxonomy): Eukaryota > Fungi > Ascomycota > Eurotiomycetes > Eurotiales > Trichocomaceae > Talaromyces > Talaromyces atroroseus. The sequence continues at coordinate 2,827,333 of NW_017971433.1, forward strand.
GGGAACATCGACTATAAAATACAACGTCGATACACCCCGACCTCCTCTTCCTTCCTCGTTTATCGATCCTTCTGCCCCAAGTCCTACCATTTCGTACCAAAAACCTATACTTCCCCAGGCAGATTCGGTCCCAGCCAAGGAGAAACACGGCTTTTTCAGACGGGTTTTTGGGTCTTCCAAAATTTCTTCGGAACAGTCAACTCCTGAAAATACCAAAGTGTCGACACCGAAGTCGGATAATACCACAACTCCGAGTCAGCCTCGCCAGGAATATGCCCATCCCGTAGTAGCTAAAAAGGCGTCCTCCTTCTTCCGCAGACGAAAGAAGTCTATTCCTGATAATATACCGCCACCGTTAAATCTAACACCCAATGCCTCAAAGGCTTTGGATATGCACGCAGAGCCGAGTCCCGCGAGCAGTCTTCGACAAACTATGGATCCTTACCTGTCGCATACAACTCCTTCATTTCAAAAAGTCATGAAAGACTACCCAGAAGATGCTTCAACGCATATCCGAGAGCACGATCCTAGAGTACACCTAGGTCCCAGCCAATCTTTGCTGGACGATAGCACACCTCGCCCAGCTGGGCGGCAGACTCGAACCGCTGATAACCAAAACCAGACTACATCGACGAATAAGTATGGTCTCCATTTCCAGATCATATCCAGAAATCACACTAACGAACTTACCATTAATAGGCATGTCAATGAAAATGCGAGCAGCAGCAACAAAAGTGCGTACAGGCCTCAGACAAGCCCACTCGCGCCTCGTTATAATCTGTTCACGGCAAATTCCCAATCTTCTGTGCCGGAAAAGAACTTGCATATTAATACTTCGAGCAACAATCTTCTTCCGCCTTTGGAAGTCCCGAGCAGCAGTTTTATGTATTCTGAGCCTTCCCCTAACCTTGTTCAGAGATCTCTGAAACATGAGCCTTCTACCGGATCAAATCTATCCACTTCAGACGCTTCTCAATATCACACTGCTTCGAATTCCCCCATGATAGAGACTCCAGTTCTCTTGACAAAGTCAACGCAGGCCAATCAAGAGGAATCCGAAATTGTCTCAGCGGAGACAGTAGACGACGTCCCCACCACTGCAGACAGGGAGAAAGCACGCAAGTTATTTGACAACCCAGAAGAAGTCGTTGGAAATGAGGCCACGGCGGCTTGGCTGGGAGACATTGATCGTGCAATGGTTCGAAAGGCCTACATGGATCTGTTCAATTGGACAAACATGGACATTCTAGCGGCTCTACGCAGTCTATGTACAAAGATGGCACTGAAAGGAGAGACGCAGCAAGTTGACCGTGTTTTGGATGCATTGTCTAGCCGGTGGTGTGAGTGCAACTCGAATCACGGATTCAAGGCTGTTGGTGAGTACCTTTGTCCCTCGATGTTTTTTTATTGGTGTCATGTGATAATTAACCTTCTTTCTCTATTCTAGACGTTGTTCACACCATTTGCTACTCGCTTCTTCTACTGAATACCGATTTACATTTGGCGGATATCGATCAAAAAATGACGAGAAACCAATTTGTGCGTAATACGTTGCCCACGGTGTATAGAGTAGCCTGCGATGCTGCACCAGATGGATTTGAAACTATTCGCCCGGGTGGGAAGTCACGCCCTCAGTTAAACACAGCTGCCAGGTCTCCAAGCATCCCTTCTGCCGATCTTACTCTACCTATTTCTGAAGGAGATTTAAAACCAAAGAGGAGCTCAGTCATCGTGGATGGTTCTAGTATTCACGGGCCACTAATCTCTACGCCGTTCCAGGGTACGATTAAAGCATGGGAGGCGCAGATTGAACTTGTTCTCAAAGACTTTTACAACTCTATTCAAAAGCAGCGTCTGCCTTTGTACAATGCACTCCCCGAGTCTGAAAGTCTTGCTCCTCCGACTACGGCAACGGGCAACATCCTGCGTCGCAGTCCCAGCGTACTTAGCAAAGCCGGATCAGATGTTATTCCACGAGGCCGATCTGCAGATTCTAGAATGACCACGGGTAGATGGTCGTCTAAACCACGATCGCGGGCTCGACTATACCCTGCGTCCAATATGGGCTCGAGTCGCACAAGTCTTGACGACCAATCATCAGTATGGAGTCCCTCGGCGTCGAGTACCTGGAGTAAGTACTCTCTCGGCAAAACGATGACTTCAATGTCAGTGGATTCTCTGGGGTCTGAATACCACCGAGGCGGGTACCAGCAGTCAATCGGGTTTGCGAATGCTCTCAGTCACGCCATCATTCGCGAGGACTCGGCAAACTCGGTTTCGAGTTTTGAGGATCCAGGCACTGCCAATCCAGTCCTAGAAGATGAGACCCTAGAACTCATGGGTGCTCCATGGGCCAAGGAAGGCAGTCTTAAACACAAGCAACATCTGGAAGCGGTCGACAAGAAGGCCAAAGATCGCAATTGGAACGAGTGCTTCGCTGTTATTCAACGCGGATGGCTACGGCTTTTCTCCTTCAATGCCACTACGAAATCGATGCGAATGAAATCTAAACAGCGTCAGTTAGGAGCAGGAGGCGGCGTTGTGGGAGGGGGTAATTGGATGGAAAATGCAGAAGAAGTCTGGAAGTTCCTTCTTCGTCAGACCATCGCAAGCGCATTGCCTCCACCGGGCTATTCCAAATCACGTCCTCATGTATGGGCGCTCAGCTTGCCAACAGGAGCCGTCCATCTCTTCCAAGTCGGTACGGCCGAAATTGTGCGCGAATTCGTCACTACGGCCAATTATTGGAGCGCTCGGCTTTCAAAGCAGCCTCTAGTAGGAGGGGTGAGCAATATGGAGTACGGCTGGAGTGATGCAATTATCAATGGCGCGCTGATTCATGGAGACTACCATCATCGGTCGCCGCCCCATTCATCTGGAGCCGCTTCTGCTCCTGCCGCTGCTCCACGACCAAGTTTCCAGAGTTCCATCCGCAGTTCTCTTGACCAACAAGGAGGTGTTCGTGCAAAACTTCCCGCCGATCGAGTACACCTCAGCGACTGGATGCCGCCTCAGCAGAGCATGAATGCCTCGAACCTAACGGAATCAGAGCAACTAAAAGCACTGCAGGATTACGTTAAAAACGTGGAGGACGACTTGCAGAAACACAACGAACTCCGCCCAGCAATGCTACTGGCTTTTTCGCCTCGGCACCCAAACGCAGCCAAGGCGATGGCAAATTGGGAGCGGAAATCTTCTTATTTGTTAAGGGAGATTGTCAAGTTTCGCACTTATATTGACTGCTTAGTTGCGGCCAATGCGCACAAGGAGAAGATTTATGCTTCGAGAGTGGAAGATAACAACGACAACGATACAGCTGAAGATGCTGTCGTATCTATTGAGTCAGCAGTTGATTCTGCTACTACTAAATGATCGATCGATTCATTCACCATGTACATATTTGTAATTTCTTTCTTCTGAGTGGCTTGTACTCCACCTTTTACCCCTTTTTCTTCTGTTACTCATACTTACCATCTCGGGAGTCAGTCTGATTTCTTCATGCGACTTACAACATAACGAATTTCTTTGGTCTCTTTTCTCTTCTGTCAAATTCTTTCATCGTCCTTCAATTTAAAAGTTGTCTTTGACATTAAATTTATGCTCCCTACGCATGCCTCTCATCTCAACGATGTCATTATTGCTATCACGCTTATGCTCATACTGTTCATTGCTTGAATGTACATAAAATATATTCGGAAATGAGACTATTTGTTCTTGTTATTGGACTATAGGTGAAGACTATCATAACCATGTTCATCCTGGCAATATCAATCTCCTCGCTTTACAATCTGACCTAAGAGACAGTAAAAAAAATTCCCGTCAGCTTATATGCGAATCAATTTCAAAAGTATCTGAATTCTGAAATAATAGAAACCAAGCTTATAGGCCCATTAACCAAAATATCAATCGAAGTCACATAACACGCCGTTGGTGAGGCAGCTCCCGGGCGATGCCTAGTCCGATGCCACACGGTTTGGGCCCGGTGAGTGTGCTTTACTCGTCATAAAAGAAAGGCTTGCGGAGGAAAAGTCGACTCCCTGACAATTATCTTTGAGGCTAAGCTGATTTACCTAGGTACACTTTCTTGTCGACGGCCGGTGGTGGAGGATGACGTGATGCGACCGATGTACAGGTTTTGGTTTTTTTTTTCTTAAAAAATGAATTAGATGGAATGCAGTAAGAGAGGATTTATATTATGAATTCAAAGATATTGTTTAATTATATAGTAAGAAGGGGAAATAAAGCATCCTCCTTGTCAGACAACAACTGACGAGAGGGTAAGGTGCCTCGACATGAGGACACCTTGGGTGATATCGTCGCATTTTCATTAGGTACATATCTTTTAGATTGCTTAATCAATCTCTGATTCTGACTAGTCAAAGGCCACAGGGTTAATTGTAACTCCTGATAGTCTGGTGTGGTCAGTTAGGGCTAGTCGGGCCATCCCCCCATATTTCTCGGGGCTTCCAAGGTTGCGGAGAACACCCAAAGCCAAACAACCACGCAGGCAATGTGCAGATGTGCCATTGATTGAACTACGGTGTGCATATATCTAAGGTATGCAAGTAGAAACGAGCATCAAATTAGGCACGCATACGCTATGTAAGTAGCAACAACAAACCCCCCTTCGCTCACTTCGCCTTTCCCAAATCAATAGTTATATCAATCAAACAAATAAACTACATCAACCAATCACTCCAGTGCTTCTGCAGGCAACCATCCAGTCTAGCTAGCTTTAAGAGTGAAAATCTCGGTCTAGTTCCTTTTTCTTCGTTGCTTTCATTCATTCGGTCGTTTGTTTCGTTTTGTTCCATCCACATCGTGTACTGTGTCTGCGTGTATATATGTTATATATTCAAATTCATCGACCAGTAATGTGTAATGTAGCCATTGCTCTCCGTCTTCCAGGTATAAGCCGCAATGATAGATAAGAACCAATTAGTTGTTGTTATGACATGTGGTAATAATTGGAGATCATATCCTCCTTTATTTTCTTGCTCATGAGTACTCGGCGCCTATCGAAGTACCGTTCAACATCCCAATCGTTGCTATAACATCTGCTGGCTCGAGAAGATGCCAGCTTGCAAGTGTTTGCTTGGAGCTGGCGCCCACGGTGACCGAGAAGATGTGTTCGGGAGGGAGGTCGGAGTGCCGTAAAGCGCGGAACATGTCTAATGTCGTGCCCAGTTAGCCAAAAGCTAGGAGAAGGGAAATAGAAGAACAGGAATCTACCTTCATCCGTAAAATCGTCCCCACTGCATAAGATGAATTCCGGTGCCTCACCAGGTCCCGTGCCGTACTCATTTAATAACCGCGTCACGATGAAACCTTTGTTGACAAAGGTTGGGCGCACTTCAAGGTTGGCCTTACCCGCCATGACTTCAACATCGTATGCTTTCATGACCGTGTCCTCTAGATGTTTCCGGCACTCCTTTGCTTGGAAAGACCCGTACTCGGGGTCTGCCCGTCGGTAATGCCAAGTAAGCGCAACTCGTTTGCGCTCAATAAACGATCCGTGGGTGCGCTCTGTGTAGTGCTGAAACACGTCCATAACATCCTTTTGCCATGCCATATCAAATGTGGCTGCTAAATTTTCCCAGTCATCACTGCGAGGCTTTCGAATGAAACAGCCATGTTCGGCACTCAGTCCGAGCTCAGGGATGTGGCCCATCCATTCATCTAAGAATGCCTGGTCGCGTCCACTAATTATCCAAACTGCATTTCTCGGATCTGCAGCAAGACTCTTGATATTTCGCAGGACACGGTCGGATGGGATAGCAGCCTGTGGGTCTTTCACAATTGGCGTTAACGTTCCATCGTAATCGAACATGAAGAGCCGTTTCCTAGCCTTGCGGTATTGCTTCAATACTTGTGCTCGGTCCAAGGCTGGCGTGGCGATTGACTGGTCAAAGGACGATAGATTGGTCAGTAGACGGTGCAGAAAATGTTGAGACCACATCGAAACCGTATTTGACGTAACATGTTTGTAGAGCTTGCAGTGTTGTTCAATCTTCTCTTCCTCGTTCATGCTGAGCGCTTGGTCGATAGCTGCAGCTACACCACTCATATCCCATGGATTGATATGGATCGCACTAGGGAGCATTGCGGCTGTCCCGGAAAACTCGGACAAGATGAGAGGTCCGTGATTGCCCTGTTGGCAAAGCACGTACTCAAGACTTGTCGTGTTCATACCATCCCGAACACTGGTAATCAGACCGACATCTGCAACACGCAGGAGACTGAAGTATTCTTGTGGAGAGATGTACTGAGGATAGTACTGCACAGGCGTGAAACTGAGCGATCCAAATCGACCGTTGATAGTGGACACAAGGCTCGATACTTGGCTTCCAATCTTGTTCTCTGGGTCCTCCTTTTGTTCCTCCATACTCGTTGGGCTTGTAACTTGGATCATGACAACTTTGTCACGCCAGTGAGGATATCTTTCCAAGAATGTCTCAAAGGCTTGTAGTTTTTGTGCCACACCACGAACGCTGTCTAATCGATCCCTGCCGACAATGATCTTCTTGCCAGCATAGAGCTTTTTAATGTTCATGACAATCTGCTCTGTGTCCGGCGATCCGAAAGCCGCCTTTTGTACATTCTGCGCGTCTATTCCTGTTGGGAAGACATCCACTGCAACGTGCGCCCCATAAGCATCGACACCCGCAGAATTGGAGTCGAACCCAAGGACACGGGTGCAGCAGGATGAAAAATGTCTGGAATATGAGTATGTCTGGAATCCAATCATATTTGCCCCGAGAACCCCCGTAAGCACTTCCTTCCTTTTAGCCAGACAACGCATGTATTCGCTACTAGGGAAGGGTGAGTGGAGGAAAAATCCGATAAAGATATTGGGAATCCGCTGCCGTAAAAGATTCGGTAGCAGGAACAGATGGTAGTCGTGAATCCATACTATATCACCAGGCTGGTATACCTCGGAAATGCGATCGGCGAACAACCGATTCAGACGCATGTAGTCTGTCCACCATTTGCGTTCTGAGCGTCCATCCGATGGGCCATTTTGCTTATAATGTAAAAGGGGGTACAGCTCTCGTTCTGCGTATCTCCTCCAACGAGACTGGTCGATCAACACGGTCTCCTCCTCAGGCTCATCAGATTCAGCTGTCGCCCAAACTGGGAGAATTCTACCATATTTGCTGCGATTCAGCTGTCGTTCCAACCGTTCCTTGTCGGCTGTTGAGAGAGTAATAGCCTCCACTGGAATATGCGTTTGCGGGGTCTGCGTTGCATCGACGGGGACAGGCGCAGCTGCTTTATTAACAGGAGCAACCGTAGAGGGGACCGCTGGTACGCCGTTCCCTGCGACGGGTTGCAATGGCGATCGTTTGCTAATGATCTCTTCCACCTCTCCCGTCCAGCCTACAAGAGTATGATTCCAGGGCGATCTTTCGGACGTGAGGTGAGCAAAGGAGTCAAACAAGGCCGACGTGCCTGAGCGAGGTTTCAGTTCCTATATAAGCGGGATGCGTGCGTTAGCATAGAAATTCGGATTGCGCAGGTAGATGAATAATCAGATCATCTTCTCACCCAGTCAGATCCGGCCTGATGCGACACTTTGAACGGAATACAAAATGAGGCACTGATGAGTCGTCCGGTTAAATGTAGCCCTGGGTGGTCCGCCCGCGGATCTGTCACAGGAGTTGCCGGTGTGAGGTGAGCGTCCCCCACGAGGCTCAGACGTCGAAGCAATTCAGGTCCGGATGTGACACCCGAGGCTGCATCGGAAGGACTCAGGGGAGAATTTACGTAGGCATCTTTGGTGGCGGTGGTCGTCCCGGGAAGCTCGGAGAAGTACGATGCAGACGATTCTCCCTCCCTGGGTGCTCTCGGCTTCTCCTGGCCGGAGATAGCTGGGGTGGCCATTGAAGCCTGCACATACGCAGCTTCGCCCAGTGTAGACAATCCCGGTCCAACGATGGCGGGCTGGGGTTGGTTTGGGGGGATCCTGTCGGGTGCTCCTTGCTGGTAGGCCATTGTATGATGTAGATCCTGAAGTCGAGCTTGCACAAGCCAAGCCGGAGTCAACGAAAACGCTCAAACGGAAACAATAGCAGGTAGAGGAAAGGGGGAAAGGAGAAATGGCGGAGAGCAAATCAATCGATGCGTCAGTGCATGGCTGTCGGTCAGTGCTGCGACACAGTCACGATACTAAAGCCGTTCGCGGAGAGGGAAGGCGGCGGGGAGGGGCAGCATTCACGTACTGTTCCTAAAAGAGGTATCTGCCTGCCGCCATCGAGCAAACGCCCGCGGAGCAGCCTGCACCGTAGAACAGATATGCCGCGCTACGTCTATCGAACTCGAATACGTCGTAGTAGTAGTAGTAGTAGTAGTAGTAGTATGTTTAATTCCTTATGTCTGCCGTCTACCGCGTTCTTGAAATCTTGAGAAGCAGAGCAACGTGCCGCCTCTGCGGGGGTGTGAGGTGAGGTGAGGTGAGGTAGGTTAGTCAGTCCCTGGGCCCTCGCGGGCGTTGACAATGGCAACATGCAATGGTGGACTAGAGGCACTAGTTGTGAATAGTCTGCACGTTCACGAGGCGGTGAATGGCTGGTTGCTGGGAGAACAAGCCGAGTGGGATTTCTCCGGGCGAGACCGTGCTATGAAGCCATATAAAACTATAAGCTTGTTCTGTCCATTCGAGCAGTTCCGGTCCAATCGCCTAGTTTACCTCCACTTTTCAGCCAGGCTCGCTTTACAGTGGAAAAATTGACGGAGCGCTGACGTTCCGTCCCTCGAAGACTTGAAAAAGAGGGTGGATCTGGATACGTAGTTGATGTGACGTCTGTGCTTTGTTTATCTGGCATTGCTCAGTCGCTTGAATCAATACCAATTGTCTTTCGCACGAAGACCACTGCGTCATCGTCGCAGAGAGCAAGTAGAGGGTGGGCTTGCAGGCAGAGCTTAGGGCTTAGGGCTTAGGGCAGGACTCAAGGTTATTCTTCCTGTCCAATCACAGAGTGGACCAAGTCCGCCCGCTGTGAGATCACGTGCATATCTCGGAGGCCGGCGCCGATCGTCGGAAAAACCATAATGACGATCACATGCGTTCTCCCTCAGCGAACGTTTGATACTCCCAACTTACGGCAAAAAAAGTGTCCTGCACCAAACAAAACCAGTGTCCTCATCGATATCTTATGCGCTTTGGGCAGCCACCTACTTCATTGCAATGCCTTGCATTGGGTGATTCCCGGCTGGTCCTGTGCGGCCGAGGGAAAAGACCGTCTTCCTCATCGCCATCGACCTTACCCGCGGCAAGCCTACGACGATCTTCCCACAAGATAGTTCCTCTAAACAGTAGAAAGCCGCGGTATCCAGTCATAAAAAACAGTTTGAAGAAGACTCTCGAAGCACAAAGGGCCGCCAACCGTGAGAGACTGATCCGCAAGGTCTACAATGATCCGCCTGGCCTAAATATTCACCGTCCGTTGATCCCCGAAGAGCAGATAGACCAGCTTCATAATGCGCTTGAAGCTCCCGCAGAAGCCACACCCTCCAAGACATCCCTATCAAGGCGGTCGTCAACAAAAGAACCAACCCAGGAACGACTCATAGGCCCGTCTGTTCGAATTCCGTGGGTTGTAAAGGGAGATGGTTCCACAAACCGCCCCTGGCTTGACTTTCTTCGAACCGGTGGTGAATTGAGAGACGCCAGTTCAGTCCTAGGAAGCGAGATTTCAGCCCTTGCCGAATTCCTCAGGCCTTCAACTACAGAGCGATTGGTCGTGAAGGGCATACTTGATGATATATCAAAGCAGCTTCTTGGTGCGGTGCCGAGCCCGCCACAGCTTGTAGGCTCATGGTCCACGCAAACCGCATCTAGCACATCAACTATTGACCTTATGATCCTCGTGCCTGGTGTTGATGCGCCGCATCATAAGTCAACACCAATGAATCCCCGTACCATCAAAATGTTTACCGGCATCATAGAAAGGGCTGAGCTTGAAATGAAGAACAGCACAGATTTTGATGGATGTCATGTTATTTATGAAAAAAGTCCAGCACTTGTGATGCCCCACAAAGCTTCAGGTTTATCAATCAGGCTATTTTGCGGGAGTTATCTGCCCAAGTCCGATGGTTTCATGAGGGATTCTCTTGCCAATTTTCCGTCTTTGCAACCATTATACATGGTTCTTAGGGTCCTTCTTGAAAGCAGGAATATCTTTGGATGGGAAGCGGCCTCGGTAGACTCATACGGTTTATTTCTGCTCATCACGGCCTTTTTGAAGCAGCAGAAGAGTCCGACGGAATACGCACAGAAAAGTTTGGGCGAGCAACTCCTCTCAATTCTTAATACATATGGCTCTGCAATCGACCTAAGCACAACGGGTATCTCAGTCGACCCAGCTGGGTTTTTTAGCATCTCCAACATCCGCGAATCCGGAAATTTTCGTATTGAGCATGGTGACAACAACAACAAAAACAACGGCAGCAACGGAAAGATATATCCCGCATATCTGGTCGGACAACGCGCGCTGATGCGATACAAAATCAACGCTGGCAATAAAGGCAACCAACCCGCCGCGAAGCATCTATGTATCCAAGACCCAACAAACCACCTGAACGACGCTGGCCTGCGCTGTCTTCGCACCGCAGAGTTGCAAAAGACGCTATCACAACTACATCGTGACCTGCAGTCGGCTCTGCAGAGGTGGGATGACGGTGATCGAGGCATTGATAGCTACAGTATTCTCGGTCAGATATTGTCACATGCCAGCTTTGATAATTTGCTTCGGAGAAGAAAGATGCTGAGCGAATGATACCCCCACAACTCTCATTTCTTCTATGTATTATTATGTATATCATAGATGTATATACGTATCCTCTCCCAGCGTATAACTAGATAACACGCAAGTGCGACTCTATCCCAATTCTGGAGAGAAGATTTCTAGGTCTTGATAACTAGGTATATAGAAATATGCTACAAATATGACAAATTTACATGAAATATCACAACCTCCTATTCTAAAGCCTAGGTGATCTTCCTCCGGGCCAACCATTCACTCAACCACCGACGTTCCTCCTTCTCGAGTGCCTCTAACCCTAAATCCGAGCCAACACCAGCGCCACCGCGCTCATCGACAGCAATACGGACTTCATCGGCGCTCATAGCACGTACCCCACCACAGCTCACGATCAATCTATCATCAAGGTCCAAGTACTCCGCCCAACGCAACAGCCGCGGCCGATAAACGAACGGGACCAAGAACGAGGGCCGGTCGTGCGACTTCGCCAATCCAAAAGTTGAGCATGCGCGCAGCACTTGCTCTGCCGAAGCGGTGGATGCGAATTCGCGTGTTCCGAATTGTTCGGCCAACCAGGCCATTTCTTCAGCTGAGCCGGGAGGGATGGGCTTCACAGACCCGAGTCCGCCCTGGACGGCTTTCAGGGCGCAACGTTTTTGCTCCACGCGCTTGATCCGTGTTTTCTCGATTTGTCGGGGTATGCGACAGGTGAAAGGAGTCACGGAGTCGCCGACTGCTGCGACGATTAAAGGGGTGAATTCCCCGCAGATGATGAGCAGTAGTCCAAAGGGGATCATGCGACGGACATCGTGTGCAGCGCGACGCACGAGCTGGAAATCGGCTCGCGATATTTTGAGAGCATCAATGGCAGTCTTGAACGACGTGGCGCCCGGAGAGTTTCCTCCTCTGGCTTCGGGAGGAGGCGGGGAAGTAGGTATATAAGCAGGGAGACCGAGAGCACGTCGGATGGGTAAGGAGTCTTTGTAATTGTAGTATACGTTTTTCAAGCCGGTTTTATAGAAGGCCAAGTATGCTCTACCGAATGCAACAAAGCGGGACAGTTTTTTGGGCAGCGTCTCGGTCGCAGTTGTTGGCGATGGAGGAAGATTGAGCTCCGCTGGGAGTGTGCTCACGGGAGCGTTAACTGTTGGCGTTAGCGAAGCTGGTTTTCGTGCATTCGAAGAGGACGATCTCGCGTTTGGCGTTGTTGGATTTGGTGGTGGTGATGGCTTTGGTCTATTTCTCTTGCCCGAGGCCGAAGACGTCGCATGGCGCCGAGTAATCGCAGTCTGGATTGACGAAGAGTATATTTGAATTTTCGAGTGCCTCGTCCTCGTCAAGACAAAATGTGCAGACAGCAGGGCATTGTCAACAGGCAGCCGACCTCTTCTTTGAGGAGCTAGATGCGATGCGGTGGCGGCGCAACGGCCGCAGATGGCGGAAGACATGGATCAATTGGGTTGGATGTCGCCCAATACGCTTATTCCATGAATGTACAAGGTGATATACAATATGATTATGTGGTCAGGAATGCCATGTACTCATGGTGGCAGGTGTAAGTAATTGTCTGATGCGGAAAAAGATGATGATCGCCGCATGAGTAAGCCCGAGCCGACCAGCTTAACTAGCTAAGTTAGCTTGGCTATTTTACTTCACGTGCTTTTTCTCTCCTAAGCTCACCTCCGTGGGCATCAACAACTCAGTGCTTGCTTTCAACTGATTCCTCTCGATGCCTCCCAGAATGCAATGGAATAACTCTTCTTACGTGTCGAATTCAATCTCGACTGTCGCGATGACTCACTCGCCCTGACTGACTAATCCTATTGGTGACTAACAGACTAATTAATAACTAGTGAACCATTCCACAGCTTCATATATCTTTGGGATAGAACCCAATTCAGGCGAATCTCACCGGAAACAAGGGCAAAAACAAGCCAAAAAAGCAAACCGAAGAAGCAAAATGCAGCCTCTGACCTTTACTCAGCCCACGGCCCTGGTGCTAATCGACAATCAGGTCGGTTTAAAGCACCCAACTCACTGGGGCCCTGCGCGCTCCAACCCATCATACGAAGCAAACACTGCTGCACTGCTCGAGGCATTTCGCAGCGCGCGCCAGCGCAGCCCGGCATCACCATCAAAAGTGCCCATTCACATCGTGCACGTCTTCCACTCTTCACTCTCGCCAGACTCCGCTTTACACCCATCCAACCCAGAACAAATCCAACCGCTCGACTTCGCTACCCCTGCGACAGATGGATCGGAGCCTGTGTTCTGGAAATGTGTCAATTCATCCTTCATCGGCACCGGATTAGAGGCCTTTCTGCGCGAGAATGGCGTGCGGCAGGTGTTTTTCGCCGGGTTGACTACGGATCATTGTGTATCGACCACGACGCGCATGGCTGCAAATCTCGGGGTAGTTAACAATGTCATCTATGCTTCAGAGGTACAACAGCGAGTGACCGTCAAACCAGATGGGTCGCATCCGGAGGGTGTCATCCGCATCGATCATGGTCGAGTTGTGCTTGTGGCTGATGCGACAGCTACATTTGCCAAGGGGGGATTCGATGCAGAAACGGTTCATGCAGTGTCAGTTGCGAGTTTGGAAGGGGAGTTTGCAGACATTTTCAGTACACAGGATGTTGTCAAGGCATTGGGTAGTGTATAAGAGAGTTAAAACAGTCATGTGGAATACGATTGGTAATAAGAACAATTTGACTAATACAAGTATCTTAATGATGTGTTTTATTTTTTTTTTTTTCAACGTGAACGCTCTCGAAACGGACACGCAGGCTCGTAAGTAATCTTCGTGTCCCCTACGACGAGTCTCTTGTTATAGAAAGAAGTTCGTGAAGAGAATATGAGGACATTTCTACTTCACCGACTGCAGAATCCTCGAAGGACCAAGAACACCGAACGCCTAGCTCATTCAGAGACAAGTGTTTGCAGCGTGTATCCTACCTAGGTACATATAGTGAATATTACAGTGCATTGTTAGTTAGGGCTAGCTTCTGGTTTACCCCGCAGTGGTTGGAGAAATTGTCCCGCAAATCTCCGAACTCTCTGGAAAGCACAACTCAAGAACCAGAAGAACAGAATGGCAGCAGCACATGGAGACCTGGCGCATTTGCTGCCTCTCAACTACAAACGCCTCGTCTCAGACTGGCTGGAAGAAGACTGCCCCAGCTTCGATTACGGCGGGTTCGTCGTCGGCGAATCTGATGGCGAAGCCAGATTGCTGGGGAAGAGCAAGGTTCGTTTGTATCCAGCTGCAACCCCCCCAAGTATGTGCATATATTATATACTAATGGTACGGAGAAAAGGGCGTGATTGCTGGAGTCCCATTCTTCAACGAAGTCTTCTCGCAATTAGGATGCACGTACGTCCCCTCACCCAGGTGCTGGAAGGAAGAAATCCAGACCAATTGACGATTCATCCAGAGTCGAGTGGCACGTCCAAGAAGGCGAGACCATCGAACCTATCAAGCAATGCGCCACAGTCCGAGGTCCAGTGCGCAAAATCCTTCTGGGCGAAAGAGTAGCCCTGAATATACTTGCTCGCTGCTCGGGGATAGCCACCAAGTACGTGCACATCTATCTCACTCGCAAAAGGGAGACTTGGGGAGATTGACATGTATCCATAGAACGTCTTTCCTGGTGCAAACACTCCGCGAACACGGCTGGAATGGCATACTGGCTGGCACACGCAAGACAACACCGGGCTTTCGTCTCGTTGAGAAATACGGCATCTTGGTAGGCGGAGCCGATCCTCATCGCCACGATCTCAGCTCCATGATCATGTTGAAGGACAATCACGTCTGGGCATGTGCCAACAATAATGCCCGCAGCAACCGCCTTGACAACAACAGCAACCCACAACAATCATCATCAGCGTCCTCAGAAGAAGAAGAATCCAAATCTATCACAGCCGCAATTCCCGCGGCCGTGCACGCCGCCAAAGCCACGGGCGGATTCTCAACAAAAGTCGAAGTCGAAGTGCGCAGCATCGAAGAAGCGAATGCAGCTATTGGCGCAGGCGCAGATGTCATCATGCTCGACAATTTCACGGCTGATGAAGTGCGCGCAGCAGCAGCTCTGCTCAAGACTGAATGGGCAGGCAAAAACAAACCACCAGGCTCGTTTTTGATTGAAGTTAGTGGCGGTTTGACCCCGGATAATGCGGCCAAGTATGTCTGTGAGCATGTCGATATTCTGTCGACTAGTTCAATTCATCAGGGTACGGGCATTGTGGATTTTTCACTGAAGGTTTCTTTGAGGTAATCTTTAGTATTTCCCCTCCTTCTTTTCTTTCTTTTTATCGGCATACTGAATACTCGTCTTGGATGTCATGTCGGGTACAACATAATGCGGAAAATGATGAAAAATGTATGATAATCACAATTAATCTAGAAATCAAAAGCAATGAATCTTAATACGACACAGTATTTCCTATACTTCATTGCTCATGCTGATCAAGACCAGATAATCCCCTAAACTCCCATCCTATATCCTATATTCATCATCCATTCGTATTCTTATAAATTTCATACAAGAAAAAGTAATAATAATATCAATGACAAGAAATTGCAAGCAAAAATTGATCCCGAAAGAATTGCCGTTAGGGTATAATGCATCGATCATAACAAAGGTTGACAGTCACCTAGAAGGGAAGAAGATGAAACTAATTCATCTCGATATCGACTGTGAAGCCTTCGCCGTACGAGCTATGGGCATCAGTATCCTCATTGTCGCTACCAGATGTGCGCTTGTCATCATCTCCAGAGGTCGGCCCCGACTCGATAGCTGTCCTCTGGCTATTAGCCCTGCTGAGAGAGGCTGCCTCCAGAGCCCGCGTGCCCCAACGCATGCGCTCTCGTTCAAGCTCAGCTCGAAGCTCTTCGTTTTCTGCATCTCGCTCCTCGAGTCGCTTCCGCGCCCCGTCGCGATCCGCCAATCTTGCCACCCGCTCCAACTTCAATCTGCGTTCGAGTTCTCGTAACCGTGATTTCATGATATTGTCCTGCTCAGAGTCTGTCGGTTTTTGGGATGACGACGTTGATGATGTCTCTGTCACGACGGTGGTCGGCTGCGGGATACTCGACGCGCTGCGGGTTATCGTTCCTTTCTTACTGCGGGAGTCCGAGCGAACAACCGCCGATGTACGACTGACTGTCGGTGAGGCCACTGCTGTACGATCAAGCTCCAGGTCTGCACCAGCAGCATAACCTGCACCAGAGCCAGAGTGTCGATTCTTAAAGGTGGATTGCATCAAGTTGAGTTCAGCTTTCATAAGGCGATTCTCGCCCCGCAACTTGATGACCTCCGGCGAAACACCAGAAGCTCGTTGCTGGCTGCGAATATTCCGGACAGCTTCTTCGAGGCGCTCAAGCTTTTTGGCCCGAATGCCAAAGTTGTGCTCAAGGGCCTGGTATTCTTTGCTTAGGTCGCGTTCAACAGCCCTGATACGGGTCTTGAATCCGGAGAGCATGTTTTCCACAGTCTTCACGGCAAGAATGAGATTGCGGCTGAAACCCGGCCAGAAAAGAAGGTTGCCAATGACCTCCAAGCTAGGGAGGTTGCCATTGATAAGGCTATTGGAGTGAGCCCAGTCTGGACCACACATTGCCGAGAGCCTCTTCCACAACGTCAAGTACAGTGCGTTGCGTTCACTGAGTTGGTCCTTGAGCTGCTGTTCGAGAGTAGCAAACCGTTTCCGGTCCTGGCTCCTGGCATTTTCTAGGTCGGCAATGCGGGAATTGTGCTGAGTGATCGTCCTTGATGCATGTTGCTGGGATTTTAAGGACTGGTCGAAAGAATGTTTGTCTGCTCGGCGAGCTTGTCTTTCTCGATCTAGGAGATCTGCGAGCTTGCGAGACTCCAGCCCGTGACTTTCTAAGAGAGCCTCGCGACTTTGCAAGAGTGACTCCTTTTCATCGAGCTTTGAGCGCGTGCTCTCCAAGTCGAGAGACTTGGATTCAAGCTCCTTCTGCAGTTTGATAATGGAGTTTAGCAAGCTCGATCGGGTACCATTTAAATCTCCAAGAGCTTCTCGCAGCCCGTTCTCTAGATCCATGAGGCGCTCTTTCCATGTGGTAGCCTCAATTTCACGCGCTGATAGTGTCTTTTTCAGTCGTCGGACCTCATCCCTAGCCGATGAAGCTTCCCGATTGAGCTCGTTCATAATTCGTTGGACTTCTTGCTTTTCTTTGCTGCCGACCACTTCCCGCTGATGTCTTTCCTCTGCTAGTCGCGTTTCCAACTCTTTCGCCTTTTCCTTTTCAACCTGTAGGTTCATCCGAGAGGTTTTAAGTTCCGAGTCAAGCTCGCTGATTCGAATCTTGTCCGCATCTTGCTCTTCGCGCAAAAACATGATCTCGCCCTGGCTCGACTCAATCTGGACTGTCAGCCTCTGAACTTTGCCATTTGCCTCAAATAGATCTTTCTCCAAAGACTCGATCTCTCTATTTGAGTCCTCTAGCTCTTGTTGCACTGCCTTGAATTTTCGAAGATTGCTCTGTGCGTCTTCTTCGAGTCTTAGGATTCCCTCGCTGGCAGACCGCATTTCAGATTGCAAGGTCTTGAGATTGTCTTCCTGAGTCCGAAGCGTCATCTCAAGCCGTTGACACTCGTCGACTTTCTGGTCAAGCTCATCTCCAAGTGTGTCAATCTCTTCTTGCGCCTCGTTTTTTAGATCCTGTAATGCAGCTTCGCGCTCTTCGGCAACTTGCAGAGCTTGGTCACGCTCCTGCTGGAGTACTTGCAGTTCCTCCTCAGCTTGGTCTACATCTGCCTGGTATGCTTTGTCTAGCGCCTCAATCTCGGCCATGTACTCGTCGAGCTGGCTTCGCAGGCCCTGATTTTCGAGCTTGAGACTGGAAACTTGATCGCGTAGTTCACCATTACGCACTTCCATGTTTTCCCGCTCTGAATCGCTGGCGCGAGATTCCCGTGTGCCATTACTTGCTCGTGACGAAGAACGAACATGAGCTCGTGAAGCTGAGCGTTCAAAGATGCTATCTCCAGCAATAGACCTTCCACTCCGTTGGAGCTTAAGATCTTCGATTTCTTGGTACAAGCGCTCTTTCTCTCTATTACGGGATGTTAGCATTGACGTCTGCACGCTGACTTCCCTGCGCAGTTCAGTATTTTCTTTCTTCAGCAATTCAAGTTCTACGAGGGTACTGCTTGCGGAACTTGGGACCGTGAGTCGGCGTTCATGATCTCGTTCAGATGCTGTGGAGTGCGATATGATAGAGCCTTTTCGACCGCTTCTTCCATACCTGCCAGCTTCTGAACCGATGTTTCCTTCAGCTCTAGCCCGTAGTATCTCATCGCGAAGCTTGCGGTTCTCCTCCTCAGCCTGCTCACGAGCGGCGGTTTCAGCATCGAGCATATCTTTCCACATTTCCTGTACACCGGTGTTAGTATGCTAGTAGGATATGTGGTAGAGATATCAAGACTTACTCTTTCTTCTCTCGCGCCAGCATCTGAATCGATCGGCCGAGAGTCTCCGATAGATTTGACGATTTCTGCTAATCGGCGCTTTTCGCTTTCCCTCAGGATACTTTCAGATCGCAGCCTCTCAATTTCCACCTCGTATGTTTCAACTCTCTCTCTGAGGAAGATCAGCTCCTCTTCTTCAATTTCATTTCGTTTCTCTTCATCGTTTGTCTCGGTTTCTTGGTCGGCGTCCGTGTCCCTGCTGGATTGACTATCTTTGAGTTGCTTCTCCAGGTTGCGAATAGTCCTCTTCATTCCTTGATTCTCTTTCTGCAGCTTTATTTTGTCCGATTTCAGTTCGACGTTTTCTGAAATCATCTCCTTGATACCTTCTTCCGATCGCTTATTCAAAGCTTCATTCAAGAAATGAACTCTCATCTTCAGGTCAAAGTTTTCTTTCGAAAGGCGATCGATTGTGCTGCTTTGCTCTTTCAGCGTCATGCTCTTGCCACTCCTCCCAAAACCAGGTGTCGGTGCTCCGGCTCTTTTGTCAGGCGATATGTTGGTAGAAAACTTTGCATTGAACTCTCGGGCAAAGGTACCGGGCACCTGGATATCCTGAACATGCTGTGTAGCTACTGTATCTGGAGGTAGGTCGATATCCTGTGATCTGGCCTTTGGCGTTTCTGGAGGGTTGTCTTCGAAGTCCCTCGAAGAATGAGCCACAGAGCCTGTATCCTCCTCATCCAAAGTATGTAGTCCGCCATCCGTGGCGCCACTAAGTACACGTTTATCGAAAATATTTTCTTCGCTAAGTGCTGATACCCCGGAGGCCATGCTCCCTAGGCTGATAGTCCGAGACAGATTCCTACTAGGCGTATTTGTTTTCGAAGGTACTGCGCCCCCTGTCTGCAATGCAAAATCAGCACCTAGCGTCGCTTCGCTAGCCGTAGTGTCCGTGTTGGTGCTATTTATTGAGGAAGCAGAAAAGCGATGGGATGATTGGCGGCTGGTCAAGTATTTGGGACGAGAGCGCTTTCGGTCGGACTGGGAAGTCGAAAGTCTGCTATCATCCTCATTATCCACAAACGCCTCGCGCGATCGCCTCGAGTCAGAGAGAGCCGGCGATAGGTTACGTCGGCTTTTTCGCGGAGTAAGGCTACGGTAAAATTCGGCCGAAGAATCGCCCTCTTGCATATTTTTGGATGGATTAGATAAAGCTCGCTCGACAGCTGCTGCGGTGGGCGATGAGTTCAGCGTCCCTAGCGCCGAAGTATTGACGTCCAACTCCCGATTCGAAGCTGGTGTTGTCGTGGGATCACGGTGTTGATCCTCTGTTACTTCTTCCGTCACGATGCGAGGCAATTCCAGTACAGAGCTCTCTTCCTGTATTTGCGATATGTCCGGATCATAAGCGCCCTCTTGTCCGTTTGGATCGGTGACTCCGACGAGGTAGGTGTCATCAGCACCACCATCGTGATCGTCGGCGGGTGTGATTTCGATAGTAGAAGGTTCCGGTAGAAAGCTTGATTCGATATCTTGTAGTTTCCTTTGCATCTCCTGCTCTTCTAGCATTGTCTTATTATTTTGCCGGTGAACGTCGTCATCATCGACGTCTATCGAGTACTGCAGCACGCTGCTCTGTTCTATAAAATCTTGCGCGTCGTGCTCTTCTTCCATGGGCGACAAGGCGGGTGCAGAAGCATCCTGTGTACGGGTAACATATTCAAAGTCCTCTGAGAGCGTGTCCTCTAGGTGAGGCTCCTCGCTGTATTGCTGCGTCGCTGCTGTCGACTCGGCGTGGTGATCTTCGGCCCTCGAATGCTCCATTCTCGCGTCCCCCGTCCTCAACCGGGAGGCGATGGATTGTTGTTTGTCTGCCACGTCAGTCGGACAGTTAAACAGACGGTATTAAAAACAGGGCGGTGTTGACGACGCAGACTGTACGGGGGATCATTGTGGTGTATCGTATTTATTTATTTCATGTTGTTTGTTTTCTCCACACGGCAGGCGACCCACTTGTCGCCGTTGCTCATCAGTGTTGGCCTGAGGCCTGGCCGCGTCTCCGCCGGCACCAATCAGCCGTCGTCACATGCTCTCTCTCTGTCTCTCCTCTCTCTCTCTCTCTCTCTACAGATCACGCACTTATACCAGAAATAACACTTAACCTATTGTACAGACACGGATAGCTTTACAGGCAAAACAAACAATGGGTATTCCAAATGGACAGACAAAAACACATATTGATCATACGCAGAGGAGACGCCTGCAAAAGCTCTGGGGTTTATTCCCTTCATCGTTAGACGGTTTACTTGCTTGGCCCCCTCGCTCAAGCTCGCTGGGTCCTTTTTCGTCCACATCTACGAATGACACCCGTTTAGAGGGATCTCTCTTAAACAGCGAGAATCCTGCGCCTCGGCGGGATGTGCTTTTTGACGGCTGTTGGTCGCTTGCTTGCTGCCTTTCGCTGACAGTAAGTGCTGGTGTGCGAGCAGTAGAGGACCCCATTCGGGCATCCAGCTGTTGGGACTGGTAGTGCTGTCTCCGGGCTTCAACCACGCGTCGTACGATTACTGCAACAAAGGATCAGTCTGTGCTCATTCTTATGGCTTAGCGGGCACATACGCGCAAATGTTTCCTCAATGTTGACCATCTCCCTCGCACTAGTCTCCATAAAACCAGATCCATGCTTGCGCGCGTATTCAAGGCCATCTCGAGCCGAAATTATTCTAGCCTCTTTAAGATCGCATTTGTTGCCAGCAACGATCTTCACTGGTGGTGGCAATCCCACCGGGCGATTCTGAGCCTTCCGGCCCAGTTCCCTCATAAGTCGCTGATTGTCCTCCAGTCGCTGCTCGGTCTCGATGTCAATCATATCCATAAAGTAGTCGAGAGCTTCGAGACTTGGCCCGTGGGTGATATCGTAGACGAGCAAAAATGCGTCGGACTTCAGATTAGAAGCTGCCCAGAGCCCGCGATATTCTTCTTGGCCTGCCGTATCGGTGATGGATAAAAAGTAATCGGTGCCGTCAATGTTGCGCGTCACCGAATATGAGTCCTCTGAATGACCGAGTCTTTAGCATGATGTGATAGCCTCGGCGACCTCGATCCTTGTTTATGTGTAAAAGCATACCTATCGTTGGGTCATATCTAGGAGAATCAGCCAGGCGTCAGCGTCCGGGGCAAGCTACCAATAAAACTTACTCATGTATCCACTGACTGCGAACAAGGCGCAAAGTTATTGATGATTTTCCTATATGCCCATTGACACGACTGACTCAGTAAATCGTTCAAGCGCTTTGGCGTTGGCAGGCGTAGACGCAGCTAATCCAGCGCAAAGAAAAACGTACCACATCCCCCGTCTCCGCATATTGTTATTGAGATTTTATCCGCCATAGTCTAGCTTTCTAAAAACAGCGCAGTTTGGGGCACGGGGACGGTAGTGTCGATCTGGACCAGAGTCGATTTTCCCTTGCGACTCGTTTGCGCGAACGGGCGCTGATGAATCTATATAAGTCGAGTCGGTTATGTTTGAGCAGACACGCGTTGCGCAATGATTTGTTGGATCATGAAGTAACTAGCAGAGTAGTTACACAGCAATGATGTGTGAGAGACCAATGGGTGCTATTCGAATGGTAGAAGTCTCAGGCCTGTTGCGTTTGACTTCGGAAGCCGCTATCATTCGCACATGCGAGTCGAGATTGAAATCTGAAGGGAAAGACGCAGGCGTAGGAGGCGATATAAGGATGGAAATGAGAATAATATAAACCCATATGTCAATGGTGTCAGGGACGAAAAGCGAGCAATTTAGGCGATGAATCAACATGCAATAACCCAAGTGAGTTAATTACGTCCCAGTTGCAACTATTATTTTGGTTTAACGATTCCTGGCTAGCGCGACGCCCACACTAAGCTGCTTTCGGCCATGCCCCTTTTTCCGCGAGTATAAAGACGACAGCGACAGAACAACAAGGTCAATTTCGTTATACACAGAACATAAAATATCCATTATAGACATGGGCCAGCTCCTTCGTTTAATTGTCAAGTCCTCGGTTAATGATTATGGATGACCATCATCAAAACACAACGATTCGTTCTTCCTTTTGTTCGCTTGGTCGCTTCTTAGTATCAGTCGCATCCACAGCCCCGATTCCATCTGGCTTTCCATAGTGTGTCGAAACTTAAGCGTAATATAATCGGTATTACAATTACGTGCACAAGCAAAGTTCCAGCGCTTCAGTTCCGTACTCTCCCCGTGCGGCGCTAAACGCAATCAGGCAAAGCGCGGGGTCCATCAGCCTCGATTTATCGACGCCACAGATTGCAGTGGCACAGCTCCTTCCCCTGGGGCCATCACCAACTGTCGCTTTGTCCGTTGTTCGGCTTCATCTAATCCGGATATGTCCGTACGACCTCGGCCTGCGTGGTGCTAGTCTGGTCAGAGTGCGCTCGCTTCCTGTGATTGCCTGCCTCAGCCACATTCTCGTTTCTCACTCTTCGTGTCCGCCTCTCCCGCATTGTGTTCGCCACGCGACCAGTCACAATTCGTGGCTAATAAAGACCATTCATTATTATAACTACAATCTACGCTATTAACTTATAGTCAAGATGGACTGATCAGAAAATCCATCATCAACCATATCAGCTAATTGCTCTGCGACAACTTCGCCTCTTCTCTTCCATTTTTCGATACGCTTAGTACTGCTATATATGTCGCACAGATGTTTGTTTACTGCCTCGCCAGCCTATCAATGTGAAAGTCCCACCAAGAGGGCAGAAGACACTAAGATCAATTTTGGGAGGGGAGATCACTGGACTCATTGCTGGAATCGCCTGTCTTTTTGCCGTGCACAATGAGCTCTGGGCAGCTCCCACGCACTCAAAGGGACCCGTATCCCCCACAACCGACTGACACAAGGCAATGTGATCATGATATCAGCCTGAGATTTAACATGCCGCTGAACCCGTCAGCCATCCCGCCTCAGTCAGGCGAAGTTAACTCTTTGTTAGACCCGAATCTCCGCGGGCAGCCAACATCCATGGGATACGTTGGGAATACCATGGGAACGTACCAATTCAATGCGTCGCCTCCCTATGGCAGCAATCCCGCATCGTCAAATGTCGTTTATACGACAAATGACACAGTGTCAATGCAGCAATTTCCGCACAACCGATCCTTGTATCACAGTGCGGATCGCTTCAACTTGGACCCTAACTATGATCCGGCCTCTTTTGCTCCCTCAGAGAACCCCATGGCCGCCTTCCAACATCATTATCCTGGTGCGGTCAATTTTCAGGAGTCTGATATGGCTTTCGCTTTAGCATACGAAGACCCGGCGACTGCGCAGTCGCAATCCCTGGATATGTTATTCTCCAATTCCACATATGCTCCCCTTCCGCAGTCGTCAATGCAGCCCACCTCTGCAGCTGGGCAGCTACGATCATCATCACTAGGTGGTCCGCAACAGGACTGGGCGGACATGTCAAATTTCAATATATCACTATCTGGACCAAATCCACATGGCGTATCTCCAGCTGGAGTTCATCCGACAGAGGATTCACTAGTCGCTTTACCACAGAGCACGGGTAGCGCTAGATCTCAGTCCATCTCATCCTACCTACCACCACATACTTCTCCGATGACATCCACTCCACCCACTTCCCGTAATCCGTTTATTCCGCGTGGTAAATTTCTTCCTATGATGGTCCAATTTGACGTTATGCTGATACTATATGCTTTCCCCAGAGATTGCGGCGTCAACTATACCCAGACCTGGGGCAGGCAAAGTCGCATCTCAGTATCTGAATGCCTACTCAAGCAGTGGATTTGATATGTTCGGAATTCTGGTGAGTTCACTTCAACTCAGCGGAAGTATTGTCGTATAGGTAGGCATTGCTAAAATTTATTCTCTTCAAGGCAAAAATTGCAAATCGACCAAATCCAGAAATAGATATCGGTGCTGTCGACATGTCGTGTGCATTTATACTTTGTGACGTTACTTCTCATGACGACCCTATCGTCTATGTTTCTGATGCCTTCGAGCGGTTGACCGGCTACACAAAGCATGAGATTCTTGGGAGGAATTGTCGTTTCTTACAATCTCCTGACGGCAAAGTTGACCCAGGAACGAAAAGGAAATATGTAGACGACCAGACAGTTTATCGACTAAAAGAAAAGATTCAATGCCGAACAGAGGTTCAAGTCAGCATGCTCAACTATAGAAAAGGTGGCCAGTCATTTGTGAACCTTTTGACCATGATACCAATACAGTGGGATACGAGCGATTACAAGTTTTATGTTGGCTTTCAAGTTGATCTGGTCGAACGGCCCAACGCGGTTACTAAGCGAAATACTGGTAAGTCTGACAAGAATAACACACAATCCATGCGGCTTTCACGGATCACGTCTTTCTCAGCTCGGTTGCAAGAAATATCTAACAATTGATGGGTTAGATGGCTCCTATACGATTAACTACCAACGAGATCAGCTTTCTCGGTACGTCTTACATGCGCCTGAAACACGTAAGGCCCAGCCTAGGTTGTCAAACAATATCAGTCATGACGAAGCTACTTCCGCCCTGAGAACAATTGGCGCGGGAGCCAGGAATAACCGATTTTTAGATCGCGTTTTACTCGAAAATGCCGACGATGTAATTCATGTTCTATCATTGAAGGGACTCTTTCTGTACCTATCACAGTCTAGCTCTAGGCTTCTTGAATATGATCCAAGCGAGCTTGTGGGAAGATCAATATCATCTGTCTGCCATCCCAGTGACATTGCACCGGTCACCCGTGAACTGAAGCAGAGCACAGCTGGATCACCTGTCAGCGTGGTATACCGGTTCCGGCGTAAGAACAGCGGCTATATCTGGATTGAAAGCTATGGGTCACTACACATCGAACCCGGGAAAGGACGCAAGTGTTTGATACTCGTCGGTCGTCAGCGCCCTGTATATGCTTTAGATCGATCTGGTATCGTTGAATCGGGAGGGATAGGAGAGAATGATCTGTGGACGAAAATGTCTTTGTCGGGAATGTTTCTATTTGTGTCTTCTAATGCGCGTGCCCTCCTCGATAGGACGCCAGCTGAAATGGTAGGAAAAGGCATACAAGACTTCATGCGAACTGACTCACGCGGTGAGTTGGGTAAAGCCTTGGAACTCGCCCGTACTGGACGTCAAGCCACATTCAAGCATGAAGTCAGACACAAGCGTGGCCATGTTTTACAGGCACAGACAACATTGTTTCCAGGAGACGCAAACCCTGGAAGTAAACCTTCCTTTCTCATTGCTCGGATTTATCTTCTGAAAAACTCGCGCTCAACTTACATCCAAAAACGTAATAGCCCGGCTGTCGTGTCATCCTCTGCCTCTACGACCGACATACCTAGCTCTGTGGCCGTCGCATCGACAGCTTCACTTATTTCCCTACCCGAGCAAAACCAAATAACCGCACCAACGGAGGCGGGCTCGCACGGGCTGCCTTTGGGCACTCAAGACGAAGCCCTTCTGTCAGTCAACAACATATTTGAGGAACTGAAGACAGTTCGAAGCTCTAGCTGGCAATTTGAACTGAGACAACTCGAGAGAAATAACCGCTTACTCGCCGAGGAGCTACAGAGTCTACTGAGCCGTCGCAAGAAGCGTAAGAGGAAGAAAGGGACGGGCCCATTAGAGAAATCGTGTGCAACCTGCGGGACGCGAAATACACCTGAATGGAGGCGTGGACCAAGCGGGCATCGTGATCTATGCAACAGTTGCGGATTACGATGGGCTAAGCAAGTGAGTATATCTATGTTCATATCTACCTGTGCTCATCCATCTCTAATTGCAAGTCTTCTACAGAACGGCCGCATATCACCCAAAAAACTGACCGATCAAAACGATAAGAATTCAAGTTCTGGATCGGCGAAAGCCTCGCCGGGAAGTGCGACTGACGAGAGACCACAGGATAAATAATAGTAAGGCATAATAATCAATAAAAATCAGACCTTTCTTCCTCTCTCTCTTTAAATCTTCCATGACAAATGGATGAGCAACGAATTTACGGCTAACAGAACGGAATGAATATCGCTGAATTCATTCATGTAAAGGACATACACTTGTGATTGGACAGAGCAACTACTGAAGTCTTACATATGAAGTAGGAAGAGCCCTTGTCTTCAAATCAACTTTTATACCTAATACCTATATCTTTTGACTTGCTAATACTCAGAGAGAGAGATTCATAATGAGTACAAGATGAAGTTACAATTAACAGAAATGATCAATTAGCAAATCAATATAACCTAACGAATATACATGCATGTAGAACAACGCTAGGAAAGATGTGCAGTTTATCGAAAGGAAAACAACAAGATTGAAGCAAGGGCAAAAAGTGATGTGATGCTGATTAAACTAGATACCTTTAGAAGAAGAATCATTTAGCTAGACTAGCTAGCTATATCCCTCTATCCTTTAGAACATGTTTGAAAATGAAAAGAAAGGAAAGGAAAAAGAAAGGAAATAATAGACTCGAAGGAGAATGAAGATGATTCACTTCGATAGTCGACAGAGGGGAATAAATCAACGTGAGGAGGCCAGAGGTGATTGTTTAATTACTAGAAAGACCAGCGTTAGTATGTACTAAATATATATATATATATATAACGTTAGACCTAAAAAATCATGTGGTGGAACTTACTATATTTCAATCGGCGAGATTTGATCAAGTGTATACAGCCAATTTCCACCTTGTTCCTCTTTCTCGAGCCTGTGATTATTTGGTCAGCAACGAGATTATCAATCATTGAAAGAGGGGGGAGAGAAAAGCCTTACCAGTCATACGGCCAGCTAATTAGATGGCCCTGGACCATATTGAGTAATTCATCAGCATGGCGCAAATCAATCACTCCGTCTGAAGCGTGGAACTCTCTTCTGGAGCTTCGCGTCATCGTTCGGCGACGTCGGTAGGTCCCTGATGGTTGCGATTGC
Source organism: Talaromyces atroroseus (assembly GCF_001907595.1). Taxonomy (NCBI): domain Eukaryota; kingdom Fungi; phylum Ascomycota; class Eurotiomycetes; order Eurotiales; family Trichocomaceae; genus Talaromyces; species Talaromyces atroroseus. Next base: position 2,854,504 of record NW_017971433.1, read on the forward strand.
GATTGCGACTGAGTCATGTTCAGAGCGCTTGAGTATGTGACTGAGTGCGAGCCGGTGGTTCTGTCTTTTTCGTTTTCGGTTGAAGGAGCATTTTCACTAGACTGCAGTTCTGGACCTGGGCCGTCTACTGGCTGAGTTTGGGTTTGATTGTTGCTGCCTTCAGAATTATCCATTTCTTTCAGCGCGTTCTTCTCGTCTTCAGACGTGCGGCTCTCGGATGATCCATTGTTGCTGGGTCTTTCAGCCGTGGGTTTCTCCGAGTCTTGTTGGCCATTGTTTGTGTTGATATTGGTGGCAGTAGATGGATTGGAATTCTGCGCCTTCCAAGCATCCGTCTGTTGGTTTTGCGCTTCCACAAACTTCTCGCCATATGCAGTGTATTCTTTGTATTCCTTCCACGACTTGACTTGACTGTCTGGCATGCACCTGAATACGGTTCTGTAGATTTTTGTGTTGTTCTCCGCAATTCTCTGCCATGTATCGTAGTAAAATGTCTCGTTGACGGGATCCCTCATACAGTGTTCATCGACGAATGGTCGTGTCATTGTTCCTGCTAGAGGATGACTGCTTCCAACAGGTCTAGAAGGGTCTTTTGATGGCAACCATGACCCGCCGATATCAGCGTCGTTCGTCTCGGGCAACGGTTCCAGATGAGAGAAAGGAGATTCATGGCTATCTAACGGTGATTCAATCTGCCTAGGCGCAGGCGGTAGGATTGATTCTTTGACAGCTTCGTGTTGTCTCTGCTCCTGTTCGAGATCTCTGAGCGTCTTTCTCGGGTTACTTATTGTTCCTTTCCCCTCAGAAGCGACATCGTTCACAAGAATTTCGGTCGTATCGCGCAAGATTGCAGAATCCCGTCCAAGACCAAGACCAGCTTCCAGATTCATGTTCATGCGGTCAGCACCATGCCCAGCAACCTCATTCCGATGCTCAAGGTTGTCCGTCACTCGCGGGTCTGCAGTGAGCTTTCTGCTGGATTTCAGATTCGGATTGCTGCCTTGTTCCCAATCAACATCATGGTTGAAGCTATGCATGTCTTCGGATCGCGTCAAAAACTCGTCCTGAATTCGGTGTCGGCGCTCAATCATTTCCCGTTTATCTTGTTTTTCACGCTCTGCTGAATTCTCGTCAACTCCGTTGGCCTGGCTATCCACAGAGTCGGCGTCACTCTCGCTGTCGCGTCTATTGCGCCCTCCTGATGCTGCTTCCCTGGCTAGGTTTTGGTCAAGTAGCTCATCAACGTCAATACCGAGATGCTCTCTCATCAACCGCATTCGCAAGGTGTGCGGAAACCTTCCAACAAGGTAAGGTTTACCGTCCATTGTCGACCAGATCATATCGGTGTCTCTCACGACGGCGGCACATTCAGAGTCGCGCGAGCCAAGCATGGATCGCTCGTTGATATTTGCAGACCCAATAATGGCCGCTCGATCGTCTACCACCATACATTTTGCATGGATATAGAGCTGTTCAGTGACCAGCTGCTTGTTCGGCCCAATTCTGCCCCATGTTCGCAGGCTGAAGAACTGTATATAGTCCTCAGGCTCAATACCCTCGGCACGGAGCCGCCCAAAGATAGAGGTCTCGCCACGACAGATACTACGATATTGACATTGCATGATAAGACGGACGCTCGTTCCGCCTTCGGAATCGACGGTGTTCTGAAATCCGGGCATCAAGGGAATGACAATGACAGCACGCCATGTCTCTCCATTGCGCGCCGCTCTTATGACTCTTTCTACCAGTGCGTCGCCAATCAGATTTTCAACCTTCCTACCATCAATCTCGCATGTACTGATGAAAAATTGATTTTCAATGTACACAAAATGCTCCGATTGTTCAATTAGCTTGACGTAGGCATTCATGATGCTGTGTTCCGTCACATCTGGAGTTCCTAATGACCACATGCTGGCTGAACGCAGAATCTGGACTTCGCACGTGCCATGAAGACCAAGCGCTTCGAGGTCCGCAGGGTTGAAATCGGGTGGAGGAAGCAGGAACGGTGTTGGTCTGGTAGGTTTGCGCTGACGCAAGATATAATTCCATCTCTGGACGAAGTGTCTTGTTAGATCTCGGGCTGGCTGGCCTACTACATGCATAGATATGTCGTGCCAGGGCATCCGAGGGATAACATTACGGTCGTACATCTCCTCATAAGGCTTGTCCAAATCGTAAAAGTCCTGGACACGAGGGTTGGAATAGTCCTTTCCTGGCCAGAGCTGGCAGTGATCCGCATCCTTTGGACCGTCAGATGTCTCAAATCCAGTGGGTTTATCGTCCGTAAGCATATGTTGAGGGGTGTCCCATCTTCCGAAGCAAAGATCGATTCCTCCGACGAATGCAAGTGTGTGGTCGACAATGCACAATTTCTCATGGTGGGCCCAGAAAAAGGTGTTCTGCCTAAACTGGTTGGGAGATCTCTGCACAAAGACGTTGGGGTGAAGGTCAAGGAGGGAGAACTTTGAATATTCTGAATCGATAGGAATGGCCGAGTTGATGTTCCGGTACATAATGACAAAGACCTTGACGCCTTCTTGGGCCTTTCTTTGAAGCAGTCGATCAAGCCTCCACTTCTGACTTATCGCAGCTGGACGCCGCATATACAGCTCAGGACTCAGCCACCAGTCATGAATGTAGATGACATCCTTCGCCTGATTGATTGCACGCGATACGAGCCACATATGGTCACGGCCATCCACTAACCACTGGGCAAAGCAAGCCTTTCGCACTGGAGCAAAACTATCAAAGCGATTTGGCTTCGACCAGGGGGTATTCTGAACCATGAACCGGATTGAATCTTCGAATTGATGCAACTGTCTCTCGTTTCTTGCAAGCAAGCGCAGCTTCCGCTCCGAATTCTCGAGCCTGAGAGTATGATGTTGAGGATGAGCCGCCGAGTCCTTTGCTGAACGCGCAATTTCTTTTGCGTTCTGATCTCTGAACCGGACTTTCTGAGACTGTAGCTTGAAATAAGGGTCTACAAGGAAGACATCGTAAATGTTCATTTCTTCCGGTGAATCAACACAGACAACGTAGCTGTGGCGTACGAGGAACCACTTCGGTGAGTGTCGCTTCTTGAGTAAAGCCGGTCTCAGAGCCTTTCGGAAATCGAGACCTTTCGCCGACTGTATGATCAAGAAGCCTTCTTTCCCATGATAACTTCCTTCTGCTGCTAGACGGACCCCTAAAGCGGAAAGTTCAAGGAATTTGCATAATCGGTTACTATCAGGACGGAATATCAAGAACCGTATCATCTTCTGCAAATAGTTTTCGAGTTTCTTCCGCTGTCGTTCGGTGTAGGATCTCCTCTCGCCTGTCGCTGTTGCTGCGCCTTCACCTCCAGTGGCATCACCCTCCAGGGGACCTCCAACGCTAGAGCGACGGCGTGCTATGGCAAAGGAAGAGCGTCTCTTTCTCGCCTTGCGGCGACCTTCATTACCACTGGTCGCGTCCGCCCCGGTTTCGTCGCCAGCGCCGTCTTCTTCATCCTCTTCCCGTTCGCTATCGAGGCCTCGAACACCGCGCAGATAAGGAAACGCGCTTCTGGGGAAGCGCGGGAGATAATGCCCACTGTCCTGGCTTTTTAATTGAATGTACTTCTGAGTGCCTATCTGTAGCTTGTATTTTAGATGCAAATTGGCGAAGTCTCGGAGAGTGCGGTGTATAATCCATTTCATCCGCGTCATCCCACTTCCGTATTCCAGCTCGATACGAAAAACGAGATGTCGGTCTCCGGAATTTGAGTCAATCCGGCTGTCTGTAATCTGCACCTTGAGCTGTTCAAGCAGGATGGGAATGCGCCTACTTCCATGTTCATCGCGTTGAAACATGCTAGCAAGGATCAAAGCAGCGGGAATACCTGAGGTCAATTCAGCCAATAGCTCTGCAGATTTAGCATGATCTACTGTATTGTCTGCCTTGCGTCTTTGCCCGATCAATTTCAATCCAGCTTTGATTTGGCGCCATCTCTGTGCACTTAGGCTAGATCCTCTCTCGGTTTTGTGCCGCCTCCATATTTCTTTAGATCCCTCCTGCTCGCCAGTTGGAGTACCAAAAGTGGTCAGCCTCCTCAGGTTCATAGGTCTTCTCTCCTCGTTGTTATTGTTGTTGCTGTTCTGGGCATCTTGCCGCCCACTATATGCCAATCCTCGGGCACTAGACAACCATGCATTGCTTCTCTTTCTCCACTGCGAGTCCATGTTCAGCCTATCTCGACCTTCATCTTCCGATACACCATCGCGAAGTTGAGTGGATAGATCAGTGGTAGCCCTCCGTTGCAGCAAACCGGGCCTTTGATTTTCCGAGTTATGATAAAACGAATTGAACGAGAAGAGCCCTGGGCTTGGAGCAGCAGGCCGGGGAGTAGTCGGGGCCGATGCGTGCGGTTCCCTAGAATCTTTCCTAGCTGGCCGCGGTCGTTGTGTCTTTTTCCTCCTGCGCAGTCGCAATCGTTGTTCTCCAGCGCTCTCCTCGGCGTCCGCGTCTCCTTCACTTCCGGCGTCTGATGTTTCGGGGTACGTGAATTGTTCTCTTTCGGATGCCGGTGTATGCACGTCACTGGCATAGCCATTCTCAGTACCTCCACCGGGGCCTCCCACTGGAACAGTAGCCAGACTTGGAGAGCGGGAATGTGAAGGGAACGACGGGGTTGCTGCGAAAGCTCTCAGTTTTGTGAAAAGAGACTGTTTCCGGTCCTTGGCAGACGCGTCATTGTTTTCCTCCTGGCCGGCAGAAGAGGACAGGGATCGCGTGCGCTGCGGCAGTTCATGATCTGATGATGCACCCTGAGTGAATTGCACATTTCGGGTGCCCGTGGGCGTTGACGCTCCAGGCGTAACGGCACCCCCAGGAAGCCCTATATGATTGTTTATATCGCTATTAGTTTTGTCGTCATTATTGGCCAACGAGTCTCCCTCTTCCTCCAGGATCGGCTGGTCCACGACGGTACCCCCTGGGAGACTAGAAGGGAACTTCGCCGATGCCCCTTTGTGCGTGAAAACGGACCCATTCTCTACCGAATCATTAATCACGGGGACGAAAGACGAAGGTCCAAAGGCTGGGGAAGCAGGTTGTTGCTGGCGTAGATATTTCTTGGAGCTTGTTCTGGGGCTGTTGTCGGTGTTGGCGTGCGACACGGGATCGTTGAGGTCGGCCATCCTGGCTATGGATTGCTATACCTGCTGGACAGGGCTTTATTTTCGCTCGGCCCTAGAAAGCGTAAAATCAAGAAATTTCAGTAAGTGCGCATTGTACCAGTGTGTTGTCGCAGGTGCAGGAGGTGGACTGTACTGCTTACTGCACAACCCCAGCATGCCGGAGACAACCTGATCCCTATTTATTCTTTGGGCGCGACCATTGGCCAGGAAAGAGGAAGCCGGTGCGAGTCAGGAGCACAGAATCGTGTGCAATAGTAACTTCCACGGCGTAGATTGCTCGCATGCTAAGGAAGTGAGGGAGTAAATAACGGAAGTTCTGTTGCATAACTACGTGGGTAGTCAACCTGCCCTTCCGGAGCCACGTGTGGGCGGTCGTCATGCTCGGCGTCTCCGCTGCACGGCTTTCGTCAACATCGACACGGGCTTGCAATAACAAACTGCCATATATGTCAATATCAATCAATCTACTAGGATTCGCAATGCCATCTCCAATCTCGCCGCTGAATAGTTATATCCCACCAACCCCATCATCCCCCCTCTCCGCAGAGACATTCCACATCGCCGGCATACTGACCACAGTCTTTGGCCTCGCCGAGATCCCTCCAGATGCCTCAGAGATCGTGTGTCTATGGCTGCTACATCCCCGCCAAGACTCGCAAAAAGACATGGTCGGGTTGGCGACGGCGATAGTTCACGATTACTACGACAGGAGAAAGAAGTCTTCCGCCAATTCGAAGCAAAAGGGATTTATAGCCGTAGCCTTTGATGCTAGAAATCATGGAACGCGGGAGATTGATCCCATGGCCAATCAGGCATGGAAGTCAGGCAACGAGAACCATGCTCCGGACATGTTCTCAGTATATTGTAAGTCGATGTAGATGTATAACTAATGTGTATGTATACGCCTAGAGCAATTGTCTTCTGATACGGGCAACTTTTTTTTACCTAGTTGGCACTGCACAGGATACCTCCACCTTGATCGATTTTCTGCCGGCATATATTTTCCCGAACTCAGAACGCTCCATCTCAGGCCATTTTGCGCTGGGCGTCTCTCTTGGGGGGCACGCCACCTGGCTGTGCCTGTTACATGAACCGCGCATTACAGCTGGTGTTGTGGTCGTTGGCGCCCCTGACTTTGTAGCCCTCATGGCGGATCGAGCTCGCCTCTCGAAACTAACATCTTGGCTTCAGGGTGATGCACCAGGAAGTGGTTTCTTAGGGTCAAAGCACTTCCCGACTGGACTTTTGGAGACGGTCCAGAAGAAAGATCCTGCTGCTGTTCTGTCTGGCCAATTGGATGCCTCAAAGAAGATTGAGTTTATTAGAACTGGTGTTTATGCTCATCCAGCTGATGATGATGAGGGCAAGGCGAAGACCCAATCTATTTTGGATCGTCATCTGCGCGGCAAAAGAATTCTATGCTTGTCTGGAGCAACCGATAAGCTAGTTCCATATCGTCTCTTCGAGCCCTTTATGTCATGGCTGAAAGGGATTGTGACCCCTGCCGGTGGTAATGGTGGCGACGGAGATATCTATCTGGAGGACATCGTCTTCAAGAATACTGCTCATGAGCTTACTGAGGCAATGATGCAAGAAGTCTTGCGCTTCATGTATGATTCTGTGTTGGCTCTCGATAGACCGAATGGTGCGAAGGTAGCAAAAATCTAAGTCCCAGTTGTCACTCATTACACGTATATTTTTAGCTCATTAGAATATCCATATGATCTATTAGTGTGACCTGAAAAAGGACACAAGGCCATCCTGACACAAAGAAGACGCTTTCACATCAGAGACAAGACTCTGCCGTATCCACGCCGGAAGCTTCGCTTGAATGCGAGAAGTCTCATATCTCCTATCAATCATGATAATAGCCGCGTAGTCATTTCGATGTCGAATAGCCCTTCCAATGCATTGATTCACTGCTCTCATGCACGAATTTTCAAAGAAGTCTCTTCCGGCCGCTTTTGCGATTGCTCGTCTGGTAGATTCGGGTTCATCTTGACGCTTTGCGTATGTCTGTTTCTCGATGTGCCCTATCTTTGCTTTCCATGCGGCAGAATGAATGTTTGGGAATGGAAGACCAATAATAAGGACACCTCTGCCTAGCTTGTCAGAGAAGTTGATGCCCTCAGACAAACGGCCACCGACAACCGAGAGTAAAAGCGCTCCGGATCCAGAATCAACTTTTTTCGAGTATTCAAGGAGAATATCGTCGGTAGAGTTGTCTTTTTTCTGATTTTCATATAGTATTGGCTTGTATTTCTCGATGGTAGAGTATAATGACGCTCCTCCCCCAGCTTTTGACGGCTTGTTCCAGGCATTAAGCACCTGCTTCAGATATTCGTAACTTGGAAAGAAGGCCACAACGCCATCCGGTATCACCGCACAAAGATTGGCCACTGTCTGTCCCAGATCTGCGATCTAGGCATTATATATATACAAGTTAGAATCGACTGAATCTCAAAGAAGGGCAGGCGGGGGCGAGAAGGGACTACCATTGTTTCCGAGTTTCGCTGGTCGAAAGTGAAATTGAAATCAGAACCAAGGACGCCTTTGGCGAGGATATGGGCTGTTAGGTTCTTCGGTGGGATGACATGCCCAAAACTATAAGTATCTAACCTGTCTGGTGACACATATGAGAATAGGTGGTCGGCGTAGTCGGACATCTATTGCATATCATTAGGCCATTGCTTCAAATATGCGGACATTCCTAAAACCCACCGGCGACATAGTGCCTCCTGCCAGAATGACAGCCCGTGCTTCATCCACAATGTCCCTGAAATGGTTCGTTGGATCCAATAACATATATCTCAATAGTATGCCATCGTTCGTTTTCTCAAGGAACAGTTGACCCTCATCAGAGGGATTCATCAGCGTCAGGATAAAACTCTGTACTTGAAAGAGAACTGGCACTGTCGTCTTTACCGCTTTGTCTGCGCTGTTCGACTGAGTGTTATGCTCAACGTAGCCATCGACTTTTCTTGCGAGTTTGCTTTCCTGCAGGTACCGGGAGAGTTTGTAGGGATTGATTTGATCTACTCCTTTTCCAGATACAAGATCTGAGTATTGAATGATCACTTCTGATGATTTGTTCTTCTGAGCAAGAGAGTGAAGATTGTCTGCAAGCGAACTGACGAGTCTGATAACTTGGGTCACATACACCCGGTTTTTACCCTTGAGCCGTGTCTGGAATTTCCGTGCGTAGGTCGTTAGCTGAAATAATGAAGTCCGAAGTTGATCCAACGTGACAGAAATAGAATGTATGTTTGCAATGGCATCCATCAAATTATGTGCTTCATCGATGATAACGACATGGTCACGGAGCGACAAGCCCAGAGCCTCTCTCGAAGACTTCTGAAGTAGTAGAGGATACGGAATAGTAACAATCTGTACTGACTGCCTTTAGAACAAAGTCGCACACAATTCCATCGTTTTCGCTCACCTCGCTATGATTAACAGCTGTCCGCGCAGCATAATAAGGACAGATGGCGAGCTGCTTGCCAATGAAACCTATGTCCTCTATATCTTGGACAGTCGATAACACATGATCACGAAACTCCGACAAAAGGTCCTCGGATTCTTTGGTTGGCAAGTACGAACACTTTTTGTTTGAAGCGACTCCCGACTGTTGAAGTTCCATACATCGTTCATTAATTGCTGTTGGGTTTCCCAGGCTTGAAACTCGAGGATTAATGCAAAGCTGTTTGCGAGAGCCTAAAGTGAGGTGTTTGATTATCTCTTCGAGCTCGGCATGTTCTTGTATTGGTCCGTCCCCTGGAAGCGAGGGGAGGCTTGACGGAAGGTTCACCTTTCGAAGCTCTTGAGCGAATTGAGACAGTTGAGAATGAGTGCGTGAACAGTAGTAAATCTTGGTTTGGTTCTCGAGTTCGCTTTCATCCTCCTTTCGGTCTGTGTCTCGACCTTTGAAGCGGTCGAGTAACGCTACAGTACTAGCAGATAATCCTTCTATGTTGCCTAGTCCAGGGTTTGAAGCGTTCTTCCCAATCTCTGTATCGCTTTCATAGTGGTCGAGCTCAAAGAAGCTTTCGTCGGCCGCGGTACCTTGGGCGACAACATCCGTTTTCTAGTACCATAAGTATGGTCCCAGAGCTAAATTCCGTGTTTAAATTCTCACCTGTTTTTTGCTCAGTCTCGGGAAGCTGTGTAACAGCTTCTCCTTCTTCTTCTTCCTTTCCTCCTCTTTTCTAATCCTGGCCAGCCTGTCTTCCAGTTCTCGCCATTTCTGCGTTAAAGCCTGAGTTTTCTCCTTCTTAGAATACTCGAGCATCCAATTCGGCTCGTCGTCGTCGGCTGGAAGTCACGTCAGTTCTGATGCCGTAAAATAGATATCAAGGTTACACGAATTCTCACCAGAAAGGTCACCGATCGATTTAAGAAATGCTTTGCGCTTGTGATCGCGAAGCCATGTCAGAGCGCCGCAGATCAGGCTCAACGATTTACCCTTTTGCAATGCCCTGGTCAGCCGAGTGTTTCGGGCTTCCACGCTCAAGCCATCCGTTACAAGAGACGAAATAAGGAGCAAGTCACAAACATACAGTTCCTAGACAATGGGGTCTTTAGAAAAGATGGGATCATCATAGCAAGGCTCGGCACGGACCTGTGGGAGACTCGAAGATACCGACTTTACCAGCTTCAAGACAGTCATACAGAGAGCTCATAAACTGGAGCTGGATGTCGTAGGGAGAGTACGGATGGTAGAATTTGTCCCTGGCAGCCATGTTCCAAGGTTGTATACATGTTGAAAGAGGGCAAGAGCAGGCGCGGAAAGAACAATCACCATGCCCAACTGGGTTAAGCGCGCCAAGCAGCGCTGACACTGGACAGCCTAGTACCTGAGGCTGCAACTTCTATTTTAGCCAATTTTTGTCACAGCCACGGCCGAAGGAAGTCAGCTTGTCTCCATCGGTGAGATTCCCGACGAAAGGGGGCCCGGTTTATAATTAACGACTCCTTTGGCTAGCACAGAGTTCATGCAATTTGGCACATAATCGTACTACATAGCCCCCATGCTACCATACTGATCCAAGTCGGCGCTGACAGGTAGTACTTGTTTGTATACTAGTAGTAGTACAGGTTGAATAAGTTGACGCCCGTGTCCTTGCCAGCGCTGCTACAATTCACGAGGTATAATAAGACAGACAATCATTGTTGCAAGCCCAAGCAAGAAGATTTCATTAAGGATCAATTTCTTTTTCGCAAGTCCGCTCCTCACCGATCAGGCATAAATTATAAACCCTCTCAGCCGCATCAAACGCGTTGAGCTGGGCGGCCCCGCGATTCGTGACCGACACCAAAATAATTCCATCCTGTCCAACACTTCCCCCTCCTCCTCCTTCTCCCGCCGCTGACGGACCATTAACTACATTCTTTACTTACCCCCCCCTTACCCCCAATTCTCCGGTCGATCAAGGAGCGCAAGCGTGCATCTCAGCATCTTGATCGCACTGCGTCTGATGTAATAGGGCCACTGCACGGTCTGCATTCCATCTCTCGCTGTGCAGTCCGCCTAGCCGAGCGCCGAGCCAGCCAACAGCGCTGTCCGACTGCAAACCCCTCCTCCTCCTGGCGTCCGCGGCCTTGCACACCACGCCAGCAAATAGCCAAAACGCATTCATTGCACAGCGTTTACCTGTCCTGAAGCCGCGCGCATCCCAAGGACGCACCATGTCCCGGCCACCGCAGGGCTATGGTCAACAGCAACCAAGAGTAGGCGCCACTTTTTATCCTGGTGGTACGGACGATTACTATGTCCCAGAAGTCATCTCCCCTTCTCCTCAAAGGTGAGAAATACAAGCCTGCGGCTCACCGCTTCCCTCGCCGAGTTTCGCAAGTGAAATCCTCTACGTTGGATCCTTTTTTTGTCCCCCCTCCACCCCCCTTTTGTTCTTCGAATTTCCTGCTAATTGCCCCTCTCAGAGTGATGCCTGAGGTCCCTGAAAACATGCAGGATAATATTGCCCATCTCGAGCACGAGGCTCGCGGTCCAAGGTCGTTTAGCGGTCAGCAACCACCGTCGTACGATCGACCCCAGTTTCCTGACCGTTCCTCTTCCATGCCCTCGCCAGGCTACAATAATCAAGACAGCTATTATAATGGTGCAAGTTCCGGTAGCAATTCATACAACCAATCGTCCGTCTACGATGGCATGGATCACCCGAACTTCTCTCCCTTCCCGGTGCTTCGCAATCCTCCCCCCAATGTCCCTCCAACTGACGAACAAAAGGAGGCAAATCTGGAAAAGGGGCGCGTCGCAGTTCTGTCGTCCAATGACCCGGAAATGCAGCTCGCTTGGGCTCAAGATGCCCTCTCATACGTGGAGATAGCCATGCAGAACGAGATGCGAACGTCGCAAAACCAGCCTGCGCGACCACACACGCCTCAGGTGGAACATCAGCTGAGGACGGATGCTCTGAGCATTGTGACTTTTCTCTCGGAACAGCGCCACCCGCATGCCGAGTTCATCAAAGGCATGTGGTTGGAGTTTGGTAAATTCGGTTTCCGCGTCGACAAGAAGGAGGCTTTCCGCTGTTATTCTCGTGCGGCAGAAAAGGGATATGCGCGCGCAGAGTACCGAATTGGCATGCAGTTCGAGAGCTCCAATGAGCCCGCAAAGGCGATAAGACATTATGAGAAAGGTGTTTCTATGCGGGATTCGGCCTCCTACTACGTGAGTTGTTGATTATGTTTTTTCCTGGGTTTTGGTTTGGTTTGTTTTGTTGCTAATTTTCGATTTAATGAACAGCGTCTTGGTATGATGATTCTCCTAGGCCAGCATGGACAACGACAGGATTACAGCAAAGGTTTGGAATACATTCGTTATGCTGCACAGACCTGTGATGAGAATGCGCCTCAGGGTGCTTACGTGAGTCGAGCCTAGAATTTCATTAGACGCACCTACTAAATCGAGCATACATGTTCTAGGTCTATGGAATGTTACTCTCCCGGGAACTACCTCAAGTCGTGGTGCCTGAGCAATATCTGCCCATTGATATCAACGGCGCTCGAGTAAATATTGAAAAGGCGGCGTATCATGGATTTGCCAAAGCTCAGGTCAAGATGGGAGCCGCTTATGAATTAGGTCAACTGGGATGCGATTTCAACCCCGCATTATCACTACATTACAACGCTCTGGCCGCTAGACAAGGCGAACCAGAGGCCGAAATGGCGATCAGTAAATGGTTCCTTTGTGGCCATGAAGGGCTTTTCGAGAAGAATGACGAGATCGCTTTTACATACGCCCAGCGCGCCGCTCAAAGCGGGCTACCCACTGCAGAGTTTGCGCTTGGTTACTTTTACGAAGTCGGAATTCATGTCCCCGTTGACATCCAGGAGGCCCGAAGATGGTATGCTAAGGCAGCTGCCAGTGGCAATAAGGATGCTGCCGGTCGAATTGACAGCATATCGCGTTCCAAGACCCTTTCTCGAAAAGACCATGAGCAGGTCGCCATTGCTCGAATTAAATCCCAATACGGATCAGCTGGTCGACCGCGACCGTCTTATGGAGGAGCAGCACAAGCCGCTGCTATGTCGCCGCCTCAAGAAACCTTGGAGATGCCCGACCCCTCACGGATGCGTATATCCGACGACGGATACGGAGCACCGTATGGAGCCAACGGACAGGGCTACGGACGTGGTAGCGCATATGGGGGTCCTCAACAACTAGCTGAGGTTCGCCCTAGCTCTGCGTTTGGAATCAACCCCAGTATTAGCTCAGGAAATTATGGCCCCGCTGGCCCTGCTAGTCCAGGCGGTCCAGGCCCAGGTCCAGGGGGATATGGCCGCGTTCCCTCGGGTGGTCCTATGGGATATCGTCAAGGTGGTTCTGGTCCCAACTCGCCTAAGATGCCACCGCCTGGCGATCCACAGGGTGGCCCCCGGCCAGATATCGGATATTCTGCACCTCTAGACTCGGACCGCCGACGACGACTCCAACGACCCGATCCTCAAGGCATGAGCCGGCCTTCTCCAGATATGAACCATGGCATGCCACCAGATCGCCGTGCCGGCAGAACGCCAGATTTCAGTAGCAGACAGTCGTCCGGTGCTTATCCTCCTCGAAACCAGTCGATGCCTCCAGGGTCAATGCCTCCAGGAGGCCCCGGCCGTCCTTCCCCAGCCACCACCCCACGACCACCTGGTGCTCCAATGAACCAGCCTCCTATGAGTGGCGCACCTCCTTCGAACCCGCCCTCGAAACCGAGCACTCCGGCGGCCAAGCCATCGCCCGCGCCTAGTAAAGGGCCAAAGACATTTGAGGAGATGGGTGTCCCTCAAGGAAAACATGAGAGTGAATGCGTAAGTTTGACTATTTCTTCTTTTCTTTCAGAAACCGTGGAAGCTAACGCACTGGCAGATTTTGATGTGATACCCGGCAATCTTTTCTTCATCTTTTATTTTTCATCCATCCGAAATGTAAATTTCCTTTATTTATCTGTCCTGATCTTCTTCATGTGCACAGCGCCTGGTCACATTGAACTGAAAATAAAAGAGTTATAAAAAACGATGTGATTTATCAATCCAGCCTATAGGATGGCTGGAGGTTCAGCTCGGATGTTTTGAGAACGGCAATCGCAAGATATCCAGCACGTGATGTGCATTGGTCAGCGCCTTCCTTTTATGTACTTACTATCCAGGCAGTCGCAGCCAAGACTTCCTTCTATTAGGCAGACCTTTGAAATGTTCATAACTTCATTCTATTCTCCCTTTCGGCATTCCCTGCTTTCGTATTGGAATAAGTAACTCGTTCTCCCAACAGACTTTGTGATGGCACCCCGGAAGAAGAAAGACGAGAAAGAAACCCCAGCCAGTGGTGAGTTTCCGCAGGTGCAGTCTTTACTTTTTCAGCCTGTCTGCCGTCTTGACCCAAATTAATTGATTCGTGCAACAAGGCTCGGCGCTTATCCTGGAGTATCTAAGTGAGTTCTGAGAGAGCTTGGAGGTTGGAGTATGCCTGCTCACAAGTGTCTTTCTGTGTGAACTTGTAGAGAAACAGAAGTACGTTGAAGATGATACAAAGGCTTGATATATGACAGCTCTAACTATGTTTCAGTCGTCCTTATTCTGTGTGTAGTGCCTTTCCCTGGGTCTGACTCTGGATGAGACAGAATACTTGGCTTATCGAATTTGTGCCAGGCTCTTGATATTTCCACTAATCTTCATGGGAAAGTCACAAAAGGTGGGCTCATACATCTCCAAACTTGATATGCGCGTTATGTTGCAATGACACTCATTTCTATAGCGTTCGCTACCAAGGTCTTGAAGGAGATGCATGACCGAAAGAAAATTGAAGCACGGGCAGCAGGTTCTCTTTTCCAGTGACAGACCGCTTGCTTGCGTACGTGATCTGACTGTACATCTGCTATCAGGAAAACAAATTGTTTACCATGCCATCCAGCAAGTCGAAGCAGGAGTTGATGCTACAAACAGTAATGGCCATCATGGTCAGCCAAACGAAGACTTACAGGGGAAAACATCCGCATTGAAAACCCGGGAGAAGGAGCTTCGTGAAAGACTGGCTGCGCTGAATGCAATTGTCCCTATCGCTGTGCTTCGTCAGCAGATAGCCGGTCTCGACGAGGCCAAAGCATCCTTGATTTCTGAAATCTCCAATCTTTCAGCAGAAGCATCATCAGATGAGGCTAATCGTGTCTGCAAGGAAGATATTGACCGCATTGATCAGGAATGGGGGAAATGGAATCACCAGGTTGTATCTCGCAAAAGGATTTTCTTGGAGTTCTGGGCTAAATGCACAGAAGTATTGCCGCCCGATACAACTCAGGCAGAAATGAAGGTTTGTGATATCATGATTCTGACGGCTTATTTTTGTTCGCATACAATGTTTAATTTTGATGATACAGGAGATACTCGGCGTGGAAGGATCTTTTTAACTACTCACGGGCAATAAGACTTGTCCCTGTTTCTTGTGTGACCTGACTGAAAGATACGGGATCGGCCTCTTGCAGGAAGATTGCCATCTTTACATTTGACCGTTTCGGGTCACCAGATGTACCAAGTGTCAGATGTTCTCGTAAAGAGGTGAACGAATTCTACAAGATGGCGAAATAACGACACATGCTTATCACATATCACTAAACCAAGACTTACTTATCTCTTGGGGTGGCAGATAGCTAGATAGGCAGCTAAACAACAAGGCACCTGCCTAATCTCTATGCATCGGCTTGGACCAAATAACAAAGCTAGTTAAGCTTCTGATTAGCATGCAGATGTGCTACAACAATGCTTTACTATGCGTGCTTCGGAACAGATTCCATGTAATCAGCGAATGGTCTCATTGGCTCGTCTGATTGCATTATCCGATTGCTCCCAGATGCTTAACTATACTAACTAACTATAGGTTAGTCGAGTGATTATTAAATCCAGCCTCCAGCCATCTTCTTCACAATTCTCTTCTCATCGGAAGAGGCAGAGAGAAAAAGGAAAAGGAAGAAGCGAGAAGAGCTGCAAAAGTGTGTTCTATAATATTCTTTTGTTCTTTTTGTTTTTCATTTTTCTTGGCCCTGGAGAAAATCCCATCTCCACCACTTTAACCCAGTTTGGGTCTTTTTTTGCCCCTCGCCTTTTTATCTCCACCCGAACGGACTTCTTTTCTCGCTCTCCTCCTTCGCCAATGAGCCAATCTCACCAACACCACCAGCACTTCCCGCCGTCTCTTACCTTCGAGGAACAAGGAGCTTCCCTTTCGCACGGGCCCCCAGCCCTTTCGCACATATATTACCATAATCCCTCCTCCGGTGGTCCTGGTGAGATGAGAACGCGCAACACTGCCGCTGCCGCTGCAGTTGGCCAGAACAATAATACTTCGACGACTCCTACTCCTACGACACCAAACGGCCATGGCCATGCTCATGCTCGGAACCTCTCCGGGGCTGCGCCGTTTGAGATGACTGCTCGCAGTCCTCCAAACACCAGTGCTGCCGCAAAGAGTGCGTATTGCGTCCGAGTAGCTATCTTCTTACTTGCTACTGAGACTGAACTTGTTGTGTCCCCTCAGATACGAAGCATGTGCCGTGCAAATTCTTCCGGCAAGGCGCCTGTCAAGCTGGCCCGGCCTGTCCCTTCCTTCATTCCACCGATGCCGCTATAGATTCTGCTCCGTGTAAATACTTCACAAAGGTACCTTTTTCCTTCTTCCTCGTCCTCGGCTTGTATGTTATACTATATGCAGTGGCTAACGGATCTGTTTTTTCCCTGACAGGGAAATTGTAAATTCGGCGCCAAGTGCGCTTTGGCACATATACTTCCGGATGGTCGGCGTGTGAACAGGCCCAATTACGGACCAGGAGGAGGGGGAGGAGGCAGTCATTTGAATTTGGGTGGCCGTGTGAATCCTCAGGCCTTTCAAAGTCAGGACTCGGCACTCACAAACTCGGTCTTGTCGCAGCAACGATTGAATGGGCAAGATGCTCGATACGCTTATCAATATGCCGGAGGCCAAGACGACCTGTTGGGAGTTCAGCCCCATCATCACCAACAACAGCAGCAACAGGCAATGGATGGACTCGGACTGTCTACGTCGGAAACCCCTCTTGTTTCGGATTCGAAATACGGCTCGCCCGTGGACGACGGTCGATTACCGACTTCACCCCCCGCAGCGTTGACTCTTCGTGACGTACAACTCCCGGCTTCGTTTGATAGCCAGGGTATATCCCATGTGGCGCGATATGGTCCGGTGGCCGCCTCGGTGCCTTCGCAATTTGGTCTCGACCTGGCTTCACCGCCAACGCACAGAGCGCCCTCCGACGCCTTGAGGAGCCTTCGTGACACCGCATTTGGGTCTGATATACGGAAACCGACATCGAATTTTGGCTCTTCCCCGCCTGCTATTCTCGAGGACTCCATTGGGTCGCGTTTTCTTCATTCCCAGCGGATGGTGCCTCGCTCAAAAGTGCTGTCAGCTAGCGTTCCCCGTCCGAGTATGCTGGATGACTGGGATGACAATTTTGCCATGGAAGAGGACTATCTCCCAGGCAATCTTCACGACGATGTCCTCACACCTCAGGAGAAAATGAGGAGGCTCTCCCGAACAGAGCATGAATTAAGCAGCAGCCAAAGGGATTTCGGTGCATTTGGCAGCATGACAGGCACAAGTGCCAACAAAGTCGGGTCGCCGCTGGCATCCAGTCCCTCAAGATTTGGCGCATTGTTTGCACGACAACGGCAGAAGAAAGAGGAGGAGGCGCTTGTTGGTGGTGGAAGTGGCACTGCAGCTTCGTCCCTTAATCACGTCGGATCCCCACTGCGCGAGTCCTCGCTTCATTTCATGTCGAGTCCAAATCTGCGTCCAATCGGCAGTCGACCCACGTCAGGAGATATTTCGCCATTTGTATCTAGCCCCACGAATCGTCATCAGTCTTCGATGTCTATGATATCGCAACAACTTCATAACATGTCGCTTCCGACAACAGGTTCTACACGACAACAGCAACCATCTCCTTCCAGTAACAATTACTCCTCATCAAGCACTACTCGATTCGACCGCATCCCTGCAACATCGCCCATGACATACGCCACAAGCCGCATTGACGAAGAAGAGCAGAGCGATCTCGTATTCTCCATGGAAGAGGAAGAAAGCAACAAACGGAATAGCGTTGTATGGAATAATCACCAGTCATTCAACCACAACAATAACGACGACAGCGGCAGCAAACCTACATCACCCTCCTCGTCGACCACCACTAAAGAGACGCCTATTCTATCGACGACAGCCCTTGAATATCAATCATAGCGTTTTTCCTCCTTTGTGCAATATATGTACGTATAAAAGAAAGGACAAGAAACATGGAGAAAGAGCAGGGGAAAAAAAGAAATCATAAAAGAAGATTTTACTCATGACGGCGTTTCCATTTTTCACTTCTTCCCTCCCCATTTCCATAAAGATATTATATGCTTCTCGCTTTCACGGTTCCATTCTGTTTTGTTTGACTTCGTCTTGATAATGACAAGCCTCTTATAATTATAAGGCGTACATTGGATTGGAAAGAAGATTTATTATTTTTTTCAAAAAAAAAAAAAAGATTGGGAAATTTGGAGGTTTTCCTTTTCTTTTCATGTCATTTTACTATTGGATGCGCACACATTACCTAGATAGATAGATATGCGAGAACATACTTCTATACATGACATGCATATATCTGATTTGAATTTCTATATTAGCATCAAGAATGGATGCCTGAGGTGTAAATCGAGGAGGCTTGAAAATCACGGGTCGAGCCGCAGACCCACGCGTACTACGTCGTTGGCGTGGGAGATCAGCATTATGGCTTTTCTATTTGTTCTTCTAATCCTACTGCGTTTTGTCGAACAAATAGGCTCTACATTTCTCCTATTCTATCTCTGGCGGATCCTTGCTCATACTACGACTATTATCTTTGTAGAGTAGTTTTGGCAGGTCTTCTAAAGACATCCATGGATGTACAGCATATTGGAATATAGACTGACATTTCCATTGCTTGCAGTCCTATCGCTGGCTTCAAGCAAAATGGCCAAACCTACTGCTAACTTCTAGGTTGATCATTAACTTCATGCATGCGGCCTAGCAATGCCATCCAAACAACAATGAGCATCAAAGGTCAAGTGGGAAGCACAGGTCTTAATCACACAAAAAAAAAGGCAGTTCAAAGCATGTCCACCTCATCCTTGGCTCCCTCCTGCTGGTCATCCTCACCTGTGGAATCGCTGCTCTCTTCGACGCTTTCAGGCACTCCACCCCATTCAATGTCGTGATCAATAGGCTTCAAGAAGAACTCATGCTGCAATGCCTGCCTCGCGGTGAGTCTTTTCTCGGGATCCAATTCCATAAGTCCCGAAAGCAGACGAATGGCCTGTTTCTCGCTCTCGGTCAGATCTTCCACACAGCTTGACCAAATGATGAGTTTCTCCCAGCTGTGGCCCTTCTCCCCAATTGTAGGAATGTTGGTCTCGAAAACCTGCCCATGCAAAGATGCGGCGTGTTTCATGCGTCGGTTGCCAAATATACTTGCCATCTCAACCAGGGCGTCGACATCGTCGGCGGAATTGAAGAATGGGAACCGACGCCCGAGGAATGTGAGCAGGATGACCCCGGCAGACCACATATCTATGGCTGTTGTTTGCGATGTGCACTTGAACAGCACTTCCGGCGCTCGAAACCCACGTGTCCCAGCTCGGTTGGCTCTTCGAGAGGGACGAGGGTCGTTTTTTGGATAGCCGTTTGGTAGGTGCATGGAGTGCGTTGTATAGTAACTCATGTGGATTTTATTTCGTCGCACTGACGGAGTATATGTGCAATAGCAAGGTCCGGCATAGTCAGATCCCATACGCTGTAGATTCATAGTCAGTTCACGTGTCTATCACGGATTGCATTTTCCTATGAAGCGAGTTTTTGCGTACCTCTGCTAGCCCAAAGTCCACTAGGACTCCTCGTCGCTGCTCGGGATTATAGAGGAAATTTCTGAGACATTGTCAGTTTTTTCTGAATGCATACATCAAGGAAGTATCTTCGTACGTGGGTTTGATGTCGCGATGCAAGATACCATGCTTATGAACAAACGCCAGCGCTGTAAACAGGGACTGAAAGTAATGACGCATGTCCCGTACTAAGAATGTGCGGTACTGAATGCGAAAATCTGTATGTGGGAAATATGGAAGAACTGCCACAACTTGGTCCTGGTGCCTGAAAGCTGTGATGAGCGGACAGACAGAGCGAGATCCTCGTAGTTGGTGTAGCAACTCCAATTCGTTCTGGATGCGGAGCGGGCTACTCGTAACATATATCTTTTTGAGCGCAACATATCGTGGCTTCTTCTTGCCATTACTCGGTACAGATTCCTTCAGATTGTCCCCTAGGCGGCGCTTCTTGGTTGGAGGAACCTCCCAATTCTTCTCGTCAGGATCATTGTCGATGTCCCAATCGTTCTGATAACCATCGTATAATAGATCTTCTGCTTTGTATACGGTGGAAAATGTTCCTTGGCGATGTCAGGTGCGTTAGCTTCACGTGTACTTCTGTTGTTGAAATGTCACGATAGAATAGACTATTTACCCTCTCCGATCCGATTGATCAGACGAAATCTTCTTGAGATCCCTCTAAAAGTACTCTCTAGTTTTCGCATATCCTCCCTGACCGATGCGTCAACTTTCTCACCCGCCTCCGTGTCCATGGTCTCGTCGGACTCGTGAGTCCTTTCTGTGTTATCGTCTTCACGCTTGGAGATGTTCGCCGGGTTGTCTTCTGGACAAGAGAATTTTTCAGCAGGGCGAGGGTTGGCTCGCGCAGCTTGGTTGGATACGGACCACTGCTTCATGAGCTTGGCCCTGTCCTCCTCCTCGGTTTCGTTTTCCGACGTGCCGTCCTTGAATCTCAAGGTGTACTCTGGATCGAATTTTTCTGCGGGGCGAATGTCGGCTTGCGCGAGTGGTTCCCCGTACATATTGCGACGCGATCTTATAGTGTAATAATTATCACGAGAGAATCATTTTTTGACCATCCAGTAAGCGCAGAAAAGTCACGGTTTGTAAAGAGCCCGAATATGGGAGCCGTTGACGCGCGCGCGCTTGTGACGTATCAATTGAAACTATCACCGACTCGGATAAGTTGTTTATCAGAGCAGCTAACTGAACTCCACAGCGACGGACGACAACAACAACAACAACAAAACAAACAAAACAACATAAACAATGCGATTAGCCAAGCAGTCGGCTTGCTATGGATTTATTGAGAATCTCAACGGCTGCCACGCTGTAAATAGCACGTTCTCATTAACTCTATATTAAACGGATCTGGATAACGACCACGAGAATCCTAACTTACTCGAGGTCGAAGTAGTATATAGTGCACTAAACGCTCCTCGCACCAATCACGCATCGACTCCCCTCTGAACATGCACGAATGGAATAATATCCAGGGTAGCCTAGATCTTAGTTAGATCTCCAGAGGAGAGAACTGTTCCATGTGGCATAACTAAATGAATTATGAATGTCTATGGCGCGCTTTCCCCGTCTCGGCTAGTCCCGGCTGGAAAGGGCAAAACCCAAACAAGCAACAACAGCGACTCCCCCCGCCTGCCCTTTCCGCCTCTCTCTCTCTTCCACCACCACGACTGTCACCAGCCATCGCCCCAGCCAACATGGAGGACAGGGTGGATTTCGACATCAATGACTCGCTCAAATACTACCTGAGCGACCCCGCCTCAGTGCCCACGCCCGACGCCGAGCCCGAGTTAGTCGACTGCGAAAATGAGACTGAGCTGCTCTCAATATCGCTCATCGACGGAGTCATCAACCCCATTGTCGATGGCGTCGTTGCTAACCCCGAAGCACTGATGCGGCCTTCGTTCTTCGATTCGCTGCAGGTTCTTCTAAAGTGCGCAAGATCCTTCGCATGGCTTGGCTTTGAACTGAACTGAACTGACCTTTGCAACTGGCAGATGCTGCACCGTGTTACCGTCGAAGAGTCTGAGCAAGATCCTCGATCTGATCGTGTCGGGGCTCGCTGTCGAAGCCGATATCATACATAGCGACTTGGAGGCCGACGAGCAGGAGGCTGTCCAACAACATAAGCAGCTACTGGAGATGTACGGCTTCTTGCTGCAATGGGCTCTCTCGGCCGTGGAAGTCAAGGCCGCCGAGAAGCCCGCGGCTGCCGCTCCTGCACGTCGCGCTGGGAAATCCGGAAAATCAAAGCAATCGGCCAAAGATGGAAATTGGGATTGGACAGCGCAAATACAGATTTCCATGGAGGTTATGTGCAAAGTGCTGAAACTGAAGCTGGGAAAGATTTTTCTAACAACCTCCGACCGAGACACTTTCGTCAATCTCTTCACCCGCTCAATATATCTACTGTTGGAAAACGAACAACGCGTAAAAAATATGGCCATTCGGATGCACGCTTTCAAAGTTCTATGTATTGCTGTGAAACACCATGGCCATGCTTTCGGTACGTTTGCGCTTTAGCGGGGAGGCTGTCTTTGCGGTTTCTAACAGATCTATAGGCGCTCAAACTTCCATCGTACAGAGTTTAACCTATTTCGAACACTTGTCTGAGCCAATGGCCGAGTTTCTTCATATCCTTGCAGAGCAATACGATTACACGCAATTAGGAGATGAGATTTTACGGTAAGAACCACTGTTATTTGAAAACTTAAGAACTCAACCTAACGTGTGCGACAGGGAGCTTGCAAATAAGGAATTCAATAGTAATGATACGAGAGGCCCCAAGTCAGTGTCTACTTTTATAGTGAAACTGTCAGAGCTGGCTCCCCGACTGGTCATAAAACAAATGACGCTGTTGGCAAAGCAGCTGGATAGCGAGGTATGAAAACTTCGAATTTCCACAAGACAATGGCTTACCATTAAACTTCTTAGTCATATACACTACGCTGTTCTATTATCGAAGTGTGTGGTAACCTAATCGCCGACCTCAGCAAAGAAGAAGAGAGAGGCGATAGCTCCAAGTCACAGATCAATGCGTTCTTTGATGTGCTCGAAGAACGCTTCCTAGATATCAACCCCTACTGTCGTTGCCGCGCAATCCAGGTTTATATGCGACTCTGTGACCTGGATCAAAAGTTTCCCAAACGCCGGCAAACAGCTGCTGAATTGGCAGCTAGAAGCCTCGAGGATAAGAGCAGTAATGTCCGAAGGAACGCCATCAAACTTCTAGCAAGGCTTGTGTCTACGCACCCCTTCAGCGTGATGCATGGTGGCCAGCTGGCATACGAGGACTGGGCCGCGCGTCTTGAAGCCGTCGATGCTGAGCTAAATGCTCTCAGACCTCCTCCGGAGACTCCAGGACTAGGCGAGACCCATATAGATAGTGAGCTGTTGGATGATGCGACGCAGCTTCCGGACGAATCTCCTTCAAAAGCACCAAGGATGACTGACGAGGAGAAAGCCGCCGCCGTACAGAAAGCTGCGGAGGAAGCTGCAACGTCAGAACTTCTTACGAGATTGCAGTTGACTCGCAAATACTATCTAGAAGCCCTACGTTTCATCCAAGTTTTACATTCAGCTTCACAAAACGTATGCCAACTCCTGTCAGCCCGCAACAAGAGTGAGGTCATCGAAGCCATGGACTTCTTCGTGGTCATTGATGCATACAAAGTGGAGACCGCCAGAACTGGGATTAGACGCATGTTACGTCTCATCTGGACCAAAGGAAATAGTGACGAAGGGAAGGGCGTCCAAACGCATCTGATTGACTGCTACAAGGGCCTCTTTTTCGATGCACCAGGTAGTTTCAGTGCGAACGATGCCGCAAATTACATTGCTCGCAACATGATCAGCTTAACTTTTGGTTCCACCCAGGCAGAGCTAACCTCACTTGAACAACTGCTGAGCACGATGATGAAATCGGGTCACATATCAGAAGCCGTCGTTGCCAAGCTCTGGCAAGTATATAGTGTACAGAGAAGGGAGATATCGAAGGCACAGAGACGGGGATCGATCATTGTACTCGGAATGCTTTCACTTGCTGACCCAGAGATCGTCGTGAGGGAAACAGAGGCGATGTTGCGCATTGGCCTTGGAGACCTTGGAAGGTCTGATCTTGTGCTTGCGCGATATACCTGCGTCGCCTTGAGGCGAATGGCCCCTGGCCGTCAAGCTAAGAATAAAGAAAATGGTATCGCCAAGTTGCCTAACGATCATCCTGTACTGGCCAAATTGGCAGCAATTACAGAAATTTCATCGGACAGCAAAGAATGGTACGGAGTAGCGGAACAAGCAATCAGTGCTATCTACGCACTTTCGAAGCACCCAGATGTCCTGTGTTCTGATATCGTTCGGCGAAAGACAAGGGCCGTTTTTCAAGCAAGCGCTCGCCAATCCCCTAGTCAAACAATGCTTGAAAATGCGGATCAACAACCGTCTACTGCAAATAGCGAGGCTTCAGCAACGACTTCTAAAAGCACGTCCTCCGGACTGTCTCAATTGCTCTTTATAGTCGGCCACATTGCTATCAAGCAGATAGTCCACCTCGAGCTATGTGAGCTTGAATTTAAGAGGAGAAAGGCAGAGCAAGAGAAAAACAAAACAAGCAATGCAGACTCTCAGCAGAAAGACCAGGAAGATGACAACGAATTAGATCTCATTGGCGGAACAACGGAAGATGATTTCACAGAGGCCATGGCACACATTCGAGAGCGAGAACTTCTCTACGGGGACAGCTCCCTGTTAACCAATTTCGGCCCTCTGGTGACCGAAATTTGTGCCAACAACAATGCTTATCCCGACCCAAATCTCCAAGCTGCTGCGACGTTATGCATGGCCAAGCTGATGTGCGTCTCTGCAGAGTATTGCGAGAAAAACTTGCCACTTCTCATCACAATTATGGAGCGTTCTGAGGATCCTATTGTTCGCAGCAACGCAGTCATTGCTCTGGGAGACATGGCAGTATGCTTTAACCACCTAATTGATGAGAACACGGACTTCCTCTACCGACGTCTAAACGATGGCGAAGCCTCAGTGAAAAGAACGTGTCTGATGACATTGACCTTCCTCATTTTAGCCGGACAAGTCAAGGTCAAGGGACAATTGGGCGAGATGGCCAAGTGTCTTGAGGACGATGATAAGCGGATTGCAGACTTGGCACGCATGTTCTTCACCGAACTGGCGACCAAGGATAACGCGGTTTATAATCATTTCGTTGATATGTTCAGTCTCCTGAGCTCGGAGAAGAATATCGAAGAAGGCTCACTGAGACGAATCATCAAGTTTCTTGCTGGCTTTGTCGAGAAGGTACTTTTCTCCTTCCCATTCCCCACCTTTCGGTACCCTTTTGCATCTCCATCCAGCATGATTAGATACTGACAACTGACAGGAAAAACACGCCAAACAACTTGCCGAAAAGCTTGCTGCGCGTCTCGGACGCTGCGAGACAGAGAGACAATGGAACGATGTGGCATATGCATTGTCATTACTGCAACATAAGAACGAAGAAATCACAAAGACAGTTGGGGCAGGTTTCCGAGTTGTCACGGCGAGTGCATAAGATGGTGTTTTGTTTTCATGGTATTCTTTTCCTTTTCGCACTTGGTCAATTCGGAGTTTTAGGGCAGGCCAGGAAGGGTTCCGGCATCATGCATGCACGTGTACAGTTTAGATTTCTATGGGTTTCAGAGTAATTGAATGATGATTCTGTGTGGGAGGGATTATCAGTCCTGACTCCTTTGACTGCAGTGATAGTTGTTCTAAGCCTCCGAGGTAGTTGAAAGCCAAGTCGATTTTAGCCTAATGCGGCACAGCACGTTGCGATTGTTATCTTCCACGCAATGGATAAGCCACACAAGATGCATGACTAGGAGTAGGTAGGTTATCTTTCATTTGCTGCTGCTGCTTTCTTTTCTTTTCCTTTCTTTTTCCAGCTAATAATCCTTGTACCCAGACAAGGCTGGCGGAAAGGAGAAGTCCCCTTCCCCAGCACCCACAACTTTGAACATGCAACACTTTTATTGTCCATCTGACACATATCAGATTCCTGGACAATGCCAAATCGTCGCGTCCCGTGGAAAAAAGAAGACAAAGAGATTTTGTTTGCTCGTCGCAAGGAGTACGCCCACTTGACCGTGGCAGAATTTACACAGGTCTCTCTCTCTTTCCTTCATCCAAAGAGTGCTCAAACACGCAGAAATATTTACAGCCTTTCCAGAAATTTTACCCAGAGCGCACTGCTAAAGCGATAGGTCAAACCCTTTGGGTAAGCCCCGTTCATTCCTTGCCCCAAAATCCGTCTGTTTTATGGGGTTTGTTGACTATGAACCGTGTAACCAGCTAGCGAGTAAAAGAAAAGGGAGACTTTCGCAAAGTGGCAAAGCTGGGATGAGTGTAGGTCATAACCTTGACTTTGATCTTTGTCAAGATTCTTTTTTTTCTTTTTTTTCTTAACTCGCGATGCTAGCTGGATGCTGTGACTGCTACTACTACTACTCCTCCTTCGACGAACGACGACGACGACGACGACGACGAAGAAGACGAAGTAGACTCTAGCCCAGAAGAGCAAAATGAGGATATTTCATTCATGGGAGAGCGAACTCCCAACAAGGTACCACCTCTCTGTTTGCGACAGTACATTAATAGCGGCTCAACTAACATTTGCATGTTATTGTAGCGTATCAAACGGACCTATTCCACAAGGTCACAGGCATCTCTAGACAAGCCTCAGGATCCACCTATCGTTAGATCTCAATCAAGTGAATATTCACAGCGCTTGGATAATTCTTCGCTGATGTTATCACTGCGAGCTGGTGGAAGGCATAGTACAGAGTATACCAGTCCCTACCAGATTCCACAGACGAACACATTCGATACGAATCCTAGCTTTTCAGCACCCCCTCCAGCTCCTACTCTCTTTGAAGAATTTATCGCGCAAGGACAGACGCAGAACCTTCACCAAGAGGTACAACATGAGAAGGAAAGCGAGCAGCCGCAACCCCAAAATCAAGCGGCACAAGGCACCGTAAAGGAAGAAAACGCCCGCTCACCATCCGAAATCAGAAGGCAATTTGCCCAAGTAAACGCAGCATTATATCCGATCCTGGAGATGGCGTTATCTCGCAGCGAAGCTAGCGATACGGAGAAAGTGCGTATAGAGAGCGAGCTTCTCGCTCTTCAGAAGCAATACGAGTCAATGCAGACAGATAAAGATGGTCAAATCTCCCAGTTGCAGGGAGAAATTGATCGTTACCGGAACGAAAGAGAGAATTGGCTGAATGGACAGAAAGAACAGGAACGCCTGGTGAATGAGAATGCGGACTTGAGAAGTAGGCTCCGTAAGTTGGCATCTGATGCTACGCAGGGACTCTAAGGATTCGAAAATCTGTTTGCTGGATGAATAGTTTAATTGATCTCTTCTTGAACATGACTTGTGATACCACTATGCAATCCATTATGTTTATATTCAATATGAAATATGAGGATAACATGGGGGTGACCAAAAGTTAGGAACGGTTGATGTTTTAGTGTATATGTAAGGCAAGAATAACGCCTAAGCAATGAAAAAGGATTCCTGATCCTCTCTAAACAAAACAAGAGGGCATATCATAGTATATCATGTTGATGTGTCGATGTTGACGTCTAACTAAATACGTAGTGCAGGGTAATTCTTGTTAAGCACCGAGAACTTTACTCTCCTCTAGCTCAAAATCCCCTCTATAAAGTGCCTCCAGGACCTGTTTCCCATCATCTGTCAAAGCCGGTTTCCCAAGGGGAGTAGTTGCATCCGTGAAAAATCTCGGCTTCCACCGTTCATTTGCCGCCTCTCGGTTTGCCGCTTTGGTTCGTTGGCGCTCTTCAATCTCCTGTTTCAGCTTCGTGGCTTGACTGTATTGTTTATCTAGGATGGAGCGAGTTACGCCGGACCAGAATTTGCGGGATTCATTGCCCAGTTGAACTTCCTCGGGAGGGACAACTTTTTCAGCAGGGAATAAAGGGGCTAGATCGATTAGAAGATGTTTTTGCTGTTGCTGGTCTTGCGAGCTAGTGCTGGAGTTGGTACTGGAACCGGAGCCGGAGCCGGAGACAGGACTCGCAAGTGTGAAGTAGACTTGTTCACGCCAGCAACCACTGATGCGAGCCAGCACATCGCTTGATGGCACGTCCTTGACTTTGGTCTTGTTATCGTTGTCCGGGTCGTATTTGAAGATCACCCCCTCAACGCGATTCTGTGCTCGTCCCACCCAACCATCTTCTAAATACTGCAAAATGACTTTGATCCGAGTTTTGGGGCATGTTATATAGCAATTATCTGCGACCGAGATGTAAAGGGAACCGCGCAAAAGACCACTCAGATGGGCCAATGGGTGTGTGAGCTGATATTCTTCGTTGTCCCGTTTTGCAAGAGTCACGAATATGCCGAGATTGTGCTGACCGGGACCAACACGGATACTTGTTCCTGTGAATTTGGCACTTAGCTGGTCGAATCCCCGAGCCGAGACACCGCGCTCTGGGCAGTCGATATAGAAAGCAGACACCGGGGGATGGTGTGATGTTTGCTCTGTAAGAAAGCAGACTTTGGCAGGCCCGTTGTTTTCGTTTGTCGAGCTCGCAGTTTCATTTGTGGTGGTGGGCGGAAGCACTGGTGTTGGTGCGGTATCGACTTCCCAGTAGGCCTGTTGCAAGCCCGTTAGCTGAATACAATAACGGTACATGTTCGCTATAAAGGAATTAGATACCCTAAAAAACTCGCCGAGAGTCGAGTTGTACGGTTTGCACGGCTTGCCTTTGATATATTTCTATCCATTCATAGATTAGCAAGTGAGCCACTCGACAAATAATAAACCAGACACACACATACCAAATCTTTTGTGAACCAGAACCGCAAGACCTCCAGCATACGGCCGAGCTCATCATCGGATGTACCAATACTAGCGAGATGTTCGTTAGCATGCTGTTTTGCGAAGTTTCTCATGCCGAGCTGTTTACCTTGCAAAAGTCTCAGGCCGGTCCAAGTAGTTCCAGTACTCTATTGGCAAGGGTCAGCAGCAATCCACCCGCAAATCACATCCGCAAGTCTGTACCTAAGTTAGGCGTTGGTTCTAGGAGTTGTGCTGGCAGTGAAAATCGCACGGAAGCTATATCTGCAACTCCAACAAATCTATGGTGCCAGGTTAGATCGATCTTATGTGTATCAACTTTTTGGGGGGCGACAAAATCAAAGATGCGCCTGATTTGCAGAGCGGTCGTACTTGCGGAGTATAGATAAGAATGTCTTCAGCTTGGAAGAATCATCGTGACCTTTCTCGGCGACAACAGCTTTGGAGTCCGGATTGCCACTCATGCTGGTTGTATTTCGGCGATTCTTGCAGCGTGCGTGCGCAGGATCGAAATCGTTTCGCAATACCACTCTGCTGGACTGGGTGTCAGTACGATGGAGATAACGATATGTAGCGATAGCGATAAAGACGTTGCGAACTGCGGGATACGCACACGTTGGAAGAACAAGGTAGAGAGCGACTTGAGTTACCAGCCCGATAGTTGACTTGACAGGAGGACGAGAATGCTGGAAGCAGCAGCTGGCTTTGTGGAGTTCTGTCTCTGAGCGGTGAGGTGCGAAAGAAGCTGTGTTCTCGCCTTCGGCCCAGAAATATTAATACGGGTCAAGCACGGTCGATCGATGGCGCTCACTCACGGACTCTTGCACGCACACACTACTTTGCAGAAGCACAAGGTACGCAGGCAGATTCGTCGTCGACTAGGCCCGTGAAGGGAGCGCACGGCGAGGGAATCGACGTCGAAGCCATCTGCGGTCGTTATTTATCGTGGATGAACTTGGCAGGTGGCGGGCGATAAGCACCGGCGACGGCTGTACAGCGCGCCCAAGCCAATCAGCTCTGCACGAGGCGCCTTACTACGACAATACTTACTGTATGGCATATTCACTCTGTTCTATTCATGTTTCTATACTTATATATACTTATATATACGGATCTGCCGCCTCAGCCGGCCTCGCCAAAGTCGTAATGCCCCGTCTTCGATGCATGCTCTGTTGCTCCCTTCTCTCCAATGAACAGCCCGCCACACGTATTACAGCGGATCTGGAACGTCGCCGTGTTTGTGTAATAGTGTCTTTTCTGGAGCGTGCGACACAGCTCGAGCGCCTTCTCGAGGATGACCGGGTCTGCCGCGTCGAATATGCGCGTGTCAAAGTCCGGCGGCGCGTATGCATGGGCGAATGGAGGATCCGATGGGGACAAGGCAATCATATCGTAATGTATTCCAGAGTAGACGACAAAGCAGCGCGTAGCCTGCCCTTCATTGAAATGATCCACCCGCAGTGTCTGCACGTCGATCGAACAGATTTCAACCCCAAAGTGCTTGCTGAGGATGTCGAGTTCTATAGCGCCACCCCAGGCATCTTCACTCTGAATCCATCGGCAGTAATCGTCTGCTCTCTTGTCAAGCACCACGTCGCTGTAGACCTCGGGCTGTGCTTGGATGGTCTGGGCCACGATCGAGCGTAATTCCGTCATTGTATCCATTCCTCCTATGACCGCAGCACCAACTGCTCGAAAAAGGCACGAATTATCGTCCGCCATGATGCGCAGCACCACAGTTCCTGCGTGTTCGGGGGATGGTACTTCCGGTGGTTCAGTATCGGCTTCCGTTGTACCGTGTAACGGGGTTGCAGTTGACTGTGAAGCAGATGAAGCAGGACCTTTCGAGTAGTCTTGCGAAGGTGCTGGCTTTGGTGCAACATCAGTGGTTTTCCCTGCAGAGTCGCCTTCTTCTTCTTGTTGTTGTTGTTGCTTACTATTGATGATCAACTGTTCCCCGTTCAGATTCACGCCTACATCGGTAATCTTTTGTGCGGGGTCGTATCCCTCGATCCGAAGGGTTTGTAAATTCGGGTAGCCATATTTGATCTCAAAAGCAGCAAGTCCAGTGGTATCTTTGACGAGATTTATAAACTCGGCCACGGTGGTGCTTGGCTCAAGCGTGATAGTGCTCTGTCCGGCGGGGCCCCGGACTCTCACTCGCATTTTCCGATCAAGATGGTGGACTGAACAAATTATTCGCAGGAATTTAAGGTGGCCAGGGTTGGGCGTGAAAGATGAAGGCCTTCCCCTTTGAAAGTAGGTGAACTGGAATGCAGGATGATGCCCGAAGCTGGAGGGGCAGGCCCGTTGACTATATGAGACAGAGTAACTAGTCGGGGGTGGCGGATAATAGCCAATAGCTGACTGACACCCTATGATATAGTTGAAAGATTAGCTCTCTAGAATAAAAGTAAAGAGAGTAGACACGAAGGTTGAACTATATGAAGGAGTATGGACGTCTCATTTTCTAAGCAATGCTATGTATTCTGGCGCTATTCCCGTTTGGGAGCACAGCTTAATCGCGGCGCTAAATTCCTTCCGTCGCGACGAGACCCTTCGTGCCTTCCTCTGCGAATTGCAGCTCTCAACATCGACCCAACAACAACTAAAGCATTCGCGACAGCTGAGCTTCTGACTTTGTAGTGTGTCACTCGTCTGAGATTGTGGACTGGGCTGGCGCACGAGAATTCGCGATCATGTCGGGAGAGGCGCCCGAGGCGCAAGCTGCGAGAACCGAAGCCGAGGAGCCTGTCCAGTCGATCGAAAAGGACGGCGAAGGCAGGGAAAATGAGAGCGATGGAAGGACACCAGGCGCGGCCAATGCTACAGCAGCTACTCAAGCAACCAGCCAAGTCACTGGCGAGCAATGGAGGTCCATGATGGATGTTGTCATGGCAATCTATGATATCCGCGAAGAAGAGTTGGTCCTACTCTTATCTCTATATCTCGCTGTAATTGGGAGTTGGGAAAGCTAACCAAGTACTTTGCAGTGGCCATGACCCGTCGAGACTCTTCCATCGCAGTGTCAACAAACGACATGTGCCCGACTATTACGATATCATTAAAGAACCCATGGCGCTGAGCATCCTGAAGCAAAAGATTAACAAGCGCGAGTATAACAGTTTCGAACAGTTTGTCCGAGACTGTGCATTGGTAGGCGCATCTATTTTGGTCTAATTCGTACTGTTGAGTTTTACTAATAGTTCGACTAGATCACACACAATGCGCAGACTTACAACAGACCCGAATCGCAAGCTTACAAGGATGCGCTTGTGATCAAGGTAATTATTTGCCAAGCTTATGTCGGTGTGCGAAACAGAATCTGACCGGGTGTCGCGTACTTAGGACGCTTTCATTGCGGAGTTCAAAAAATTAATAGACAGCGGAATCATCACAGCCGAAGTAGCGGAGATGCCAGATCTAGGCGAAATCCCGGAAGCTGATCCTTTGCCCCTTGAGGACGAAGAGGATGATGACGATGACGATGAAGACGACGAAGATGACGATTCTGATGATGGACAGCGAAGACGAAGACGCGGTCCACGATCGGGAAGGAAAGACGATTTGCAGAATCTGAATGATCCCGACGCTCGGAAGAAAAGAGGCCGACCTCCTCGTGTCGACACACCGATGGAAGCCAGAATCAAGGCTGTCTTGAAGGGCCTACGAAAGTTCAAAGATCCTAGCGGTCAGCTCAAAGTACGCCACTTTGAGAGATTGCCAGATAAAGCAATGTATCCGGACTATTTCATGGAGATCAGGGAGCCGATGGCAATCGACCTTATCAAACGAAAGTCAAAACGAAAGAAGTTCCACTCGGTGGATCACTTCATGCGAGATGTTGACTTGATGTTCAACAATGCCAAATCATACAACGAACCGAACAGTCAAATCTTCAAGGATGCCGTGGACCTCCAAGTGGAGGCGCACAAATTGGCCGAACAGGAGAAAAGGAAGCCTGATAGTGAATACTTAATGGAGGATGGTCGCTTGCCTTTGCCAGCAGGCATCGAATACAAAGGAGAGCTTTGGAAGGTGGGCGATTGGGTGCATATCCAAAACCCGAACGATGTGACAAAACCAATCGTCGCTCAGATTTACCGAACATGGCAAGATTCTGAAGGCGAAAAGTGGGTTAATGCTTGCTGGTACTATCGACCTGAGCAAACAGTGCATCATTTTGAAAAGCATTTCTTCCCCAATGAAGTTGTCAAGACAGGTCAATATCGTGACCACCGCATTGACGAAGTCGTCGACCGTTGCTTCGTCATGTTCTTCACTCGGTATAATCGAGGCCGGCCACGAGGCTTCCCGCCTGACAAAGATGTGTATGTGTGCGAGGCGCGCTATAACGAAGAAAAACATAAATTAAATAAAATCAAAACCTGGGCCAGCTGTTTGCCAGACGAGGTCCGCGAGAAGGACTACGAGATGGATCTCTTTGATGTACCGCGGCGCATCAAGAAAATACCGAGCCCCATCAAACATCTCTTACCTGCCGATGCCAAAGAGACGGATGATGTACCTAAGCCTACGTGGGGGGCAGAGAAAGCACCCCCCTTGGTAGGCGCAGTGCATCGGCGTCCGCGAGATGAAAATGTGAGTTACAGAGTGTGCTTCTGACGGTTAAACCAAAAAAAATTTTGGAATGAATATTGACTAGGCATAGGAATCACCACCTCCAGAGCCCACGCCATCGCCCCCTCCCCAACCCATGATGCATCAACCAGGCCTTGTCGCTACCCTACCTCAACAGCCCCCCATATCACGACCGCCAACTCGACAAGACGGTCTTAGTGAAAGCGCATTAGGGGCTGTCAGTAACGTTGCGCCCGTGAGGTCACCGGCGGTTGGAACATCGCTTCCGACGATACCAAACCTTCCTAGTAGTATTCCGGCGCAGCCATATCAACCCCAGGCAATACCCAGTCCTGCGGCTTATTACCAACCTTTACAAGCACGCACCGGGAGCTTTTCTGCGCCGTCAACACACCCAAGCACATATCAGCCTCCACCAGTACAGGCGGCGCAGTCCCCTTATCCGACAACACAGGCCTCGCCGTACGCAGCACCGAGCCGCTTTCCACCTAATTTACCGCCAGCACCTCCATACAATCCCAATGCACCGCGACCTATCGAGGTGTTCCATCTGAGTGACATTGCGAATGCAGCAATTCCGACAGAAGTGCGGTCTCAATTCCATTGCGACGATCATGGGCGGGTCTTGTTCTTCTCGACTCCGCCAATGGACATGGTGTCTACGGAGAAGAAGCAACTAGGTCATTCGCTGAAGTATCTGGCCGCTAAAGCAGCGAAAGAGGAAAAACGCAAACGGCGACAAGAAGAAGAAAGCGAACAGCGCATGTCGTTGGATAATGATGATGATGAACAGAGAACAACAAAACGCACTCGCCTCGAAGAAGAAGAAATCGACCCTTCGCGAGTGCGCAAACTAGTGGAGAAGACACTGGCACTTGTCGCGAATGATATCTCCGCTGGTACCGATGGGCTTTACAGGACACTTTATGGGGACAACAAAGAACTCGCGACAGAGATACAAACAGCAGATCGCAAACAGCACGAACAAAACATTCAAGCTCATATACTTGCTCAAAGGACGGTCGACGAAATAAATGCCCAGACGATTGACGATTTGGCGCCAAGGGTTAGTGATCTTAAGCGTGGAGGAGTCTACTTGGAGGATGTTAATTAATATTTCGGTCTCTTCTTCTCTGATGTAACAATAGAAGTCACTATCTAGGTATTGGGTCTCCTTAGTGTTAAGAGTAGGAAGCTTTGGCTAGGGCAGAATTACTTAATGATGAGCGCGTGTTTTGCCTCTTTCCTTATCTTATCCACCCCGCCTCCGCCTCTCCCCAGCGCTCGCTCTCTCTCCTCTCTCTTCTCTTTGAAGATCTTATGATAACTATCAAAAAAAAAAAAAGAAAAAAAAAAAAAAAAACCTCTGAACAACAAACAATACAAAGCTGCTTGTACCACGTGCAATACGCGCTCTCCTCACAATTCACTGTGGCTTTCGGTCGGTTCTTCAAGAGGCACTTCAGCATGGCCTGGTTCTGTTCAGGCACGAGCAACACCGAGCTCATCGAGAATCTGTACAGTGCAGGCCTCATCAAGAATGCACGAGTGAAAGAGGCAATGCTTGGTGTGAGCATCACCATACCCCCATGCTAATTTCAATTCAACTTCTGCATTTGTTATGACTGCTATACTTGTTTTTGAGGTTTGCCTTGTAAGACATATCGCATCGGCCATGCTAACAAACAGGTATCTTGCTTTTCACAATCTTATTTGTCAAGGTCGATCGAGGTCATTATGCTCCGTCTAGTCCATACTCTGACTCACCTCAAGCCATCGGCTACGGTGCAACAATCTCCGCGCCTCACATGCACGGCCATGCCTGCGAATACCTGATTGACTACCTGCATCCTGGCTCGCGCGTGCTAGACATTGGGTCTGGATCCGGATACTTGACGCACGTCATAGCCAACCTAATAACAGACCGGTCTTCGCCGCCAACGGATGCTGACGGTCACGTAATCGGCATTGAGCATATACCAGAACTGGTTGATCTGGCGCGAAAGAACATGGGTAAGTCGGAGGATGGGCGAGGGTTTTTGTCTTCGGGCAAAGTGCAGTTCATTACTGGAGACGGTCGTCAGGGTTGGAAAGAAGGCGGTCCGTACGATGCTATTCATGTAGGCGCTGCGGCTGCAAAATTGCATTCGGCCCTCGTTGACCAGTTACGGGCTCCCGGTCGAATGTTTATTCCTGTCGAAAGCGAGACCCCCGAAGGTGGTCTGAGTCGCTTAGGAGTGGGCAATGGGCAATATATATGGGTCGTGGATAAGAAAGCCGATGGTTCAGTTCAGAAGGAGAAAGTTTTCGCAGTCAGCTACGTACCGCTCACAGATGCACCACCCGGCTGAAGGGTTCAACTCGTATGATAGATGATCAACCAAAAAAAAAAAAAAAAAAAAAAAAAAAAAAAAAAAGAAAAAAGAGAGAGGGAAGAAAAAGGAAAAAGAATGAAAAGGTAAAAAAAAAAAACAAAACGTAACAACAGATAGTGCTATTAAATGAATTTTCACCGTCGTATATAACCTAAAAATGAGGGACTGTTCTCTTCTAAACACAAGCTAGCAACAAAATCGTTTTATGAAATTGTCTAGATAATATATCGACTAAAACCCTGGGAAATTAAACGACTGGCCTGAGAATTTAAAGTGGGAGTTACCCCCCTGTTGGAAGAAGAATTGTTGACCACCACCACCACCTCCTCCTCCTCGTCCAGCACCAAATGGATGACCGTGGAATGGATTACCACCTCTTTGAGACTCGGGATCATTCGGATCATCGCCACTATCATAGCGAGCTCTCAGCTCCGGATCCGAAAGGACCTCATATGCCTCGTTGATTGCCGCCATCTTCTTCTCGGCATCTTCCTTAGAGACGCCTTGCGCCATGGATTTATCAGGATGATGAAGCTTAGTGAGCTGTCGGTAAGCCCGTTTGATTGTCCGATCGTCGGCGTCGCGACTAACTTCGAGAACTTTGTAGTAGTCCTTTTGCTTTGACCTCTTTAATAGGACCTGAGCCTTTTGTAGCAATTCCTGCACTTCTCTTGAACCCTGGTGATGGTCTCTGGCGACTTGTAATGTTTGGATGGCCTGCTCAAACTGGTCTTCATCGATTTGAGACTGGGCTTGATATAACAGTGCATGCAGGGAATGTGGTTTTAATCGTAAAGTATCGGCACAGTAGCTCTTCGCTTTTTTCGAGTTCATCTGGCGGGTGTCTCCAGTTAATACAAATAAACAATGTCAATCCAGTCCCAAAACCCGAAGTGTACTCACAGCTCTATATACTTCACAAGTAGTCTCGATTAAAGACGTGTATAACTCATCAGGCGCATTAGGGTGAATGAATCCTGCTTCACGAGCCTCTTTCACTTCTTCCTCGACATCACTAATCATGCCGCTCTCGTCGGCGGTTCCCACTAAAAGGTTGATGGCGTTGGTAAATTTCCGTTTCTCCATGAATTCTTTTAGTCGGTCAAGACTCTTAACATGCTGCTTTTCTGTACGGAAGAGCCGACTGCACGACTTGGAGTCTGGATCTGAGTGAAGGCATTTCCGGATCTGCGCAATGGCGCGTTCAGTATCACCCAATGCGTAGAACAGTGTCGATGATATTTGCAAGTGAGGCTCGACAGAACCAGGAGAAATTTGTAGTATATGCGCCAGATCACCAAGGGCTTCCTGGATGTCGCCCTTCTCGAACCGGCAATGCGAACGAGTTCGTCGGAGACTGAGCGCCGCGTTTGCCTTCATAATAGCCACAGTAGCCTGCGAGACACACGTTTCCCAGTCACCTTTTGCCTCTGCCTGTTGCGCCACTTTTTCGGCAGCTTGCGCCTCCTCAAGCTCCGCGTAATCTGGGGATGATTTCTTGCCGGCTTTGGCAAGATCGTCTTTTGCTCCCGTCCAATCCGCGGTTTTGGCTTTGATTCTAGAACGCTGCAACAAGGCACCGTCAAAGTCTGGCTTTAGCTCCAGCACCCGGTTGAAATCATCGACCGCCTGCGTGTCCCGCCCCAGGGATAGATATGTAGCGCCTCGTTGGAAGATGGTCAAGTAATTCGTTGGGTCTCGAGCGACCGCGGCGTCAAAATAGGCCAGGGCATCGCGCGGAGAGCCAGTCGCAAGATGCGATTTCGCCGAGGAGATCAGCGATGCCACCGGTACGTCTGCGGGAATGTCTGCTTGTAGGGAAGAACCGGCGGCCGCGCATGCCAGCAGAATGGCAAATTGCTTGGTGGGCAGAAGCATCTTGTATTTTCGTGTTCGTATCTGTATATGTATAAGTGCTAGGGAGGTGGCAGCGACCGATCGGACCCTGATGAGCACACTCTTCACATTATCATCATCGTCATCATCACCACCGTTGTTGTTGTTTCAGGACAAGTTGTTGCAACGATGCTTTATTGGATACGTGTAATTATGCGTACCGCCCTGCGTATCATTGGCCCGCGATAAGATCGGGTTATCACGTGCCAGGAGTTGCAATACATATGATTGGCTGAGCTGCCCAGTGGGTCCATTATGCTCTAACAGGCAGTCGAAACGGTAATTACGGTATATCTCGACTGTCCCAACACTAGCAGCAAACACGTAGATATGTTCTTCAGGAGCTTTTCGATATGCACAAGATGTCTGCGAAACTCAGTTGGGCTTCTAGAAGGCCGCTCTCCCATGCTACAAAAGCGGTTTCAGTCTTCAGGTATGTGTTTGTTCTTTCTCGCTTTTGCGCTCTAGTTATAGAGAAAAGAAAGAAAAAACCCTCCTTCCAAGAGCTGACATCCTCACTGCAATAGCTTCTAGTTTGTCCAATGCGTTGCTCAATCGAGCTCGATCAATTGCACAGGAACATGACAAACTCAGTCAACTCCTCGGGGAGTCCTTCGATTCCAAAGTCGCAAAGCGCATGGGCGAACTGGCACCCGTCGCCCAAGCTGTGAAAGATTGGGACAAAACACAGGAAGTGGGTTCTAGTCCATAATCTTGCCCTGTTCTAATGGAAAACATGGAACTGACTGCTTGGTTTTCCTTTCGGTATGCAGGCCATTACAGAATTGAATCTACTCATTGGAGATCCCGAAACTGACTCCGAATTGAGATCGCTCGCTATCGAAGACCTGGAACAGACCCAAACGCAGCTTCCAGTTGTATCCGAGCAACTCAAAACTTCCTTGATTCCACGGCATCCTTTTGCAGGTCTCCCGTGCCTTCTCGAGATTAGACCGGGCGCAGGCGGCGATGAAGCTGGACTTTTCGCCTACGACCTGCTAAGGATGTACCTATCGTTCTGCGCGCGGCGGGGACTGCGCACATCGATTGTGAAGCAAGACATGGAAGAAACTACAGCAAATGACCGCATCACGGAGGCAGTAGTCGAAATCGAAACACCAGGCAGCTATGAAATTTTAAGGTCTGAAATCGGTGTGCACAGAGTTCAAAGAGTGCCTGCTACAGAGACCAAGGGGCGCACACACACCAGCGCAGTCAGTGTGATGATACTACCCAGTTTCCCGGAAACGGGGTCAGGAGGCGGCGACGAGGCTCTAAATTTCGAAGATCCGAATAGCGACTACTACGTTAACCCGCAAGAAGTGCGATCCGAGAAGATGCGTGCCAGTGGTGCTGGCGGTCAACACGTCAACAAAACCGAGTCTGCAATTCGATTAACTCATCTTCCAACAGGCCTCACAGTCTCCATGCAAGACTCAAGGTCTCAGCATGCAAATCGCAAAAAGGCATGGCAGCTCTTGCGCGCGAAACTCGCCGAAAGGAGACGAGAAGCTCGCGAGGAAGAGATGGTCCAACTTCGAAGGGGCGCCATGGGCGGTGTTGCAAGAATGGGCCGCGGTGATAAAGTCCGCACTTACAACTTCAGTCAGAGCCGATGTACAGATCATCGCAGCGGCACCACCGTACATGACCTCGACAGCGTTCTTGATGGTGGGCATGGACTGGAGACCGTCATGGACAGCGTCCGCACATGGCTTGTTGACCGTGATATAGAGCTGATGATGGTAGATCAAGGAGAAAAACTATAAAAAGTACTACTACTACTACTACTACTACTACTACTACTACTACTTGAGAACCACGCCAGAGGTGAAATCATCTTCTTTTTGTATATTAGATGTACAATATTACTTTTATCTCTTGTGATTGCTTGTTCCTTTGTGAATATCTAGCGGATTAAGACCAATTGCTACAAAACACCTCGGTAAGGCTTCAAATCTTGCGTTTTGGTATTGTAATTTTTTATTCTTCAAATGTATTTTCGTTCCGGGTCCACTGTATCCAAGGCTTCCATCGTTTTCTCGTACCTTTTGATTTGCAATTCATTGTTAGCATCGTAACCATTCATCAAGCTATATAGTAAATGTCATGATTAGGGGTCAACACAAACATTGTGAAAACGATTCCTCCACTGAGAATCAAGCGCGCAAGACGTGGCAGAGCTCCAGACCAGAGAGTGAAGACTCCTTCATTCTTCACTATCTTTGCAGCACAGACAAAGCTGTTTTTATAGTTCTTGCTTGCTTCCAGGGATTGCATTCTATCGTCTTGTCAGATCTGACAGAATAATACCATGAGCCAAATTGAAAAGCGCAGTTTGACATACCTTGTCTTTATCGTGTCAAGCGGTTGCGTTGCATATCTAGTCATATGTGTAGATGGTAAGCAGACTCAAACTTTGAAAACTGTTTATAAGAGCACCTCTCATGCTTACACTGTGATCAACCCGGCAACGCCTCCAATGGCAAAAGTGCTAGCGGTACCCAGCTTCTCGCCGGGTGCGACATAGCCCTGCGCAAACTGCTTCAAGGTAGTATAACTTGAGAACCTGACAGCCGAGTTCGCGGCCTGGCGTGCGGTAGTGGGCACAAGTCCCTGGAAGAATCCCCGGATACCACGTTCTTGGGCAATGATTTTGCTTCCATGGAGGAACCCGTGCATTCGCGGGTTGGCGGCTTTGCGGTCGTCGATACTATTGAATCGCATACAGTTAGCCATGGAAACAGAGTTTCTTTATCACAATCTTTAGAAGAACATTCAAATCCTCACAGCTGGGTTTTTATGCTCTCAAACGGCGTCACGGCAAGGATAGACTCTGTAAAACCAGCTCCGAAGCCCGCAATAACGGTCATAGGGCCAGAGATATGGCCATTTTCATCCTGAAGTAGGGCCTTGAATTTATCGAACGCCACGAATCCTATTCATATGACATATGTGTAAAACGTTAGACCCTCTTCTTGGCTTTCCTCGCCCACAACGAATTCACAGGCGAGTGGACTCTTACGTATTCCGGCCTTCAAGGAATTGCCGATAATCAATGTCGTACATCCAGCATACCACTGAGCACCAAACGGCGGCCAAGGAAGCTTCTTGCCATCAGGCAATCGGCGGTTGAGCTGAGTGCGTGTCTTTGCAACTAGGGGTCGGCGCTTGGGATCAGCATGGCGATATCATTCACAGTATCTCGGTCCATTTGTTGTAGGTTCAGGCGAAGGAAGAGAAAGGGAACGTGGGGGGG
>NW_017971433.1:2895131-2908884 GCF_001907595.1 Talaromyces atroroseus
GGGAACGGAGGGAGGATTTCTTATTGCGCACATTCTGCAGGATACGTTATTGCTGTATACAACTGTTAGCAAATGACTGAACCAAATCTCGCGCTCGCGCTGGTTGGGAAATTGTTATGCGACAAACATACCAACCTCGATCGCTCCGGCCGTCGAGCCCGCAATGATTGAGCGCAAACTGCTAGGCTGCGAGGATCCCGTTAGCGATATCTTGAGTAAGCGATTGATGCGGACTCAATTAAGAAAGAAAAAAAAGTAAAAATAAAAAATACCTTGGCCCGCTGGTCTTGTTCTTTGGAAGCCATTGGCGCAAATGATGCCCGAATGTGACGGCGTTTCTTCGAGCGGTTTTGCGTCCGGCGGGCAGTTTTGCCTTAAAAAGTCAAAGAACGTAGCCGAGAAATGCTTAAGTTCTTAAACCGTCCAGAGTTGAATCGCTCAATCTGCATATTCACGATAAAGAAAATTTCATTTACAGTCTGCTCAATCAAGAGGAGAAAAACGAACGTTCGGAGGGAAAACTTGTCATTTCTAGATTCTTTTCTAAGCACAACCATAACGCTCACGGATCCAATCTAGAACTCCTCCTCTTTTATGGGGGTTTTTTTTTTCTCGTAGTGTTGGGTATTTGGGGGACAGTTTTGACGTATTTTGATACATGACATGAAGTTCATGGGTATATTGTGTAACCGTAAGTCGAGCTCTCAGATCGAAGTGCGAACTATCCTGAGCTGACTCGGCTCAAAC
Source organism: Talaromyces atroroseus (assembly GCF_001907595.1). Lineage (NCBI taxonomy): Eukaryota > Fungi > Ascomycota > Eurotiomycetes > Eurotiales > Trichocomaceae > Talaromyces > Talaromyces atroroseus. The sequence goes on from NW_017971433.1 coordinate 2,895,879, forward strand.
GTTAACAAAGCGAGTGACGGGGGGTACAGGAGTTTTGATAACGAAACTGTCAAAATGCATGCAGAGAGTTGGCGAGGGTGTTGGTATTTCTGGAGTAAGGAATATGGGATAGAACAAAGGCCGTGAATCAGAGAATAGGAATAAAACAAACAACACCACCACCACCAAGGAAGGCAGGGAATAACAGTATGCGACGACAATTTGACCCGGGGGTGTTGAACACGTCGACAAGTCATGTTTGGCGCCAGCAATGTGAAACGCTCCCTCCTGCAAAATATGTTCGATAAAGCGTCACGTCTCGAACGGTAAAGAACGCCTGAGAGCACCTGAAAACACCGGACCAGACAGAAACCACAAGCCCAACCCAGTACCATCAACCTGAACGCCATCTCTAAGGGATGGATAAAGGAAAAAGAAAAGGAAGAATGTGGGGAAGGGAAAAAGGAAAAGTCTCAATCATGAACGATCAAATATCCGGAGAACCTCCATGCTTGTATCATATGAAGCCCGGGATATCGAGCGAAGAGAGGTATAAAAGTGGATAACATCTAAAACATATGGTACAAACATGGTAACGCAACCAACCGTAATTCATCATCTGGCTGCCATAGCAACTTCCAACGTAAAATGTAAAAGAAAAGAATCGACGTTGAATCTTGGATCGCGAGAGAACCGCCAAAGTATAGACACCCAGAGTGCGTGATTACGAAGCTGGCGTTGGCTGCGGCTTGGTACCGTCATGAGCATGAGGGTTCACAGGTCGGTGGTTGTCGTGTCCACCGCCTCGGCGTTGACCTTGACCCCCGCGACCGCGATAAGCTCCCCTTCCACGACCTGCGTTGTTATAACGGCCACCGGGTTGCTGGCGGTAGGCCTGGTGCTCAGCGCCGCGATATCCCTCTGGTTGCTGTCCCTGTGGTCCCGAAGTTATGGGGCGTGGGATGGTATCGGGCGAATCGTAGACGTAGAGTTTCTTGTCGATGGATTGAGGTATAGGCTGGATTTCAGTGCCAAGCTCTTGCTCAATCTTGTAAAGATTGAATCGATCTTCCCAGTTGATCAGATTGATTGCCAGACCCAAATGTCCAAAACGTCCAGATCGGCCAATACGATGAAGATATGTCTCGGCATTTTTGGGGAAGTCGAAGTTGATAACAACATTCACCGCCTGAATATCGATACCACGAGTCAACAAATCAGAGCAGACAAGATTACGGCAAACGCCGTTACGGAAGTCATGGAAAACACGGTTTCTGTTGTGTTGAAGCATGCGGGCGTGGGAATAGAAGCAGGAATAGCCAAGCTCCGTAATCTTCTTTGCTAGCAACTCCACACGGTTGGTTGAATTGCAGAAGATGATGGACTGGTTGATTTGGAGTTTCGAGAATAGCGTGTTGAGACAGTGGACTTTTTGTTTTTCTTCCACAAATGCGTAGTATTGCGTGATACCCCGGAGGGTAAGTTCGTCCATCAAATTGATCTCATAAGGGTTGCGCATGTGTTTATCCTATAAACCACCGTCAAAGCTGCACGGGAATATACGATTTAGATAGACAACACACCTTGAAAGACTTGACGATCATAGGAAACGTAGCACTGAACAACATGACCTGACGATCCTTCGGGTGAAACGAGAGAAGTTGTTCAATGACAGGAGTAAATTCGGGAGAAAGGAGCTTGTCGGCTTCATCCATGACGAATGTTGGGCATTCTGACAGATCAGCAACGCCTTTGCTTGCCAGATCAAGCACTCTGCCAGGTGTTCCGACAATGATGTGCACCGTATCATTTAGACGAATGATATCGTCCATTAACCCGGTACCGCCAGTAGTGACCATAACGTTGATACCGAGATGTTTCCCAAGAGTCTTGCAAACCTGCGAGGTTTGGAGAGCAAGCTCTCTAGTAGGCACGAGGATAAGAGCCTGTGTCTTCCTGCTCTTGGGGTTTATACGTTCCAAAGTGGGGATGATAAAAGCTGCGGTCTTTCCAGTACCGTTCTTCGCTCGCGCAAGGATATCGCGCCCCGTAAGCGCAACTGGTATCGTTTCTTCTTGAATGGGGGATGGCTTCTCAAAACCTGCCTCAAAAATTCCCATCATCAACTCCCTCTTGATATAAAAATCTTCAAATTCGAGGCCCTTCGTCGCGGTGACATCCTGTTGTTGCAGATTAGCACTAGCAAGCACAGAGCCTTGCGAATAATATCAAAGTCGAACCTCAGTCTGCGTTCGGTTATCCTTTGCGGGGATCTTCAATTGGTCCTTCCATGTTCCTTCCGTCTCCCTAAATAGAAAGTTGCTAATTGAGCGAGTGAAGAATGAAGAAGTAGCAGGCGTGTCAGATCATACCCTAGCTTTGTATTGCTAAGTTGTGATGTAACTGCGTCAACCATTGTGAGGCTTGGTGATGCTGATAAATGCACAATCGAGAGTAGCTTTAGAAAAGAATCAAAGTTGTAACAGATCGTTCGGCGTGAAAGAAGTTCGTAGGGATTGAGTCTCGGTCAAACAAGGAGTTCGGCAGGACCTGGCGCGACCTTCAGTAAAGCAGGGATGAACTAATCAATGTTCCGCGTCCTGCAAAGAGAGCATTGCGTTAGAATGGAACTCCCATGGGACAGACCCTCTGCTGGCATGATGAGGTGGATGGTGGGGGTAGATGTGAGATATCGCACAACTGATCTCTCGACTTACGATGAATCAGTAGTAGTAGTAGTAGGTAGAGGCAAAGATCTCAAATATCAAAGGCCTTGAGATGTACCTTGGCTTTGGATTGGATATTGATTGTCGACTTTGACGGTTTAGCACACCAAACTTGAAGATATGGACGGCGATGGGTATGGGACGAGTGAAAACTGCGCGGTCAGAGTTGGATAGCAGATGGCGTTGGATTTCTCGTCGCTATTGTTTCTGCAGGAGGAGATCAAGTTATGGCTGAAGGTGTATGCCGGTGTTTAGCAGTTAGCTCTGGTTAGATTTTTTTTGGTTGGTGGGATGAGAATGAGAGGTAACAATTTAATATCGATGAATATTGAAGTCTGAAATGGGAATTCCCACAAGAATGGAGAAAGCTCGGGCGGACATTCACCAATCACAGCCCGCGTCCGGGCGGGGACAGCGTGTTTCCTTTCGGGACTAGCTCCTCTCCAATCTACTCTGCGTTTCTCTACTTGGTATATATTTCTGGCAATGGTGACTGTATATGTACACGGTGAAGACGCTCTCCCTCATTTGCTGTTGATTCCTTGGATCCACCTCATCTCGTAGTACCCTGTAATTGAACATCCAGGGTGTAGTATGTACAAAGCATGGCAGATACTCGGTGGTAAAGCTCACTAGTTACTAAGTATTGAAATCGCTTTTATTGAAGGCATCGTTCCCTCGTTATTCAAGTTTGACGGAATGTCAATGTACTTTGTCCTCTCTCTGGCTCGGCAAGTCTGAGGTGAAAATAGGTACTTAGCGACCATCACATCAAACAAAAGAAAGAGAGAAAAAAAAAAAAGGACCCGTGATTGTGTCAAGACTTACTCCTTTACGCGGACGTCGGGCGCAAGACTAATGTCTGCTCTGGATCCTGGAGTGATGAGAATAAACTGACGGCCAATTGACCTTCTGGCTGCCATCATCTGAAAACGCTGTATTAGTACCCAACAAAGAGACAACAAGATGTCTGCGCATCAAACTCACCAGCATATCTATCGACGACTTCCGATTAATTTGGTCCATGTAAACATCACTTTAGGGTCAAATGTCAATTATACCACGCTTTTATTTCCCTTCTGAAACTTTGCGGTGCACTCACAACTCATCGAGACAGCGAATAGGCGATCCCATGGCTTCCCAGAGTGACAACAGAAGACAGATTTGAGAGAAAGATTTCTCGCCGCCCGATAACGTCTTTGCACCACGGCCGGCACTGTTCTTGGTGATATCCGGTTCGACCTATGTCGTAAACTATTAGGTAGGTTGAATGGAAGAGGTTGGGGAAGTACAGCCTTACCTGTAGGTCTAACAATTTAGCCTCATGATCCGTGAGAAGCCGGCCACGGAAGCTTCTTTCACTAAGCAAGTACGTGAACTGGGCTTTGGCACGAGACGATATATGTGCTCGGAAGTTTTTCCATCGCTCGCGTCGATAATTGATTGTATGTTTGAAGATCTGCAGTTGAAGCCAAGATCAATATGGTCACCATGCGCAGAGGATATACCCAAAGATGCAATATTCCTCACCTGCTCAAGCTTCTCAAGCTCGTTGAACTGTTTTTCAGCGCTCGCTAAGGCTTTGCTTGCTTTAAGCAATTCGGCCGCTAGTTCATCTCGTGAAGCACCCATCCTAATTTTCAAGTTAGATCGTCTTCAAAATAATACGAAAGGAGCTGAAAACTGACTGTTGTTCAAAACGTTTCAAATCGCTACTAAGTTTTTCCAGCTTCTTCTCAAGGCTGCTAGGTGTTTCGCCTTCATCAATGGGAACTCGCGCAGACACGATGCTGGCCTGCTCGCAATAACTGACAACAAGCGCGACGAGCGCCTCTTTATCAGCGATCCTTGCCTCGCGAATTTGATTCAAATCCTTGACACGTTCGTATGCCGCATTTTTCTGTGCCAGAACAACTCGTCTGTGCTCTTCAACTTTGGCATACTCGTTTTCAGCAATGCGGACGTTTTCCTCAAGAGGCTGGATGTCATTTTCCTTGGCAGCTAGCTGTCGGCCATAATTCTTAAGGTTGGTTTTGATTCCTTGCATTGCAAGATTCGAATCGTTGTAAGAATTGTTGCTGAGTGTCTTTTCACCTTCGGCTTCTGCCAAAGAATTTTTCAGTGCGTCTAAGTGGCCATCTTCGACACGGTCCTTTTCAAGGGCGTCTTCAAGGTCATCGGCATGATCTTCAAGTCGCTGTGCCTCTATTTTAAGGTTATCTTCTTCATATTTGTATTGTGTTAGTGCATTTTTGCATCCCTGTAATTCAGTTCGAGCAGAGGCCACTCTTAATTCCATGTCAACCAATTGGCTCTTGAGTGCTTGTACATTTTCTTCCTGAAGCCTGTAATATCGTTACGAAATGTCTCGCTAGACAGAACTTGCAGGTGTACACACCTTATTTGAGAATCAATATCTGATCTCATGCGCGGTCTCCCAGTGTACGGGGCTATAGGGGCTTGGCTAGGCTCTCCTGTGCGCCCATATGCGAGGGTGACACCTCGGCGTCGATCTCTAGAGTCGATACATAAGCAGCGTTTCACACATCTAAGGCGCTCTCCTTCAAAGAGAGTGGCAGAAGCCTCTTCCACGTTCTGAATCAACACTATTTGCTCAATTCCGTGATTGATGATCAGCTGCCGACGAACGAGATCATCATCTATCTGAAAATTTATGTCAGCAGCATCTAGTCAATATAGTACATGTCAGGGGGTCGTACCTCGAGAACTCTAAGTATAGTATCAAAGCGTCGATCTGGCTCGTGAGCGGATGTATCAATAGCACCGTCACTACCAATGAGTATAGGGCAAACACTAGTAGATCGTTAGAGAAAGTAAAAACATCAAAGAAGCGGCAACCTTACCAATTCACTCTCTGCATGATTCTAGAGAGTATGTTCATATCCCGCTTCGAAGTGACAATGAAACTGTTGAGGGAATTGTTCAGAGACTGCTCTATGACCGCAGACCATTCAGGCTTCATGAGCCTTACATGGTGAGCAACTGGGCCAACGGGACGGCGACCGAATGAATTTTCATGGGCAATAGCAGCGAGAAGCTGAGGCATCTTGTCAGAAAAACCCGCGTTAGACTGTCCTCGATCTTTGCTAAGAGACCTGAGTAGCTTTTCCGCTTGTTCAATTTCCGATTTATGTTTGTGCACAGGTGCAATAGTCTGCTTTAGATTCTCCTCCGCCTTACGTATCGCTTCGTGGAATTTAGTTGCGCCTGCCTGATGCTGTGTATGTTTTTCAGAGGCTTCTTTGGCTTTAGCCCTCCGTTGCGCAAGCTCTTCATGCCTCTGGGCAAAATTGCCTCCATCGACGTCTGCCATTCGTCTTTCCTCTTCAGATATGTCCTGTTTGAGTTTATCTATCCGTGCCTGGGCGGATTTGACATGTTCACCAATTTGCCGTTGCTCCGCCTGAATAACACTATCAGAATGAGAAGTCATTAAGTTAGACAAAGGAAAGCTCACCTGCAAGTCATGATGATCGCTCATTTCCTTGTCCCTGAGAGCCTGTATTTCTTGTTTTTCCTCTCTTGCTCGTTCCAATGATTCTTTTGTATTATTCAATACTCCAGACGCAGTTGCGAGTTCACGCTGCGCTGCTTCGTACCTGGCATCCAAGTTACCAACATCAGACTCTGCTGCAATAATCTGGCGGTCGATTTCAGCGATATCCATGTCGATATTGTCTCGTCTCTATATGAAATAAGCTTTCAAAACGCGTATACTAGGGCAAGATGTCACTCACTTTCTCCTGCTCCTCAACTTGCGCCCAAGCCATCTGTCCTCGAATATTTCTAACACGCAGCCGAAGGTTGTTTCGCTGGTCGGAAAGCTCGAGTCTTCGTTGGGCTTTTTCCTTGTCGGCTTTGAGAATGTTGAGATCTCCTCTTCTAGCGTCAAGTTTTTCTTTGATCTGATCCACGGACTCTTCAATTAGGCGATAGTCGTGATCCAATTGTTCAAGTTGAACACCTTTCACGAAGAACTTGTACTTTTCCGCGGGGCTTGAGGAGCTAAGAAACTGGCGGGCCATGTCCTGTGAGAGGACATTCATAGGATTGTCGATCTGCAAATTAAAAAAATCCGTAATAGCGTCCAAGTCAACCTTTTTGGTTGAAACTATTTTGCCTGTTTCGTTCTTGATCTTAAAGCCACTCGACCCGCTCTTTGTGAAAGACCGCTCAACGATGATAGACTTGCCGTATTCATTGGGCATATAGGCACCATCTCCTTGGTTCTTGATCCGGACGATAATAGTTGCTGACCTGCAAGGCAACCTAAGCCAATTATTCCTCGCAAATCTCTCCATTGCAGAGAGGCATGGGTTGAAAATGAATGACCTACTCCTCTCCTTCCTTGATGAAGCTTTTAAGGCTCTGGCCTCTGTTGGTGATAGAGGCTTTGGCTCCCAAACATAGAGTGAGCGCAGTCAGAATAGCGCTTTTCCCACTTCCGTTCTTGCCAACGATGAAGTTGATGAGCGGACTGAGTTCGACGGAGAAATGCTTGTGACACATAAAATTGAAACAATCCACGCGCTCAATAATTCCATGATCGGAGGGGACATTTGACTCGTTGGTGTGGTATCTCTCTAATATGGCTTGCGTCGCCTGTTGTTCCAGTGTATCTTCGTCCTCTTCCTCAGCGTCGTAGGTCTCGAAGGACTGTAACGGCATGGCAGATTCCTCCCGTTCTTCTCCATTGCTTTCGTTGTTTTCCTCGCTCTCTGGGAAACCAGAGGTACTTTCCGACGTACGACGGCGCTTATTCTGTAGGGACATTCAATTTTGTCAGCATCTGTCTTCAAACGACAGGGGCGCGGTGGGGACAAGGTTTACGGAGTTCGTATCTGAGCTGCTGCTTGAATCGTCCTCATCAACACTTGTTTGCGCACGCTTCAGTGGTGCCATATTGCAACCACTGGCATATAGCCTAGTGATATCTCCGATCTTCTTTGCTGGGTCAACCAGCTCTGGACTCGCGTCCCGCGACTTGTCGCGTAAATTGACGGGCCGCGGAATCACGTGCAACTCGGCCTTGTTGATAGGTATTCTGATTTCGGATCGATATAAAGTAACTGGCTATTTTTACCCCTATGATCTCGACAAATCTATATATAAAGTATCCCTATGAGGTACATGTGCTGAATAAAATTCATATACTGGTTTGTTTCATAGATTCTAAGGATTATAGGAACCATTCCGTATCGAAAATTACGGAATTTACCAGTGTATTTCTTGTTATCTTGCTTGATATATTTCCTGATATAATCCCCACTATGTTCTTTGAAGGTCGGTTATGCTTCCTGTATATGCTTTTATATACGTAACGGTTGCATTAACCACCGTAATTTTACTCTCGACTGTGCATCCATTACATCAACAAACACCACAATAGCTACAAAGCTAGGGTATGCTCTGACATGCCTACTTAGGAACGTGAAGATATTGACATCAATGGGTGATGGATAACTTAACTAGCAGATACTAATTGCACAATGCCAAACCCACAATGGCGTTTTTTCTCGGTCCCTGGTTCTCACTGGTACAAATCTGGGGATTGCAAGTCTTGCTGCATTAGTAGAGGCACGTTTTGATCGAATCGCTTCATTTTCCCATGCTCGTGTGCACAACACCAACAAGTAGCCATCAGGATCGGCTCTTGTCACACCGCATTTGTTCCAGTACTCGGTTGCAAAAATAGCAGAGAATCCCCAGTCATCAAGTTACTTGCCACTATTACCAGAGCTATGACGTTACAAAGATGTGCTTCTGCAAGCGATCACTGACTGTACTAAAATAAGAGTACAAATCAGCTCATCCCGCCCAATTTTCTTTTCTGTCCCCTAGGAAATGATTTGAAGTACCGGCCCAGAGTGTCTGTGTAGCCGCCCATCACGAATTTTTGAAGGTGTTCCGGGACGTCAGTTGTCTGGCTCTGGATAAAGACGAATCGCCGTGGTCTGCTTGCGATCACTTCGTCATTGTCTCCATCCATCCAATCCATAGCCGAGTTTGCTTTATAAGGCGCACCCTGTGATTGCGTTTGAGGATAGAAGCTGATGGCGTTCCCATTTTCGTACGAAAGTGTCACCCGGATTGCAAGACGGCGGCATGGGTCGGTATCTAAAGCCGCCAATGCCCATACTTTGTCATGTCGACCTTCAGCGAACTCGAATTCCACCAATGCCTTGCCTCTTTGGCCCTCCATTGGAGCATCTGTTATAACTAATCTGAGCATTGAGTGGACGAAAATGATGAATTTGGGCTTCTTTGTTTTGGGTTGTTTATTCGTTCTGCGAGCAGTCTCCTTTTTGGCTTCAGGTACTACCCAGTGACCGGGATACTCGCGCCCTGTGCGAAGACTGGCTATAGTCCGTCTGACTTGAGCACTTGATGGACCAGTACTTGACCACCGTCGGATCGAATGGCCAGATTTGGGTTTAGGTTTAGGGGCTAGAGCAACGCAAGATTGTCCCTGTTTGTTGATCGTGATGGTGAATTCTTCCACAGTTGCAGAGATCTCTTCGGCCAATTCAAGTGCTTGATCAAGATTCTCCACATTGACGCCTCCAATCTGAAAGTTTTCGTATCCCTCGTTTGCTCCATAGTTGTCTTCGGCTTCACTATTTGCTTCACTACCTTGAGATTCATACCCTTCATCGCGCGTATCAGTGGTCAAGACATGTGGTCCTTGATCACTTTTTGGCGTTGTGAGTTGGTTTGTGGGACTATTATCTTTGGCTCGAATGCCTGTTGAATTGTCTGCCCAAGTGGCTGCCGACTTGTGGTTTTCCGGGGAATTCTCTACTGATACAAGTGGTTCAACAATTGCATCTTCGGTTTCGTCCGCAGACACGCGCCGATAGAGCTCTTTTATCTCCTCAATCTGTTGCTCTGAGGCGATCCGTTTCGGCCCGCCCTTCTTTCGGGCTGCAACTGGGCCGACTGGCGTATCAGTGTTGACCCTGAATTCGACTGGGCATCGAGAGGCAAAACGTGCTAGTATTAAACAAGCATGAACAAGGGTAACCCCTTTTGATGCCAAGTCATTGATCGCTTGATCGTCTGTGAAGCCTTTTCTTGCGAGCCAGACCCGAATTGCTGGGTGTATGTTATCAGGGGTCATGGGAGCTGCACCCTTCTTCTCAGCTCCCCGAAGCCGCACAAGTCTGATGATTGCTCTTGAGTTGTCCAAGAAGTAGGGGCTAATGTGAGGAGTCTTTGTCCACCTCGTGGCAAAGTGAAATAGTCGCGTGATATGATATATTTGTTCGTCCGTACCAATAAGCACATGCAGCATTGATGTCGGACATTTCAAATAGAGACGCTGAATATTAACCCCGTCCAGTGTTTCGACGTATGCTTCAATTGTACCGTGAGACAACTTAATATTGATTCGGTAGTTCTTCAGATGCTCCGTCAAGAGAATTCCAGCCGCATTATTACCACAGAGAATAACAACTTGTAGACAACTTCGTGCAATCACGTCTTTCGTATAATTTCTGAGGAGCACGACTTCTGTTTTAGTAATTGCACTAATTGGACGACAGGCGTCGGCACTTGTATATTGACGGAAACTCCATGGCCAAGCTAAGACATTTGTCTCATTAAAACCAGACCGTCTGATCCCGTATGGTAAACCTGTTGTTTCATCCATTGTCTCCTTTCTGAAAACCTGGTCGAATATCACTCCAATCTTAGCCTCTAACGAGCCAAAGGGAATTTGTCGAGGTACATTATCTGAAAGCATGTTTTCGAGGCCGTCGCAGAGCCTGGCGAACCATTCCTCAAAATTGCCACTCTTTCGGCCAGGTGGAGTTCCTTGAACGGGGATCTTCAGTCTGCGAAGATGGTGGTTCTCTTCTGCTGCTTCTTTCATAGCCTCCACGTAGTTCTCTGAGGTAAGGACACGAGGTGTCTTGGCTGGATCCCAGCGCTTCTTTTGTTGACTGGAGCGAACAGTAGGCCATTCTTTAATATCAGAGTCCACTGACTCCTCACAAAGTATCATAAAGCTCCGCCGTACCTCTTGGCCTAATGAGACTGTCTGGTATAGCGGTGGCACGATGTTCAACCCTAGCATTGTAGAATGTTGAACATTTAATAGCTCGAAGTACTCTTGCAGTACTGTAGGAGGCAGAGACCGAAATGCCATACATAGGATCATTTCGAGGATGTTTTTCGCCAATGTAAGGAGCGTCTGATCGTAGAATTCACCTACTTGATCTGGTCCGGTTTTCCAGAGCTGGATGAAATTAGGATGGCGGTGGCCATTTCCCCTTGATGTCACATGATAGTGAAGAGTTGAGTCGTCGTCTGCGAGGTTTGCTAGGGCCATTGCGATTGGTGTTGTTGTTGGAATTGTAGTTGGACCTGTAACCCCTGCTGGGGCCCTCTTCGAGCAGCATGGGCACGCCGTACAGACAGGACAAGGCCTGGTAGTTGACTTAATGTGGCCTGGTAGGTCATTTTTTCGACAGGTCGCACAATTAAAGCGAACTTCAATGTGTCCTCGACGATAACACACCAGAAACATGCAGCAAGGCGCCATTTTCGCTCCGGTATCCTGTCAGAGTTTGCCAAAGAATGGAAGTATGACAGAAGACAAGTATGAGTTTGATGTGACGATGCCAGTCTCATGTATTGGAACTAGCTAAAGCAGAATACAGAAGCGCGTGCCTAACGAGAATAACAAGCATGAAAAAGGAAAGAAGGAAAGAAAAAACAGATGTTCGCTATCCTTGGTACGAATATCTACTCCTTTGTGCAAAATCCCTATTCCCAATACAGCACCGCTGAGGGCATCTCCAAGAATGGCACCGCCTAGGGCTTCATGCCCTTTTCTGAGATGCGGCGGGAAAGACCGTCGCGGCGCCTCAACATCTGCCTCATTGCCTCAGGCAGGCTAACCCTTCGGTCCGACTATCACACTTGGAAACAAATGATAAAAATGTATTGATGTGTCTGTGTAGAGGACGAACGAGTTGACTGATTGTTGCTTGTAATTGGTGCCGACTTCAATGAAAAAAAGATTCGAGGAATTAGGTGGGATTATATATTAGGGCTGCTGGCTCTGAATCCGGAATAAGTCAACAAATGGCCTTGATGTACATTTGAGACTTCCTGTCAATACCCCAGTTGCCAGCAGCCCTACCTAGATATTGTTTGTTTGTTTGAGGGGGAGTGGGCAGAGGTTTCCAATCTTTAGACTTGAATGCATTCTCGTGGCCGAAAATGGGCTTCAACTAGATTACCCTGCAACAAGGCATCCTTCATAGAAAGCGTGTTTAGATGGACTTCGGGCTTAATGGAGTTTCATCTGTACGATGTGGTCTTATAACCTGCACTACGAGGTACGCAACTTTCGGTCATCCGTGTAGGTCGATAATCAACAGATTCCATATCTACCTATGAAACGATAGATCATCTAGGATAATAAAAGAGGGATACATGATATTAGTACTAGTCTAAATGTGACAGTCGCCTGGAAAGTCCAAGACAAGAATATGCTCGCGAAAGAAGACTGACAAGACTCCGAAATGAGATAAAACTTCTCTTCAGGTATCTACCGTTGCTTCATTAAGAACACGTCTTTCTATAACGTGACAACAAATTTTAGGCAAAAGCTTCTCTTCAAGTGCTCGAATCCTTGAACATTCCTGTATATTCTCTCCAGTGTATTATAATCAACAATTTGAACCTCTGAGGCTTTAGGACTATAAGACAATAATAAATAATCCTTAGCAAAGCCTGAGAAAGGAATTTCCTATAGATTAATCTGAATGCTAAGTTCTTCTTAGCATTATTAGTATAGATAAATTTGATATATTAATATATTTTTATTTAATACAGAGAGACCTTTAAGAGGGTGAGTAAGAATATAGTTAACTAGTACGGATATACGTTTCTAGTGCATCTGGCCAAGCGCGCTAGCGGTCTGGTGTATATTATTATATAGATGCAATCCTCCCGTGCTAGTAACTCGGCATTTCACCCTCCAGCTGTGGGAAAAGCCCCGTTTGCAATTTCTTGATACCAGCCATAATTTGTTCTGTGGAAAAGAATCCGGCGTACTGTACTGCGTGTGACCTGATGATCTGTAGGCAAGAATAAATAGCTAAAAAAAATTCCCATTAGGGGCTGACAAGAGTGGGATTCGAACCCACGCCTCTTGCGAGAGATGCATACTAATATATATATTGCTATATATATAGGATGTTATAGGGAGTGTGCTCCGTATAAGTAAACCTTGAAACATCCGCCATAGACCGCTCGGCCATCTTGCC
>NW_017971433.1:2909629-3008713 GCF_001907595.1 Talaromyces atroroseus
GGCAAGATGGCCGAGCGGTCTATGGCGGATGTTTCAAGGTTTACTTATACGGAGCACACTCCCTATAACATCCTATATATATAGCAATATATATATTAGTATGCATCTCTCGCAAGAGGCGTGGGTTCGAATCCCACTCTTGTCAGCTTCCAATAGGAACTTCTTTTTTTTTTCTTTTGTTCACTATCCCTATGGCTACCAACTAAGGGCCCAAATTTTTGGCTCAAAGACGTGTCAGATGGCTGAAATCGCAGCCAATAATAGATTGAACTATCTGATGAAGCTTCTGGGCCGGCTTGTACGCGCGTGTTTATGGACTGTGTTCCAACTTCCAGGACAAAAAGAGTACAGTCATCTCTGATGCAATTCATGATAAAATGACATACCCATTCATTAATTCATGCACCCTATCTCCCTTAAAGCTGATTATAGCAAGACATTCCAAATGTATCAGAACAGCCCTGCCATTAAGAAAGACTGAAAAATAAGTAGGAAAGATAAAAGAAGACAATCCGACATTCTTTGGGAACTCAATCAAGCATCAGGTAAAAGACAGCGGTCTAGGATGAATGCCTTCAAGCACTAAGCGGCTCTTCCGCAACATAGTGCAAATAAGCACCCAATAACTTGATGCCTTGAATATAATTACTCCTGTCAAGCTTTTCATTAATGGAATGAGCGGCGTCCGTCGAGCTTCCCATTGGCAGGAGAAGAACGTTCTTGCCAGTGGCTTGTTCAAAAGTCAATGTGACTGGGATGCTGTGCGTGTATGCAAGTTAGATCGTTCGTCCATTTCAAATCAGAAAGGTGTACACGTACCTGCCACCCTCACGGGTCATATCTGGCTCTACACCAAAGACTTGCTGGACTGCCTTGCTTGCTGCAGTAAAGTTCCAGTGCTTAGGGCTAGCCACCCACCATTTACCATCGTGCACCAGGGACACTTCCAATGTGTTCTTGCTCTTGAGCTTAGCAAACTCGCTGTTGATATATTCTGTCACTAGCCTCGTCACATCCTCGCTCTCCATGTTGGGAACAGTTCGAATGGAGAATTTTCCAATGACCTTGGCTGGGATCACCGTCTTAGCGCCAGGGGCAGAAAAGGCGCCCTCGACACCGTGGAGGGAGAGAGATGGGTAACGCCACCGTGCCATGAGCGTCCTCTCCTTGGTCGCGTGTATACTCGTTGTGCTGCCCAGAGACTCGTGCAGATCATTCATGGAGTAGCTGATTCCAGGATATAGTTTTTCTTCCTCTTCAGTGACGGGTGCGACGAGATCCATCAATCCAGGAATCTGAATGTTGCCCTGTGAATCTACAAGTTTGGACATGACTGTGACCAAATCAGTCATGGGCTCATGGGCAGAACCACCAAACACTCCACTGTGCAGGTCTTGGCCAGGACCGGAAACAGTGATGGAGTAGTAGTTGCAGCCTCTTAGACCGTAAGTAAGACAAGGCTTCTCAGTTCCCAACCAGTAGTTGTCGGATATGCACACTGCATCAGTGTCTTTGAAAAAGGCCTTGGCTTCAGCTTGGATGAAATCATCCAATCCCTCAGAGCCATACTCCTCCATACCCTCGAAACAGCAGAGCAAGTTGACTGGGAATTCAACTCCGGCCTTCTTGTGGGCTTCGATCACATTGATCCACCCGAGAACAGGGCCTTTGTCGTCTGTGCTTCCTCGTCCATACATTCTACCTTTCTCATCAATGGTCAATTCGAAAGGCTCTGTCGCCCAACCGTCCTCTTTCAACGCTGGCTGAACGTCATAGTGTCCGTATACCAAGATGGTCCGTTTGTTGGGGTCGTTTCCATAACGAGCAATGACTACGGGGGGCAATTCAAGATGCTCTTTTCCTGGCTGCTTGCCGAGAGGGCGTTGTTGGACTTCAGCGCCGAGCCTTTCCAGTTCCGTTGCCAGGAATTGGCCCATCTGAAAAGCAAAGTCTGCTGTCAGTATTCCCTTTGCGCAATTCTATCGATAAGGACCTGCTAACATACCTTGACCACATCTGGACGGTGCTCATCGGCAGCGGAAATGGAAGGAATAGCAACCGCTTTCCGAAGACCTTTTTTTTTCCCCCCAATGGTTAGTATAACTCTAGGACAATCTTCGATGAGCGAACGTACGGTCAATGAATGACTCGGAAAGGTCATCGACCCTATACGTTTTATCGAATCAGCGAAAGAGAGAACAGATGAATTTTTCTTTCTTCTTTTTTTTTTCTTTTTTTTTTCTTTTTTTAATGGACAGGGCATCACGAACTGTTTGAAAAAGGGCTCCAATTGAGGCGCCATCTTGGGATCGCTGATGTGGCCGTAGTAGAAACGACTGCTAAGGAGAGGTCGGAACGGTACGGTAGATTTCAAGAAGCCGAATCGATGGCAGTCAAAGGAGGCTGTCCTGCTGTTGATCGAAGAAGCTGTGTTTGGCCTGAAAAGAAGCCTGAGGGGCAGAGCGGGGGGCATGGTAGATAGACTAAGAGAGAAATGCGGCCAGCGTCGGCTTTGACGATTGATTATTAACGGGTCCTCCATTGGTGAATGAATGGCCTGAGGCCGCGCGACACATTGCCGTTATAATCCGTCGGACTAGAGAAAACAGCTTATTTCCATGTATCTAGTATTTACAATGCTAGACAGATGTGTATCTTGGTCAGAAAGAGCTGCTGCCACCTGCAGCTTCTTTAGAAATGTGTACTTCCGTCAGATAAATAAAGCTATATTGGAAATTCCATGATAAAATACATGACTTGACTAATAAAACAAATCCCAAGCACAAATAAAAAGCAACATTTAAACGTCGCGTGTCTTGCTTCCCCAGACTGTCATGCGAGTCAATCATTCATCTCTAGCCCAAGCCTGCCTCCGAAGGTTACGGTCTTCCCTCGCCATGCGTCGCACATTACCCCATCTCGACTTCACAGCTTCCAAGACCTGTCGCTGCAGCTCATACTTTTGCTTCTGCGGAATGGCTTCGCAGACATTAGCAATAAAGCGAGGAGAGCATTCAAAGTGCCTCGCAAGCTTCCACCGGCTCCACTTGGCCGGGTCTTCAATGCGCAGTCTCCGGATCTCCTTCACTTCCTCGGGGGTTATATGATTCTGTACATGGGTCCTTTTGTAGTCTGTAGGCTTGTTGGCCGAGGGGAGTTCCTCTGGTGATCCGGCTTGCAGTTTTCCAGAAGGAGCTGTGGCTGCGAGAGGCTTTCGCACGTCAGAGTCTGGAAGGAATTTAGATGGAGTGTGGAAGACGTTTGGCGCGCTCGATGGGGGATTGAACAAGATGGTGTCGTCCTTTTCTGTGGATGGGTTAAAAGATTCGTCTGGCTTGATGCGAAGTCGCTGTTTGGTTCGCCGATAGGTGGATTGATAACGTCTTCCTGATAGTGAGGCCAGTTCACACCAAGATGGCAGCAAGAAGGGAAGAGAAACGAATGATTGCCGAGCGGCAATCAAAGGAGACTGCATCTTGTTCGTTGATTTTGTTGAAGAGAAACTCCAATTGCAATGTTGTGGGAGGAAGTGAATGAAGGCCGATGTGAAGATAGTTCCTGAGACCTCCGATAGCGTAGTGAGCTCAATCAGAGAAAAGGCAAATGTAAGCTTAATTGGGAAAATAGCGAAATGAGCTTGTGCGGCGGCGTTGTTGAATGGGCCTGGCGATAGCACTGGCCTGCTCAAAATCCCCTGCCAAACGTCGGTTGAGATTCAGAAAAATCCCGGCCTGGCGCGTAGCCGCTAGTTTGTCACGTGACCCATTCGTTGATTTTGTTCATGTTTTCGAATAACCAAGAAACGCCGAGGGATTATATTCGCTAAATAGGTTAGGAAAGAAGAAGAATGGGTGGCACTCTTGATATTCGATCTTTATAAAAAAAATTATGTTTCATTGTTCTTATAGACTACAGGTCTTGCTTGTCTACCAGACGCCATTAAGATTGGCTTCATATCTGACTGTCTGTACATTATATGGGATAGGACTCGATCTCCCAATTTTTTTTTTTTTCGCTATTTATTGCGAATCTTCTAAGGTCTCCACATTGGAAACAGCAGTATAATCGAGTATACCACGTATAGAGCCGCGCTGTGAGATGACGATGAAGGAGATCTGTACTTCGCGGTCCATTCTGCATGGAAGTGCCGTTACCTGACAATAATGAACCCTACGCAGAGTTCTGCTTGATCGCATCCAAAGCATGTTTAAAGCGGTTGCCGAGATCTTCGGGCTCTTCCAGCCCTACGCTGACTCGGATCAAGTCAAAAGGAACATTGAAAGAAGAAGCCTAAGTAGAATATAGTTAGTATACGTACGCTGGATAGATCAAAATATCCATCTCTGTGTATCACTCACCCAATCAGCTTCACCGTAGTGAGCTAGCAGTGTGTACGGACAGCTACAATGGCATCGTTAGCATGAATAACGCACTGTGCGAAATGATACAACATACCTTAATGTGAAATTCGTCCCCAGACTCGGTCCTTTCATTATTTCAAGCGCATCAAAGAATGCAATGGCATCTTCAGTCGAATGAAATGTTACTGAAAAGAGACCACCGTAATTACCCCCGGTCGAGTGGCAGCATGCTTCATAAAATGGTCTCGTTGGACTGTATTTGGGGTAATAAACATCCTTCACTATAGGTTTTTTTTTTTTTTTTTCGGTATCAGTAAGACTGTTTTCAGGTCTAAATTGAGGACAGGTTCGTAATGTTCACACACCTAGTGGTGACGACTTGAGAATTTCAGTAATGAATTCCGTTGTCGCGTTGATCTTCTCGATTCTGGCTATGAAGTCACGGCTGTTTCTCTCGAGGAACACAGCATCCTCAGCCCACAAATTATCTTCATAGTCTGCCACAAACCTAGTTTTCAAGGTATGATAATGACGACTCTGCGGATTGAGTACAGCACTGCCTCCCATGACATTACTATCACCGCTGAAGATCTTCGATAGACTGCTGACTACAACATCGGCGTGCGGCAAGACATTCACATTGATAAAGTTGCCAATGGTCTCATCCACCACGACGAAAAAGTCATATTTCTTTCCCAGTTCACTGATGCGCTTGAGGTCTGGAGACTTCAACAGCGGGTTTCCTGGGAACTCCGTGAATAACGCGAGGAACCTTTCTCCCTGCTCCAGGCGTGATTCCAAATCGTCCAAGTCTTCCGAAGAGCCGTGGCCGTAAAACAAGCACCCGGGACCCCATTTTTCCAGTATCTTCAGCGTGTCTGTGTAAGGAAATCCAAAGCATATACTTTTCAAGGAACCCCTGGTATTTAAGAGGGTCCGGTGTGTGTTGAAAATCGAGCTCATGCCGCCGGGATAGAGGAAAACGTCTTCTTCTGTCAAGCCTGCGATCCTGCCACTTGCCGCTTCGCTTTCTAGGGCCTCGTGGAGGTCAACATTAGCAGTGAGGGAACCAGCAATTCGTCTCCGCACTGCTCTTTTAGCGTTGTTCGCCAATGTAGTACTAAGATTGCGACCAAATCGCTCTTCCACGAATTCCGAGTATTCTCGTCCATCCGAGGATTCGACTGTTTTGGATCCATGATCAGGCTCCCTAGGCGTAGGGGCTCGCTGTTGGTAGCGTCTCGGGCCCTTGGAAAATATCGAAGGCTTACCGTCGGCCCCTGCAGAAGTGTCCTCCACAAGATAGCCATCTTGCAGAGCATTGGAGCAGAATTCGCTTCGTCGACTTGATATACCATCTCCGGAATGCTGCCACACCTGTTTTGCTATAGGGGCCAGGGCTTTAGGGTATATCACACAGAACAGCTTCGAGGTCACGTTGGAACGTATATCGGAAGCGGCCTTGGAAGATGGCGCATAACTGACAATTCGAAGTTTCGACGTCTCTCCGGGGGGTATTCTTGCCACGATGAAATCCCGGCATAACTCTGCAGTTCTCAACGAAGGGAAAAGGGTTGCGGCTTCGAGCTCTGTGTTACCGGAACGACGCAGGATTTCCTGGCCGAGCGATTGAATCAAAGGGTGGACGTAGAATCTCGGATATCCGCATTCCATGCGGCTCAGAACCCAGTCCTGCCCCTCCTCGTATCCAACATTGCTTTTCCATGTCGGGAGAGAGACGCTGATAGCCTAGATTCACATGTTACGACGGGGGAGCGGGGGACAAAATGGCCGGGGGGTTCAAGCAAACGTACATGGTCGGTGTTTGGAGGCACCGTGCCTCCTAGAGCCTGAAGCATGATGAATATATCGAAGGTAGTATGAAAGACACTTGGAGCTTGCACTTCATGGTGAGTCGCTGAATTAATTCTTCTTGTCTCGGTCGCCGAAATCGGCATAACTCAACTTGATCGCAGACTGACTCATACTTGTCGGCCAATCAGAAGCTTCTTTTGGTATACTTCAGGTTCAGCATTGTATATCTTTTTGGCGACTATATCTTCCATAAAAGACTTATTCCATTGCGTTTGATTCTCTACGCCACTGAGAGGAAGCTACGTAGTTATGCCCCAGTCTCACCCCGCTGTTGCTTTGGAATATGTATCTGACCCGTCGTCGAGCTAGAGACTGCTACCATGCGACGTATCCCCCCCAGCTACGTTGACCCCAGCACTTGCTTGAGCAAACAGAAGGAGAAACAGAGAAGAAATGATTCATAACATCCTCGTCATTGGCGCTGGCCAGCTTGGCAGCCAAGTACTAAGGCATCTGCTGCAACACCCTCAACGTACGTACAACAACATCACTGCAAGAGTCTCAGTACTCATAAGATCCGAGACTCGCACCAAAACACAACTACTGGAAGCGCCGGGTCTCAGCAAGGAGCTGGTTGAAGCAATCGGCTTCGTCCAAAGTGACATTGTCACTGCCACGGACTCCGAGCTGGCGCAGGCGTTGGCCCCCTTTGATCTCGTTATCAGCTGCACCGGCTTTGTGGCAGGCCCAGGCACCCAAACTAAAATCGCACGTGCTGTACAGCAAGCCGGGGTCTCGTTCTTCATTCCGTGGCAATTTGGCGTTGACTATGACAAGATCGGACGCGGCTCTGCGCAAGACCTGTTTGATGAGCAGTTAGACGTGCGTGATTTGCTGCGCCAGGCCGATCAAAAGACACGTTGGGCTGTTATATCGACTGGGATGTTCACCAGCTTTCTGTTTGAGCCGTGGTTCGGCGTTGTTGATTTACCAGGACGGACAATCACGGCACTGGGCGCCCTCGAGAATCGCGTCACAGTAACCACGCCTAAAGATATTGGTCACATCACAGCTGACTATGTTTTCTCTGATCCGTCGCAAAGTGAAACATTCAAGAATGAACCTGTCTTCGTTGGAGGCGATACGATTCCCTATAATCATTTGGCGGCCATCGTCGAGAAACAGCTCGGCCAGCCAGTCACGCGAAAGGTATTGACGGTCGATCAAGCGCGAGAGAATCTATTGCAGGACCCGCGAAATTCGCTGCATAAGTATAGCATTGTGTTCGGCGAGGGCGTTGGTGTCGCGTGGGATCTGGAGAGCACGTGGAACGTGAAGAAGGGGATTGAGCCCCGAGCCATGACGACTGAAGAGTTTTTCAAGGAGGCATCTTGCTGAGCAGTGACGATAGCCCTCGTCCTGCAACACAAGATCCATCTAAGCATTAGGCATAAGGAGGAAGTTATTCAGAATATTGCAAGGAGCCAGAAGGAGTAACTAAATCATGAGGCCCACTTAAAGCTTGATCATCGCGATAATAATGCCGCGGGCGGTGTGTGGCTGCACATAGATTCTTTTTTTTTCAGCGGACCATCATATCTTGTTCGAGGCAATACTGATATTTGGCTTGTGTATAGTATGGAAAGGAATTATTATTGAAAGCTCAACTGCGGAGCATTTTTTTTTTATATCAAGCCAATTCTTACAATCCTTCCAGAATGTCAGACCCTTCTACCAAGAGACGACGGCTCAATGGCCCGGCCACTGCACATCGAAGACACGATGACAGCGATTCAAGCGCAGACCACAGCGACCACGATACGAACAATTCAGGCGAGCCGCAGGTGAAAAGTCAGGGCACTTCCAGCATACCCAAACAGGCGAAAAATCAGAATGGGGCGCATTCTGCAAACCGTTATGCAGAGGCGGGCAGAGCAACCGGCCTGTCCAAATCCAGCCTTTTCAAACTCCAGACAGATGAGTTGCTTGTTGGACTAAGGCCGGATTACGACAGGCTGGTCTCCGATGTTCAAGGAACTCTGCGTCGGATCAAAGATATCTTGCTTCACGTTTCTGAACGCGAGTCGAAGCGAGCCGACCTGGCTGGGAAGGAACTGCGGGACAAACATCGCATCACAGTACCATTTCCATGCCACTCTTCGGACGAACTCACTAAATGTCACGTCTCGTTCCAGCCTCCGACCAGCGTTGACCTTGTAGGCAGCCTCTACTTGCAAGCCGGATCACAGGCAACAGAAACCTTCAACGTGGATGTGGCCGTGTCGATGCCGAAATCACTCTTTCAAGTGAAAGACTATCGGAACTACAAATACTTCCAGAAACGGGCGTTTTATATCGCATGCATCGCCGCAGCCCTACGAGAAGCAAAATTGCCTCTCTCGTTACGTTATAGCTATCAAGACGGAGACCTTTTGCGTCCCATTATTGTCATGGAATCGACGGAAAAAGCCCCAGGCCATTCTGTTCACCAACCCGTCTGCATCCGCATCCTCACTGCTATCGAGGACGATATCTTCCCGATCGTGCGAACGCTTCCAAGCAAGAACAATGTGCAGGCTGCCGGCTCAGGAGACCAGGAACAATCTAGCGATGACGGCAAGTCAAGTCCTTTCTACAATGCGGCATTGCGCTTGGAAATGACACTTATTCAATATCAAAAATGGCTCCAAACCTGCCTAAAGAAATATCCGTCCATGAGAGATGCGTGTCTTCTGGGGCAAACCTGGCTCCGCCAGCGAGGATTTGCGTCTTCTGTGCAAAACGGCGGTTTCGGGAGCTTTGAGTGGATGTTGCTCCTGGGTCTACTCTTTGAAGGAGGCGGTGCAAACGGTAAACCTATTTTATTGCCGTCGTATAGCAGTTATCAGATCTTCAAAGCAGCTATACAGTTCTTAGCTGCGCGAGACCTGATGCAGCCTTTGAGTCTGTTTGTCAGCGATGTCGAATTTCCAGCCGGAGGTCCAGTCTTGTACGATGGGAAAAGAGGATTTAACGTACTGTTCAAAATGGCCATCGGGCCTTACAAGCTGCTCCGTCACGAGTGCAACTTGACCCTCTCGCTCTTGAACGAGATCCGTTTCGAGAATTTTGATAAAGTCTTCATTTTCCAAAACAATGATCCTATGCTCAAATTTGACCGACTGGTGTCCCTCACTCCGCAACAGATTTTTGACCCTCTGCATTCTGTCCATTGCCAGAATCACATCTACAGTGTGTTGGAGAAATCACTGGGCGACAGAGCAAAGGTGATCAGTTTATGGACTCAGCCTCTATCCCCATGGTCGCCGGGATCAAAAGGATCGAACAAAGCACATCAGCAGCAGCAGATCACGATAGGACTAATTTTGGACTCTGAAAACTGCAATCGCCTAGTTGACCATGGACCTTCTGCAGAGATGCAAGAGGAAGCTTCGGCATTCCGAGAATTCTGGGGTGAAAAGGCAGAACTCAGGCGATTCAGAGATGGGAGAATCCTCGAAAGTTTAGTGTGGTCGGAGCAACAGTCGGTAGTCGATCAGATAATGGTGTACAGCTTGAGTCGTCATTTGAAAGTGTCCAAGGAGTCTATCAGCTGTGTTGGCGGCGAGTTCGATGAGACGTTGCAACGTCTTTCCGGTTCGGAAATGCAGAATTCCGCGGTATTTCAAAGCGTTCGCGAAGCTTTCCAGTCCCTACAGTCATCCTTTCAGAATATGGATGATATTCCTCTTCAAATCAGACAACTTCAACCTGCCAATCCATATTTAAGGAGCACTGCTATCATTTCAGACCTTAAAGACATCGTGCGCACACCCGTGGACATCAACCTTCAACTTGAGAGTTCTACCAAGTGGCCAGACGACCTGGACGCTATTCAGATGACCAAAGTGGCGTTCCTCCTCAAGATCGGTGAGGCCTTGGAAGAAAATGGCGAGATTAAATCCTTCCGAGTTGGGCTTGAAAACGAAGACCGACTGTTCATGAATCGAGCTTTCCTAGACATTGTACATACAACGGGGACTCGTTTCCGACTGAGAATCCATCACGATCGCGAAGCAACCTTGCTAGAAAGGAAATTAAAGGAAAGCACTCTTGGTCCGCACTATAAAGAAAATGTCGGGGCTGCACTCTTCGAATACAAAAGGACCTTTATCCATTCTCCTCGCATCACTCAAGTGATCCAAAAGCTTTGCAACCGGTACCCTCTTCTATCCCCTACAGTTCGTCTGATGAAGCATTGGTTCAGCTCTCAACTTCTTTTCTCTCACGTCACCGAAGAATTCGTGGAGCTACTCACTCTCAACGCCTTCGTCTCAAGTCATACATGGGACTCGCCCTCCAGTTTAATGAGCGGATTCTGCCGAACGCTCGCATTACTATCCAAATGGAACTGGCAGCAGGAGCCTCTCATCTTAGACCTAGGAGCGCTTACAGCCGAGGATGTCAAGGTTATCGAAACCCGCTTCTTAGCCTGGCGCAACATCGACCCTGCAATGAAGAAGGTCGCCATGATCATTGCTTCTGATCTCGACCAAGACGGGGTAACATGGACACTCAACGAAAAACCACCCAAGGTTGTCGCCGGCCACATGTCGCGATTAGCCAAAGCAGCACTTGAAGCACTCAAGAAGAGGGGCCAAGTGCAAGAGCAAGGGCAAGAACAGGAGGAGGAATCATCATCATCATCTATCGAAAGCCTCTTCAAGCCTTCTTTGACCCCGTACGATTTCCTGATTCATATAAACCAAACCGAGAAGAAAAAGAAGAAGAATTCCCCCCAGTTTGCGAACCTAAAGCATCTCGGTACTAGTAGTAATGATGGCGATGCGAAGAATAAGCGCGACGACATCACAAAGGCCTATCTGCACGAAATCCAATCTCTCTTTGAGCATTGCGCTCTTTTCTTCTATGGCCATGATGACAATGTCATTGCGGGCCTGTGGAAACCGACTTCGACCACCTTCAAGCCATTGAACCTGAAAATGGGCTATTCTACACGTCCGGGAGAAAGGGATAACGAAGACAATGACGACGAAAACTCTCACGTAACGGTGAATAAGAAGTCGATTCTGAACGAAATAGCTAGACTAGGTGGTGGGCTAGTGCACAGCGTCGAGGACAAAAATGTATAATATTCTAATAGAGAATTCGCACTAGTCACCGCAATGCTCAAAAAATACAGAATTTCATAAAAAAAAAACCGAAGCCCCAAAAAAATAAAAAAACATCTCATTTCTTTTTTACATGAGCCTCTCTGAACAAGTCTTCGTCGTAGCTTTGTACTTTTGTGTGCTATTAAGAGGTAGAAAGGTAGAGGATCTCTATTTTTTTTAATCAATTTTTGATTTGACCTTTCGCCTGCTTTGCCAGCTTTCCGGACGATTTCTGCGTCGAAAACGAGCAATATTTGTCCTTGATTGCAACCACCTCGTAAGTGCCTTCGTCGGACGTCTTTATCGTCTTTTTGTACTCATAAGAGATATCATGTTTGATGTCGAGAATTTCGGCCGGTCTGCCTTTCCTAGGATTCGAGCTTCGTGTATATCTGAAAATAAATAGATGTTAGCCAATAGAACATATACAAATATAGATAGTTGGAAGAAGAAGAAAAATGAGCACATACGTGAATTCAAATGGCGGAGTCCCTCCAAACTCGAAATTGATCTCCGCCTCTCCGCCTTCATGGATATCAACAATGCTCTCCCGTCCTCTGCTGATTCTCACACTTGGCATCTCATGGATGATCTTGGTGATGTTTTTGTGGGCCTGGCAGCGGCCACTGGCACCGTCACTGACGGCTGTGATGGTGAATTGGCCGGGTTTTTCGGCGATACGTCGGAAAGAATTTGTGTGCGAGACGGCCCTTCTTTGCACGCCTTCAAAGTCATAGAAGACCTCGAATGGTGAATGGCCAGAAAGTGAGAATGATAGCCGCTCTCCAACACAGTAATCTGTTTGAGACTCGAGAGGAATGATGGTTGGAACATCGGACACCGCCACACGCACAGATGTCAAGTCCTTTTCGAACGTGCGCTGGCATCCAAGAGAGTCTACAACTCGGTGGATGCTAACAACGTGCTGCCCTAGTTCCAGATGTCGACGGGGAATTGGAAGTTTATGCTTGTGGCTATGAATAGGACCAATAGGTACCAACTCTGGCTTCGAGCTCGAATGATGTTTGATGGATATATCAAGGTAGAATGGAGGTTGGCCTTCGAGCAAGATGGGTATCAACTCGTCCCCGTCACTGTCTTCCTTGCAGAACGCATAGATATGACCCGGCGAATCGAAACGAGCAGATGGTAGCCCACTGACTGTCTGCGAGATACTGACCGAGTGTTGTGATTTCGGGTCGGCATCATAAAGCGCGTCTGAGACGCCCGTAAATCTGTAAACGTTGTTACCAGGCTTTGAAGTATCGAGTTCCAATGATGCCACGTGTGAAGTGCTTTTCAAGCTACGCGACTTGACTTGAGCGGTTCCATAGTCGCCGGCTCGATGATGATGCTCGTATTTGACATTGAATGGAGGCTTGCCTTCCATTCTAAGCTCGAGGATGTCATCATCTCCTTGGCATACACTGCGCTTGAACACGTTGTTGCCGACACCTGTCCGTCCTGGAACAGATACGGCGGGTCGAGGAAGCCAGTTGATTTCAAAAATGCTTGCAGATTCGTCGATACTACCCGGACAAGTAGCATCAAAGACTTCAACGAGCTCATAGCGCCCATTCTGAGAAGTAGATATGGCTCCGTTTTCGTCCCAGATTTTCTTTTCAATCAAGCGAGAAGGGTTTGCATCCAAGTTGCGATATTTAACGAGCCAGGGAGCTTGTCCGCTCAGTCGAAGCGGCAATAACACCACGGCATCTTCCAGTGCCTGCGCACTCCTTTTCTCTTCAATAAAACCAAAGGCAGCTTGTGGCTTCTTGGGACGCACTTGAACGACCGTACTGTCTTTGAGAGTACGCTTGCAGTTCAAGCGGTCTGTCACGCCTGTCAATGAAATAATATGCTCTCCACCACTAACTAATGGTTCTGTTACAATCGTTGCCACAGAGTCGGGACTTTTTAACTCGTGTTTGGTCTTCTTGCCATTGTGGACGACTTCATATTGAAGAACCCAAGGAGCCTCGCCTATGAAGGAGACGCCAACAGTGGCCGACTCGCCAAAACATGCTCTTTGCTGTTGTTGGTGCATACCCAAAAAGTGTGCTGATGCTTGAGGCTTGACATCTTGTTCCAGAACAGGCACTTTATCTTTCAATGGTCTCGGGCCGTAAATACCGTCTGCAATGTCCAGAAAGCGATAGCGATATCGACCCGCCTCGGTAGGTGTGAAGTCAAGCTGTCCTCGTAGCCCATTAATGACCTCCGAAAATGTTTCGGTGCCCTTGTCACTCTCGATGACATACCGCAGACGAAATGGGGGCGATCCAATCATGTCCAAATCAACCAGTAGACCAACGGAATTGTTAGCGCACTTGTCAAAGAGCTTCTCGTGGCGCAGAGAAAGTTCCGGCTCTGGAGGGTTGTGCAGCAGACAGGAGGATGGCTCCAAGATTTCTCCTCGGCAGAATCGACTTGAAGCAGATTCAAGAGTATACCAACCAGGTTCCTTGATCTTTGGTCGGTTTTCCAATGATTTCAAGGATATTTGGCTAATTTTGGAAACTTCATTTGACTCTGCAGGGTTTAAATACGAGTAGGTTATTTGAAAAGGTGAATCGCCGCTATAGTCTCTGCCGGTAGAGTGGAAGTGCAATGGGAACTCGGTGGTTTCTCCTTTCGCAGTCTGGAGGAACTTCTGGGCATTGCAGCCGACCAGTGAGAGTCTTGGTCGCTCATGAATCGAGAGCTGATGCCATTGCAGCGTGTTCTTTGATGGAGCACGATCCGCTTCATCCAGCTGGGCCGAATAGTTGGCAACATTTCCGTGCGCATCGTGGACTTCCTCAATAGTGTAGGACCAATCGCCACCAGTGTCCAAGGTCTCATTTAGCGATATGCGTAGAATCTGGTTTTGGGCCCAGGCCGGAGGACCAGGAAATTTGGGATCGATGAGAACTCCGGACTGTTTCCGACCAACTGCCTGAACGAGGGAGCCTTCAGGTTGCACGTTTTGGAACGAAAACCCGCCATCAAATCCATTGATCTTACGACTGTATTTGACCTTGAGCGGCGGTACCCCTTCCACCTCCAGAGTTATATCCGACAGATCTCCTTTGCATTTGTCCACGTTTGTGGCTTTCGGCACTGCTCTTGGACAAACCGCAACCAGCGTGTCGGATGCCTTTATTTGCACATCAAGATTGGACTCGTCCAGGACCCGTGCCAGCCGATAAACTCCCGTTTTCTTCACAGGGAAGCGAAGATCGATATGCTCGTCGGAAAGTTGATCCCCTGCTTGTTTTTTCATCTGTTTGAGTTGTTTGCTCGGTATGTTGATGGTTTCATTTTGTCCACTTGATAAGTCAAAACGTAGGAGTTCGACGAGCATCGGCGAGGATTGGTTAACGCGTATTGGAAGAGAAACAGAGGACTGTTGAGAGCCGAGACACAGTGGTATCCCGTCGGGGTTTAAGGTGGCGGAACTGCAGTAGACATCAGCGACATCACTCAAAGAGACTAAAGAGTAAATAGTCCAGTGAAAAAAAAAATGCTGAGACTCACCCCTCAGGGAGGATATGAATAATCTGTTTGCCCAGTATCAATGAGGCATTGTGTATAATGTCGCCAGGTTTGACGCTGCGCTCCGATATGGACAATTCTCGATCGTACAGGGCCTTGAACAAAATAGAACCCCATGCCCCAAAAGGCAGCTGCAACAAAAAAAAAAAAAAAAAGATTAGTGTCTTCTCCTTGTGCCATCACAGAATCATCAGCCATGGACGGGGAAGCTCACTGGTATGCGGAACATCAAAAACACATTGGCGGCTGCATGAAGCAGGAAGATAGCGAGAAAGGTTGGGAACGTCCATTCTAACCAGGGCACTCTGAGCGCTTGAATGCCGAAAAGAAAGACGCCATCGATGAAGTTCCATTTGAGGAACATCCATGTTGAATCCAATTCGTTCAACGCCCCAACAGAGTCATATATCCGCCATGCCCCAAGCGCAAAATAGACGGCAGCGACGTACAGGCGTTGTGAAGGCGCATCGACGACTTCGGTGGGAATGAGCGGGCCCGTGGCGCCGTTGTTTCGAGCGGACTGTACGCTCACATTCTGAGGCTTCGTGATGGGCGGAGAGGAAGCATTGCGTCTCCGTCTGTCGCCGTGCTGCGTCTGCGGAGTTTGAGGGAAGGCGGAACGAAGTCGGGGAGTGCCGTTCATCGCATCTCGATATGCAGGTTTAATGCCCGGCTGTGATTTCTCGGAGGCCAGAGTGCTGAGTTGACGATTGAAGTCAGTAAGATATGCCCCGCTCCTGGCGGTGAAGACAAGAGGCTCTTCAATCAAAATCAAAATCGTGAAAAGCGCACAAGGGATTTCTCTCTCACTGGCGCTGGGACAGCCGTCAAATCATGTACTCGTGCCGTCCAGGGCTGGTCAGATGCACAAAGGCTGGACTTTGAAGAGCGTGCAAGCAAAGGGCGTGCTGGGCGTTGGCTGCAGAGTTGGTAGAGAGAGAGAGAGAGAGAGCACATCGACGACTTCCTTCGCGTTGGAGACTTTTGCTCGGCGGCCAGTCGCGTCACGGCGGGCAAGCTCTGGCCAATCAGAGAGCTCCTAGGGCGGCCGCATCTAAGACTACAACTGATGATACACCAGCTCAGTTGTCTTTCTTCTTCTTCTTCTTCTTCACATTTTACTTGTTCCCTGGACTTTGCATTTTCCTTCTGCCTGCTACCCAACATGACAGCCCGCGCGAAGCGAAGACGGCTCAACGACAGCGAAACAACGGCAGATGCGCATTCAGACCTGCCCGAGAAGAGTGCCTGGAATGGATTCTGTGAGATCGAATCTGAACCAGTAGGCTCGCCTTGGAAAGAAAGAGGAAAAGAACATGGCATACACTGACATTCTACCTGGCTTTCTTCAACGTCATGCTTCGAGAATTTGGCGTCGAGGGCGTCAGGGTTCAAGAAGTAGTCTCGCTGGACAAGGAAATGATGGATTATCTGCCGCATGTACCCCGAGCCCAAAATCGTTCGTTGGAGTGAAGTTGTCTTTCTGACCTGGAGGACCGTGTATAGCAAACCAGTCTATGGCGTGATATTTCTCTTTCGCTGGCACGAGGATAATCCCAGCAACCAGGAAGCGTCTTGCCCTGATGGCTTATGGTTTGCGAACCAGGTAAGTTGATATGCAGTATGTTATCGTACAGCATTGTAGCTCACGATAATTAGACGGCCGACAACGCTTGTGCGAGCGTGGCTCTCCTGAACATTGTTAATAACATCGACGATATAACCCTCGGCGATACTCTTGCCGGTTTCAAGGAATTCACGATGCCTTTCACGCCTGCGTTGAGAGGCGATGCCATAGCCAATTTTGAGTTTGTTAAGGGTATACATAATTCATTTGCACGGTCAGTTTTACGCTGTTTATTATTTGTCTTAACTCGTGCTAATACCTCTACAGCAACATGGATATTCTGAATTCAGACTTGAATCTGAAGAATGAAGCCACTGCTAGCAGCAGATCGAAGCGTCAAAGGGACCCGAGTAACGCAGACGAGGCAGCTTTCCACTTCATCGCATTCGTGCCAGCACTGGGCCGGGTGTGGAAATTTGATGGCCTGGAGCGTCAGCCTCAAGATCTCGGTAGGTCTTTCTGATCCAGGTGGTCTCGCTGATGGTTATTGACATTCATGGGAAAGCGGCCTGCTCTGACGGCGACTGGCTTGAGCAAGTTCGATCGCATCTTATCGGTAAGATGACCGAGTATGAAGAGGATCAGATAGAATTTTCAGTGCTGAGTCTCGTACGCGATCCTCTCCGGGACCACGTTGAACACTTGGCTCGGAACGTAAAGGAGCTGCAGAGGATACGCGATCGGCTTACTGCATCCCAACTCGACGACTTACGAGCAATGTTAGGCACTGGTGTTTATGAAAATGTGCTCCTAGGCGCAAGTCCGGCGTTGGGGTTAACCGAAGAGAGCATGCATCTCGTCCCGGCCTTGGACGACGAAGGGCTTACCATCGATGAGCTCCCGCAGGAGTATGTCCGTCTCGCCAATGACCAACGAGATGTTACGCGGTCAATCATGGAAGAGATGCAGCTCCGTCAGGCAGACGATATGTTTGCAGAGGGGAAACGCCATGATTATTCGGCGGCGATGGAGTTTTGGGCTCGGGCTTTGGCGCGGAAGGGGGTTCTCGAGGAGTTTCTTACCTAGATTTGTATATTTTATTCGTATGCGATATTTCTATCTGTGCTTTTGTATCCTCTCAGTGATCACACGTTTCAAGGTTTATGTGTGGTGTAGTGTTATGGTGGCAGTCACCGTCAGACATACCCGGGGTTGGGAGATATATATACATAAAACACCAGGCCAGGCCTCGTCGACAGGATATCCACGACCACGAAAACAACGCGAACGCGCGCGTCTCGCCACTCGCGCGACCAAGCTAGGACCGGGAAAAAGCAGCACACAGCAAATCGATAACCCATACGAGCACATAGATACCAGTGACAGACATCATGACTCCAGAAACCGAACTCCACACAAACATGATGATACTCGACTATACATGCTGCAAAGCCACGCACGAACTCCTGCTGCGACGCATCGCAGAGCTCAGCGATAGATCTACCGCAGCGCACAAAGAAAGCAGCGATAGTTTACTATCAATATTTGACTGTATGCTCTAATCCCCTTTTACGTATGAATACGTACATACAAACCAACGAG
This sequence comes from Talaromyces atroroseus, assembly GCF_001907595.1. Taxonomy (NCBI): domain Eukaryota; kingdom Fungi; phylum Ascomycota; class Eurotiomycetes; order Eurotiales; family Trichocomaceae; genus Talaromyces; species Talaromyces atroroseus. Next base: position 2,927,665 of record NW_017971433.1, read on the forward strand.
TAAACAGCCTGCGAAACGCTCATGAAAGCCAAGCACAACACGCGCGAGGCATCGTCACTGTCGCGCGATATACAGGCGAAACTGCAGCTAAACACATTCACACGTCTCTTTTTCTACAGAGCGCGTCAATCCGGACGGAATAGTCACCACACTACTCCCTCGAAAACCCGGCGATCGTTCTCAGCTACAGATTACGCGGCCATACTCGACATATTGAAAATACCAAGAATTGACCGACTTGAGGACAGGTCGAGTGTCGTGTCACTAATAGACCTATTCCCGGACTTCCTTAGTCTCTGCTCAGCCATGTCAGCGTCTGGCGCGCTATCGTCGTCATTGTCGTCTTCTTCTTCCTCACTCGGTGACCTTTTGGGAAAGTACTTGCTCCAGTCTGCGCTCGAGCAGTACACTCTCTTCAACAGAGAGGCGACCGAGGTCATGGAGGAAATGCTAACAATCATTGAAGAAGAAGAAGAAGAAGAAGAAGGAGAGTTGACGGCAGTGACAGCACAATACCTCGATCTATTATCACCGCCACCAACGTCCCGTGGCAGAGGGAAGAAAGAAGTGGTACTAAAAGCTCACTTCAACCATCTCGCTCAGCATTTCCCGGCCTTTGAATTCGAGTGCATGATGACCATGCAGCTTCAGGATTTCCTCTTCAAATTGGAGACGCCGATACTCGTAAAGCTCGAGACTGGGGAAGCGTTGACGAGTTGAACGGATAAATCTTACTCACCTGGATGTGTGACAGAAACGAAGAATGTTCACCATCGGATATACATGACCGTATGATATATTCGCACTAGTTACTCAATCTCGAAAACGGTTGCACATATATGACTAGCTCACGGAATATCTCAACAAATACAGACGAAGGCACGCAAAACGAGAATTAATCTACAAGTCATGAAACGATGACTAACTACTACTCCAAACACTCAAACTTCGAAGACTGCTCTGCTTCTTTCTATAAATTTTTGGTTTTTCTCTCCCGCGACCAGGTATTGAATACGTGTTGTTATGACCGGCAGACAGTCAACACCATCCAAAAAAAGAAGGCGCTCAGACCGGGTTTCTTTATAGCAGCATGCGGCGAGGGTCTTCGATGTATTCCTTGACCTGGTGGGAGTTAGTTATGAGTCCTGCGAGGTTGATTCGATGGGTTAATCGGGGGACAAACCTTGACAAGGAATGTGACGGCTTCCCGGCCATCGAGCAGACGGTGGTCGTAGGTAAGGGCAAGGTACATCATCTGCAGGCAAACGTCAGTATAAACGACCACACGCGAATAAAAGAAAGGAGGTACGTACCGGGCGAATTTCGATCTTGCCGTTGATAGCCACTGGCTTCTCCTTGATGGCATGCAGACCGAGGACGGCTGTCATAAATTAGAATGAATACGATGTGACCAAGACATATGGCAGAGAAACAAACCTGTTTGTGGCAAGTTGATGATAGGAGTGCCCATCAAAGATCCGAAAACACCGCCCTATTATGTATAAGCATTCGCTGTTCAGAACTGAGCTAGATAAAATCACTTACGTTGCTGATTGTGAATGTACCGCCAGCCATGTCTTCAATGGTCAACTTGTTGTCACGGGCCTGTCAAGGTAGAACATTAGAATGAATTGAAAAGAAAAAAAAAAAAAAAAAGGATGGGAAAATTAATTACCTTCTTTCCAAGATCGGCAATTGCCTTTTCGATACCAACAAGATCCAAAGATTCAGTGTTTCGCACAACGGGGGTAACAAGACCCTTCTCTGTAGCAACAGCAACACTAAGATCGACGTAGTCGCGGTAGACAATAGTGTCACCTCCGTTGGGACCTTCAATCGAAGCGTTGACGGCGGGCAAGTCTCGCATGGCCAGGACACAGGCACGAGAGAAAGCGCTCATGAATCCGAGCTTCACTCCGGTCTTCTTCAAGACGTCGTCCTTGTACAACTTGCGGAATTCCATCAGCGAGGACATATCAACTTCGTTGAATGTAGTGAGAGAAGCAGCGGTGTTTTGAGATTGCTTGAGACGTTCCGCAATGCGCAGGCGCATGCGGTTCATTTTAACCTGCTTCAAGTCAGCTGCCGTATAGGCGAATATAGCGATATTCTTGAACATACACGTCGCTCATCACGGCTTCCAGCCTTGGGAGCTGGGGTTGGTTCGGGCTCTGGTTTCTTAGTCTCGGTGGGTTTTGGTGCAGGCTTTTCTTTGACAGGCTCAGGTTTCGAAGGAGCAGCTTCTGGTTCCTTCGTCTCAGGCTTGGGCGGAGCTGGTTCGGTCTTCTTCTCCTCGGCCTTCTCCGGAGCAGCTTCTTCCTTGGGCTTCTCAGCTGGTGCACCTCCCTCACCGGGCTCTAGCTTCACAAGTTCTTGTCCAACAACCACAGTGTCCTCCTCATTAACGAGGAGCTCCTTGATAGTTCCGGACTCGGGGGCGTTCACAGAGACATCGATCTAGAGGTGGAAGAGAAACATTAACACACAAACAAAGAGCCGAAAGTTTTTATGAACCGCAAGATGGTTCTACCTTGTCGGTTTCGATCGTCGCAATTTCCTCGTCGCGTTCCACGAAATCGCCAACCTCTGACGGACTGCTGTTAGAACAAACACCCGAACGAACGGAGATAGATACTCACGTTTCGTAAACTGCTTCAAAGTACCCTCTGTAATCGACTCGGCCATCTCTGGCACCTTGACGATTGTGTCGGCTAGACTACTAGTTAGAGGAATTCAACAACAACCGAAAAAAAGCACGCGGTGACAGCAGCCACAGACCATAATGACGAGTTTGCTGTGTGGCTAGCAAGCCCAGTTTGAATTCGGGAGATTGTACTCTGCAACGTCTCAGCTTTGTAGTCTAGCCAATTGCCGAGGAAGGGGGGATGACTGTACCCAGCGAAACGCAACGGTCTTTGAGGGCGCAGCGAGGTTCTCTGCGAAGCCAAGGCAAACGATGAATAGGCGCGTGAAGACGACAGAGGCCTGTGCAAGTTGTGGGCAGATTTCAGGAAGTTTTGCTTCGACAAGCGCGAGATGTTTGTTCGGCTAGCCATGGTGGAGGACTTATATACTGGTATGTCGACGACGCAGGAACAGACTCCAAAAAGGCATTCAGAGAGAGAAATAAAATAAACGAGTCGAGAGAAGCGTGGCTTGTGGTTGCAGACTCTGGAGTAAGTACTAAGTACTAACGCGGCCGGGATTTCCCACTTATTACATAGCATTAGCCGGCCACCCGGGTCGACGCCCAAAACTGACGCAGCCGCCAACCCGAAAGCGCCAATTCTTTCCGGACAACTCCACTGCTCACCCTTGAGGCTTGCACTGCAGCAACGCGCGACTTGTCCGTGTCAATTGCTCGGTATGCTGCTGTTGGCGATTATTGTATCTGCGAGCAAAGGCTAATTCAACTGCACAGATTACCAGCAAAATGCCGCTCCAACCCGCAGCGTAAGCCATCGCATCGCACCGCACAACCCCATTCAATCGAAGGTTATACGTACTGAACCGCTCCAGATCATTGTACCGTCGCTGCTTGAAACTCTCCCTTGACTGGGCTGTGCACAGGCACATCTGGCGAGGCCAGGCCGTGTACATCAGATCGCTATTTGACGCCAACCGGGAGGTGCGAGACCCTCGACAGCAGAAGGTGTGTACCGTGACGAACATGCATGAACGACCTGAGACTAAGGTGGACAGCTATTGCTACGAGAGACGGAGAAGTTGCTGGAGACATGGAAGCACCCCGATCCTTATAAGGCACCCACTGCGCCCGGAGGTATGAGCGAGCGACCTTATCAAGGCATGGAAAACAGAGCATCATGGTCTAACAACGGCTCTAGGATCCAAATACGAAAGAAACCTTGCACCGCGCGATCTGCCATGTGAGTTTGCGTTCACTGGGACATTCTATGAAGATTTTATTTGCATTTGCTAACTATGGTCGCGTTGCAGATGCTGCGGCACCCGGCGAACATTGAATATATCTTCGAATGCTTTGATAATTATACCACGGAGTAGCTAGTACTATGCAAAAATAGAATTTCAATTACAAATCGCTCACTGAATCACTTGCAAGGTATTCTGTTCACGTAAATTTCTAAATGCGAATAGTCAAACACTGTCCACGATCAGGGTGCCATCGAAGGCAAGAATCGAAGCAATAGGACCAGTGACATACGTTGAAAACAAAAGTAAAGTGAAGGCTTAAGAATTTGTATTCTAGTGCTAATCTGAACGAATCGTATATCGACCCGAATGAATACCTTCGCAAGCTGCCAGTAGAGACCATGCCCGTAGACATAATGTACAACCATTTAAAAAATCAAAAGAGCCATGAATGTGCCCAGTCCATAACCCCATTACCTCATCAATAATTGAACCAAACCGCGCCGAAACGAAAAACAAGAAACAAGAAACCAGAAAACAAGAAAACCGTTTACAATTCCTGAGACCCCTTCCCGCTCTTGGGGGTCTTCTTGGGGAGCAAGTCTGGAAACAAAAGTTAGAACGCGTTGATTTTTTTTTCTTGTAGCGCCGAAAAGGAAATACATACTCTGGTGAATGTTGGGGAGGACACCACCTTGGGCGATGGTGACGTGGCCCAAAAGCTTGTTCAATTCCTCATCGTTACGGATGGCGAGCTGGAGATGACGAGGGATGATACGAGTCTTCTTGTTGTCACGAGCGGCGTTTCCAGCCAACTCGAGAATTTCGGCAGCAAGGTATTCAAGGACAGCAGCCAAGTAGACGGGGGCACCTGGTTCAGTTAGCGAGGATGTATGACGCGTGAAACAGAAAACAAACTTACCAGCACCAACACGCTGGGCGTAGTTACCCTTGCGGAGAAGACGGTGAACACGACCGACGGGGAAAGCAAGACCCGCCTTGGAAGAACGGCTGTGACAGAAAAAGTCAGTATTTGGGACAGAAGACGCGACATATATCAAACAAAACACGTACGATTGAGCGTTCTTGCTGCCGCTGGCCTTGCCGCCGGATTTGCCTCCAGTCATTTTGAATGTGTTATTATTGTTGTTGAGATTGAACTCGAAAGAGGTGGAATACGGGACACGAGACGTGTGTTTGTGCGGTGAATAGAGCGTGGAGGATAAGAAAATGTAGAAGAGAGCAGGGCGTGCAGGTGCCGGAGACGACGAGGACTTTATAAGAGGGTGACGTTGGCGGGCTCCCAGATCACGCTCTCGCTTAGATAAGACGGCCAATCATCAAACGCGTCAACGCGTAGCTCGGATCAAAGCAAGGCAGCCCCGCCAGCCAATCACCGCCCGCGCTGCCCGCCCCGAACCGGCCAAGCGCCGTACCGTACGGCTGTTACCGGGCGTGACGGCGGGGCACGCCGCTGCGCGCACTGCGCCAGGCCCTGATCATACGGATCATACGGCGCCGTGACGGTATCGAAATTCCGGCTCTGAAGGCCACACCGGATCACCCGTTCTTTTGCGGCGCCAGTATAAGAGCGCGCCCTCCCCCAACTTCCTCTCGAGCCGAACTCTCCTCTGCATTTCCATCTCTACGACGCCTCGCTCTCCTGCTCTGCTCATCGCACATCACTCCCATCCTTCCCACTTTTTAATTCACACCTCCCTCCAATTTCCAAAATGCCTCCGAAAGCCGCTGAGAAGAAGCCCAGCACTGGTGGCAAGGCCCCAGCTGGCAAGGCTCCTGCTGAGAAGAAGGAGGCCGGCAAGAAGACTGCCACTGCTGCCTCTGGCGAGAAGAAGAAGCGCGGCAAGACCCGCAAGGAGACCTACTCTTCCTACATCTACAAGGGTGAGCCGATCCCAAACAACGCGTTCGCGATCCATCAACAACACCAAAACTGACGCGTCTTTTGCCATCTAGTCCTCAAGCAGGTCCACCCCGACACTGGTATCTCTACTCGTGCCATGTCCATTCTCAACTCCTTCGTCAACGGTATGTCTTTTGATCCATTGTTGGTCGCGTGCGACATCAGCTAATTTCTCCATCAAGATATCTTCGAGCGCGTTGCCACCGAGGCCTCCAAGCTTGCTTCATATAACAAGAAATCCACCATCTCTTCCCGAGAGATCCAGACTTCGTATGTTTCCACTTTGGCGCATCTTGGCGGTCCATCATTTTTCCCTCCGCAACTAACAGCGCTTTCTACAGAGTCCGTTTGATCCTCCCTGGTGAATTGGCCAAGCACGCCGTTTCGGAAGGTACAAAGGCTGTTACCAAGTACTCCTCTTCCGCCAAATAAACGTCTCGTTGCTGCTTGTTTAGTGTCTTTTGGTTGTTTTTCATTCCTGTTCTCTTGTTTTTTATTATTTTATTGCTGCTTCGCGCTCTGGCAAATTGGAGGCGGCGGGTTACTGGGTGTTCGCGGGTTTCTAATGTGTCATGGGATGGTCTGATTTTTTTATTTCTCGTTTCCTGAATACCTTGGGCCGAAATGATTTTACGGTAGCGACTCCAGGTCGCGAAAGGGGTGTAACATAACGCTGAGAATCTGGGGTTTGTTTGAACAATCCCACCCTTACTACTAGATCTTGAAATCAAGCTTTAGTGCATTCAATCAATACTTCTACATACTTTCCGTCTTTTACTCTGGTATTCGATTTATTCGACTTGATTGCATTTGTGACGCCAACTACTCTTCGAGCTCGCTGTCGAGCGCTTCAACCTCATCGAGTGCCCCTTCTCTTTCAGTCGTCGTCATCGGCACAGTCTCTGAGTTAACAATATGAACAATTGCTTTCCCGTTCTTCCCGAGCGCTGAGAGCCGCCGTTTCCAGTCAAGCCAGTCATCTTCATCTCTGATCAGAAATCCAACAAGCATGCTGGGGTCCATATCGTCAATATGGAGTCGCCGAAGCCGACGCGTATGGCAGCTATCAAGTTCCTCTTGCGTGTAACGGTATGCTTCATCTTTGCCCTTGTACGGCAGCGCGGGGCGGGTATGGTGAGGATCGAGGTAGAAGAAATGCGAATTTTGAACGCCAACGAAGTAATGTGATGCCGAGGGACGGCCACTGTTATGCGCAAAATTGTTGTTAGCTAGTTGGCATATTCATACTTGCAGGTACGTGGGGGGGGGACTGACCCTGCAATTCCTAGGGACTGCGGCAGTTTGAGTAATGATGTCAGTCCCGTTCGATATACGGGAGTTACACGGTCGATTCCTAGTCTTGTTCCGATGAGGATCAGCGTAGGGCGCATTATTCGGTTGTTGTTGCTGCTGCTGCTGCTACAGGCCACTGCTTTGAATTTGTCCTCATGGACATCGGAGCTGTCGCTCGTCACGTAGACGTTCATGCCCGCGTCTTTGTATTCGTCGGATAGCGCCCTGTCGCAGTTACAATAAGTCATACTTTCAATATTATCAGGCGGGGGACTGCAGGGTACATACTGTATGCATGAGGCCGTGGCGGACGGTCCAAACCACTCTCCGGGATGCTTCCCGCAGAACAGCGCTCCATGTCGGACAAAGCGATGGATTGAAAACGGCGCCGCGGGATCATCTGCGAATAACGAGAGTAACTTGGCTTCGTCCGTCCGATTATTGTTTCGATGCCAATCTAGTGATGGATAGGATAGTAGTTAGTTGATATTCATTAATCCGACATTCATTCAAAGGGCGTCAAGCACACCTCGGCCAAGCATCGATATGGCTAGAGCATTGGCTAAAAGACTCTGGCCGGAGCGTATCATGCAGCCCCAGCCAGTGTCGGAGGTGAATCCTTCTGTGAGCTGGCTTCGTAGGCGGACACTGAGCGTCATGGCCTGCGCGGCATTCACATCTTCCGACTTCGCGATGGGCGGGAAGTTGGATCTGTACGTCATCCAGATCCTGGACTCGAAGTCGTCCAGGAAGGCTTGGGGCCAGCCCAGGTCCTTTGACTGGACGTTTTCTTCTGCTCCGTCTTCTTCCTGTGAGTTATCCTTGTTGCTTGTAGCTGTTGTCGCACTGTCATCGTTGCTGTTGCTGTTGCTGCTGTTGCTGCCTGTGGGGTATTCTGGCGTCACGTATTCCCTACCCAAACACCATATTCGTGAGCCTGGGCCTTGTTCGTTCTTAGGCTCGGCATCCCAGAAGTACTGTATCATGCGTTTGTAGCGACTTATGTCAATATTATTCATGTTTGCGGTGAGTTGGTGGATTCATGAGGAGTGACGTGGGGAGTGGATGCGGAGAGGTTGAAATGTCCCCCATAAACAACATATAAATATATATATATATATATATTTATACACATACGCATACACACACGTATACCGTTTCTATCTGCGAGGCATGCTGCACATCACTTGACGACAATGACCACCAGATGACCAGGCCATGTCAACTTGATTGAGATATAAATTAAGACTACATATCATTTTAGAAGCGCAACACGTACATATCCGGCATATCGACCAGCATAGCATCAGACGTACACCATCTCGCCCTGCCACGGCACAATCAGATGGCCACGCACCACGAGAATAGGAATACTCAACAACAGAATGAATCTACTGCACAAATCACTACGTGTAGAAGAAAAAGCAATACAAACATCCGCAGCAGTGCCCGCATGGCGAGGTATCAACACCGTAGGGCGTAGGACGTACTTGGCGGAATCGCGGTCGGGCGGCTTAACGCCACTTCCCGATTCTTTCACGTGCGCGACTTCCATGCCCAACCCAACGACCTCAAGCCAAATACCCCGAGCGACATCCTGTTCGTCTTCCCAACAACGCACAGTGCAGACGGAAATCGAGTAAGTTAGATACTGAATGAACACGCCCAAGCCCGAGTGCTGACAGAGGCCATAGTCAGCCAGTAACAAGCGACGTCTGAAAATTCAGAGATCAGAGCAAGCAAGCCAGTATGTCTGGCCATGAGGCAACTCATGAGGCTGCCTCCAACCAGACCGAGAACATCTTCTTCTTCACCGATCCGTACGGCACCCAGCCGCACCATGTACCCGTAGCCGACAATGTTAGCGAACTGGACAGCAGCGAGGATGAGGTTATCTTCAGCGGAAGGCAGCAAAAGAAACCTCACAATGCTCGCCCGCAAGCCGCGCCTACAAATACAACTTCAACTATGATTACAACTGCAGCCACAGCGCCAGTGGTCGTGACGGTCTTGGACGACGATATACAGTTTCTCCCGCAGCAAACAACCACAGATAAACCAGCAGAGTCCGAGTGGAAGGCGATATTAGATCCACAGGATGCCCAAGACTCGTTCATCAGCCTGTCGACGACCAAACGGACTAGAAACAGACGGAAGAACAAGAACAAACAGCACTCTACGCTGAACGACGAAAATGCCATTTTCGCCGATTACGTACGAAACGTAACCCGACAAGATAGATCCTCCGACCCGTCCAGCGACGATGAGTTACCCAGGTTCGGGCTTGGGCTGTCAAGCAAAGACAAGGACAAATTTCGCGCATTGTCGACTCTTGACACGGTTGACGAGAGTGAGGTGCTGGCCAGTAAAGATTTCGCTCATGATATCTCTGATGATGACGACGACGACGACAATTCTGATGACTCCGATGATTCTTCTTCGCTTGAAGAGCTGCTATCACGCGTTCGCCGAGGGGCATCGTTTATGATGATGGATGAAAGTTGGGCTTCGTCGAATGATTTATCCGCAGAAATGCTGGATGATGTCGATTTCGACATCGTAGACATGCAACAGGATGGACCCCTAAACAAGAAGAAAAAGAAGAAAGGAAGGAAGCCGATCGATTTCGGACTGAGCGATAGCGACCTCGAGCTTCAGCTAGAAGACGCCTGGGAGAAGGACCGGAACAAAAAGAAAGCAAAGAAGAGAGAGAGGGAACAACTTCGCGCAGAGGGCTTACTCGGGAAAAAGCACAAGAAATCTGATCGAAGATCCAAGGATCTAGCATTTGGCATTGATGAGATGAAGGTTGAGCTGAAGAAATTCCTTCAGTCACAGTCAGAATGGTGCCGTTTTCTATCTTCTCTTCTACTCATTCTAGACATCTACTAACAAATCGAACAGTCTCGACCTACCACCCATGAAGAAGCACCACAGAAGAGTGGTACACGAACTAGCCAATGCTCTGACGCTCAAGTCCCAGTCCAGGGGTAAAGGATCTGCGAGATTCCCAGTTCTATACAAAACAGCGCGGACGCCCAACTTCAATGGAAAACACAGCGTGCAGCTGGATAAAATACTAGCCCAACCACGATTCAACCAGCGCCAAAGCGGCCGCATGACCTCCAAGCCCAAGTTCCGAGAACAAGAGCCCAAGAACAACAATAACCGTCGGCGTTCTAACATGGCGGCATCCTATCTCGAGGGCGAGGTTGTTGGAGCCTCTGCGCCTGAAATCGGAGCTAACAACAAGGGCAGGGCGATGCTGGAGAAGATGGGATGGAGCACAGGAACAGCACTGGGTGCCCTCAATAACAAAGGTATTCTGCAACCTGTGGCTCAGGTGGTGAAGAACACACGTGCTGGCTTGGGCTAGAATCTGAGCAAGACCATCATGCATTTCCAGGCGCCTTTGTATTTCTTTCGAACAACATTAGAGTAAGATAGACGACTTAGACGAGACCATTGACAACAATCAAGACTTATTTCTTAGACTTTGCCTTCTTCTTTTGTTTTGACTGTGTCATTAGAACTGCTTGAGCATGCCCGGTTTCTCGTAAATGCGAGAACAGCTGTGTCCGCGAGGTAAATACCGTGTAGCAGTGCGCACATTCGTTCTGGTTTGCTTGCTTTGCTTGCGCTGCTAGTTTCTTAGCTCTCTTTTGCTTGGCTTTTCCCAGCTTTGGTTTGGTTCCTTCGTCGTCGTTGACGGGTTTGTCCTCTCGATCGATGTAATCTTGATCCTCTGCTTCTGAGGCGGATGGAGATGGAGATGGAGATCGCGATGTAGAAGCTGCTTCGACCGGGACATTATCATGACTAGGACTTTTGTCGTCGTCGTCGTCGTCATCTGTAACTGACCGTGTCTCTGCAACAACAGCAGGCTCATCAACAACAGACGTAGGCATCTCTTTCTCCTCCTGGTCCAGCCTCTGCCCCGTCTCCGACTCATCGACGAGATTGAGCTCATCATCTTCAATCAGCATTTCCTTACGGAGCTGCTTGACAGCCTTAATATGCTTCTTGCTGCGTTCATGCGCCTCAAACTGCTTGCCACTCTTGAAAGTCTTGTTGCAAACCACGCACTCAAAATGCTCTACCTCCGACTCCGAACTGCTAAAAAACGCCTCGTCTCCCTCCTGATGCCACTCGTCCGTTCCTATCTCTGCTGCTGTCCGAGCCCATTCTGGTATCACATGATCCTGCATCTTCGCCTGGTTCGCAGCGCGAGATCGCGCCGCCTGCGCAGCGGCAGATTCGCGAAGTTTACTCTGCCTTTCAGCCTCGGTCTGGATATTGACTTTGTATCGCGGATCACGTTTTTTGACGAATGCCACCAACGAGCGAACGGCGTCGTTGTACTCCCGAATTCCGTCCTCTCTCATCTTCTTGTTCTCCTTCTCCATGAGCCTGCGCACGCGACGATCCGGCGCTTCGCTGTACTTGTACTTATCTTTCCAGGAAAAGGACTTTCTCGTTGAGAAACTTGTCCAGACAGCGTAAAAGGGGCGCACGACATCGTCGAAGGAATCCTCCTTGCTACCAAAACTCGGATAGTCAACCGGAGGAGCAGAGCTATCATCCCATCGCGCCGCTACCCCTTCATCCTGTGCGATCTGATCAAAGACGTCCCTGAGCCCGCCGTAGAAGCCGTTCGGAGAGTCGGAGAATTCCATATTATGAGGGTTGAAGTTCAATACTAGCGACAGTATGTTGGCGGCTGTCATTCGATACCCACCCGGAGTAGCAGTTTGCTGCTGTCCTCCTCCTCCTTGAACTGGCCCATCGTCGGAGATTTCTGCATATTGATGCGTGTCGTACCATGCTCGTTCTTGAGGATCGGAAAGGACCTCGTATGCGCATTGGATCTCGGTGAATAGTTTCGTTGCGGCTTCTACTTTGCCATAGTTTCGGTCGGGATGCAGTTCCAAGGCTTTTCTGCGGTAGGCTTTTTTGATACTGCGTGGCAAGGAAAGAAAAAGTATTAGCCATATTCTACGAGTATGTATGCAAAGCTAGATAGATGATGGTTGGGAGTAACTTACTCTTCGTCCGAGGCATCGCGTTCCACCCCGAGAAGCTCGTAGTAGTCAGCTCGGCGGTCGTCACCCCCGGCATCGTCTTTATTCGCGCCTGTGGACTGGCTCTGGCCCATGGTGAAGGGGTATAGGAATCTGCTGTCGTGGCTGAGGCTTCGAGCCCCTCGAGAAAAACAGTGTAAATACTTTTTGTGGGGTGAACTTTTAGTCTTCTTATCTTATCGGCGCGTAACCAATCCATCTTATTCCTTATTTGCCTCCGACTGCTAGCACACACACTCTCAGACTTAATGTTTATATATATATACATACACCAGCACAATGCGCGGTGGCAGTAACTTGGTCGACCTCCCCGACGAAATCCTACACCTGATATTGTTATACATCGACCCGCCGACCCCATGCGTGGCTCTCGAGCGCACCTCCCGCCGATTTCGCAACGTCACAAACGAGCCCTTGCTATGGCGGCATTATTGCAAAGTCGCATTCCGCTACTGGGACAGCAGACATGAGATTGACGCAAAACTAAAACAGCCGCCCTCGGCCGTGGGCTGGAAGCAGTTGTTTGCCCAAAGGTGTGCCACCGACAGAGAGACCACGCGCGTCTTGGATGATATACTCTCGAACCGCGTCGGGCGTATCAGAAAAGCACAGGATATTTTGGATCGGGGATATGATGTGAAGGATACGTTGATGAGGCATTCGATTGCTAGTTTGGACTTGGATGATTGGCTAGCTAGAAGGTGTGTACAGACACAACTCATTAGCAATATACATGCGGACTATGCCTGATGGACATTCTGTGCCAGATACTTCAGCAATCAGATACTAGGCTGCCTCCGACGAAGCATAGCTATAGCTGAGTGGGCTAAATTGAGGGATGGTGAGGCTGTATCACTGGAACGTGCCTTGGGAGCTTTTGATCTCTTTGTTCCCCAGTGCGAGATAAACTCTCTAGAGGAGGTATCTCTCTCTCTGTCTTTTTCTCTCTCCACTATCTATAATCTATGCTTATGCTTATGCTTATTTTGATGGTACAACAGATTAGTGACATGCTCAACGCTATAGTTGGGAATCTATCGCACGAGAACCCGCACATCGTAGATTCAACGCCGCGCCAGAAGGCGCTCATCATCGCATCTTACCTGCTCGCAAATAACTATACGGGGATTCAGACTGGCAGGGAGTATCATAGCATTGAGCACAGCTTTCTTGGACTGGCTCTTCGTGATCCGGATCATAACTCGTTACCTCTGATATCGGCGGCAATCTTTTGCTATGTGGCGCAAAGATTTGGTCTCAACGCACAGCCGTGCGGGTTTCCATTTCACGTACACGCCATTGTTTTACCTCCTGCAGGGCTTGACATGGATGGTAATGAGTTGACCGACGAGGGCGATGGCGCGCCGATGTACATGGATCCATTTCGATCTGAGAACGAAGTTCCCGTGGCCGACTTACAGCGCCAATTGAACCTTTTTGGAGGACCAACGGCAAATCACTCCTCGTTTCTGGGACAATCATCAACATCAGACATTGTAATGCGATGTGGCAGGAACATATGGAATTCGTTACAAACTCAACAACAGCACGCTGTGGATTTCGCGGCCGAAACCCTGGACACTGACAGTGCTAGATATGCGGGCATCTGGGCATTGATGTTGAGCACACCGCAGATCTGGTTAATGCAGATCAGACGATATTTGCCGTTGTTTATGGAACTTTTCTTCAAGGAGTTCCCATGGGATATCTCTCTGGTCGAGCAGTACATTCAAACCATGTTTCAGGGGACGGTCGAGTATGAAAATGTGGCAGAGGGTCTGCGTGTTACGCGCACCGTCGACGAGATGCCGAAACAGGTGCGCAGGCGCAAAGCCGAGCACAAAAACGTCAAGTACCGCGTGGGAGAAGTCTTCCATCATCGACGATATAACTACCGGGCAATAATCACGGGGTGGGACTCGGAATGCGGAGCGGGAGAGGAATGGATGAGGAGGATGGGCGTCGACCAGCTCCAGGCTGGAAGGAAGCAGAGTTTCTACCACGCGCTGTTAGTTGATTCTTGGGTCCGTCGAGATAGAGACCGTGTACTGATTTGACGTGACTGTAGTGTCGAGGACCGCAGTGTGCGATACGTTGCGGAGGAGAGCATTGAGATCATCCGGCCGAGCATGTCGGAGCTGCCGAGTCAGCTGTTGGCGATTGCTGGGCTGCACTTCAAGCGATGGAGCGAGGAGGAGCGGCGGTTTGTGAGCAACGTGCGCGACGAATACCCGGACGACTGAAACAGGCCACTCGGCGGATGTATGCAATCGTAATAAACACAATAAGCATCAGGATCATGCCAGTATACGGAGTAGACGTCAGCTAATGCCAGACTGGAAGTAGCTCATGCGACTCGGCACGGCCAATAATCCGGATGCCTGAGACTGAAGGCCTCCAGAATCAGTCGCACCACCCGGAAAGAAGCGTCCACACGCAGGGGAGGCAGCCAATCCGCGGGCCGCCAGTTTCTCCACCAGACCCCATCGCGCGTTTCTCCTTTTCTGCAGAGACTTGCAATTGCCAGTATTAAACCCTCCAGCTTGCTCACGGCCTCGACTCTCTCCCATCTCGCACACTCTCGCATGCGCTCCAGCCAACTCGCATCTTCGCAATGTACGTTCCTTGTGCAATCCGCCTCAGCCTAGCCTTTAAACCAAATCAAGACTAATCCCTCGATAGGAATAGCACGCTCTTTGCGCCGACTCCAGAGACCTACTGGGGCCACTTTGAGGAAGCTTCAAAGTACAATGTCCATCTCAACGTGTTCGAAAGGCTGTGGGTGGCCTGGTATGCCTACATGCAGAACGACGTCCTCGCCACCGGTATCATGTCGTTCGTGATGCACGAGGTGGTGTATTTCGGCCGATCTCTTCCATGGATCATTATCGATAGTCTGGGGTTGTTCAGAAAGTACAAGATCCAAACTGTAAGCCACCAGCCACTCCATTCCACCGAGTCAATTGCTGATTCTCTTGCCTGTAGAACAAAGTTCCCTCGGCCAAGGAACAATGGGATTGCGCCAAGCTTGTGCTCTTGAGTCACTTTACCGTCGAGCTCCCTCAGATTTGGTAAACTAATCCCTCTTTTCTTTTAATCTTCATATATATACATATAAGTATACTTATGCGACTACAGGTTGTTCCACCCCATGGCTCAATATTTCGGCCTCTCTACCACCGTTCCTTTCCCATCCCTCTGGACAATGGCATACCAGATCGCTATCTTCTTCGTTTTGGAGGACGCCTGGCACTACTTCTCTCACCGCGCTTTCCACTGGGGACCACTGTACAAACACGTCCATAAGATTCACCACCAATACTCCGCTCCTTTCGGCTTGGCTGCAGAATACGCCTCTCCGATCGAAGTCATGGCCCTTGGATTCGGTACCGTCGGTTGCCCAATCGTCTGGTGCGCCTATACTGGGGACCTGCACATTTTGACCATGTACATCTGGATTGTTTTGCGATTGTCCCAGGCCATTGACGCTCACAGCGGCTATGAGTTCCCATGGAGTCTGCACCATTTCTTGCCATTCTGGGCTGGCGCTCACCACCACGACATTCACCATGAGAAATTTGTTGGAAACTACTCCAGCAGCTTCCGCTGGTGGGACTACGTGCTCGACACCGAGTACACTCCCGAGTCAGTGAAACGGTGGCGCGAGAAGAAGTTGGAGAAGGCCCAAAAGAAGGCCAACTAGTGTTTTTGAATATGGGTGAGATGCTGAACATTCGGATTCCATGTTTGTAAGATGGGATTAAATGCCGGCTTTTGACGCTGTCTTATGAATGAATGGCAAAAATTATATTTCAGTTCACCCCCGTTACCTTTGATACATAATTTTAATGTCTGTTTTTGTGTGTGTATACGGAGTACGTGCTCGGTCCTTGGGCATCATGATTTTATCTTTGAATTATCAAGTTATATAGACTTATGAAAATAATATAACAATTACAAAAAATAATCACATCTATACTGGTAAGTTGTAACTACCGAGTCCTCTACCTAGGTAGCCCTTATAAAACAACGAGAATACAAAAATTGTCCTCCTTAACGCCACAAATGCACCGCAAAACTCCAAGTGTATAACAAATGGTCGAAAATAGATATCACTTTTCTGGAGCATCGGGCAGACGTTCAATAGTATATTTCCCCCGAGCAACGTTCATGATAGGAACACCAGGAATTTTACTACAAAACAACAATAGTGAGCATAATGTTCATAAATAACAAAGAGAGAGAGAGATCTTACCGAATCCGTCTTTTCAAGTCCCGATCATTCGTCGCAACAATATAGATCCGGTGCTTGATGACCCGGTCCACCAAACAATCATCCGCATAAGTACCGCGATGATCGCATTTTATCCGCTCAAAGCGAGGATCCTTCGCGATGCGCAGAGCCAGTCGGTATTTTTGACCGAGCTTTTCCAATTCGGCCAGCACACAGTCCGTGATGACTGGGATGCACTTGGCGTAGAGACAGTCCATCATGGTGGGAATTACTTCTAGTTTGTGTTGTACGCTGTGAGAGAGGAAGTTGGTGTCGACCAGGACGGAGTAGGGTGGTGTCAAGGCTGTGTTGTATTGGAAGAAAAGAGAGGAGGAAACTTGAGGTCTGTACAGCAGTCTGTTAGCGTTTTTCTTTTTCGATGCGGGACATGTTTCTTGAGAACTCACATCTCTCGAACCACATTATCTTCCTTTTTGGTGTCTTTCTGCGCGTCTTGAGGTTTTCTATACGACACTGGTTAGTCGAGGACGATATTGGAGAAAAACGTGAACATGAACACTGACAATCGGCTGTCCCTCAAGGTGATGGCACGCTTGACTTGGGCGAACTTGCGGACCTTCTTCTTGACACCCATGTTGGATGGTTATGCAGTGAGAAGATGGGGATATAGAGAATATGCCTGAGCGACGTTGAAAGAATTGAAGTGCTCAAAATCTTATCTGACCCTTGGACTATCGATAAAATTCGGCGTACTGAAATTACAGCGCTGTTTTGGCATTCTGTCCAATAAGCAGCTCCAAAAACACCCCCACCTTCCGGATATCCAGCTCGTCGGTACAAAACCGCGTATTGGCTCGTATTGATTCTCCGCGACTCTTTCCGTTAATTTTTTGCCATCGACAAAGACGAAGAAAACCGCGTGAGACGGAGATTCCAAGATGCGCCTAACTTAGCTTCCTCTCAAATGCATTTGTGAGGGAATTGCTGTATCGAAATGGGTATTTCGCACATGACACGGCATCTTTCCTCGCTCTCAGAGTCGATTCTCCTGGGAAAAAGCCATATCCAGTCAGCCCAGGCAGTACGATCTGCGGTAATCGATGGACCAGGCCTCGTGTACCATGTGTACTCAATCCTGCTGGCACAGGCCAGCACGCACATCAGCCAGATCGAACGGCAACCAAGCTGTGACGAAGTCAGCGTGGCCGTGATGACTTATCTCGTGCTATTGCAGATATCCGGTGTGAATATGTATGTTGGATACTCGACGCCTTGAAGAAAAAAAAGTATATACACATTATACACCGTTTAAAGTAACATGACTAGCTCCAAGATCTATTTCGACGGTGCCCTTCCTCTGCATAAACGGGAGACCAGGCTATCGAGATTGGAAATCTCCAGGAAACAGCTGGAGACATTCTGTTTAACCCAGCGGGATGGTTTCAGATTGTCGTCCATTGAACGTCGGCCAGAAACAATGCATCCTAGAAGACTCTTGGGCAGTCATAACTCTGCTGTGAAGCGTGCCAAACTGCCGGGGAACCCGTTCATGGTGTCCGCTGTGACTGAAGATCTGAAGTCAAGATGGACAGCGGCAGAAATCAAGTCAACTCTACCGAGAAGACTGGCAAGCTTATACGAGAGGAATGTCGATGATCGCCTCTCAGATCTTACCGAGATCGTCCCGGGAGAAGCTGATATGTTTTGCGCTTCCTTGGCGGCTCAGAAACCCGGCACGGCCATACTCACGAGTGACTCTGATCTGCTTGTTTTTGAGCTCGGCCCTGATAGCTCTGTTATTCTTTTTGATACCATCTATTCCGAGAATTGGGACGACGAAGACCCGACACAGTCTATGATCAAAGCCATGCGGTTTTGCCCAGCCTCAATCTCAGATCGACTGGGCATACCTGCTCTATCCTACCTCGCTCATGAGATGGAACTCAGTCCTCGCTCAACCCTCGTCGAGCTCGTGCGCCGTGCAAAGGACGCCTCTCAGTCAAATCAAAAGACGCCGGCGTATATCTCGTTCCTGAAAGAATACGACCTAACAAACTTCCAATACAACCCGTCAAAGAGCCGCCTACTACAGAATTATGACACACGAATCTCCGAGTTGTTAGCGCAATGCTTCTGGAGCGACGAATTCCAGGACCAAACAGGCACCCCTCGGATTTATCTTCCGTTTCTGGTGGAAGATCATTCTCGAAGATGCGCTTGGACTGATGGCGCTCGGATCAGGAGACTTGCTTATTCTCTGATTAACATGAACAGTTTTCTCACAGAGAAGTATCCGACTATTAATGAGTGCGTGCGACGAGGGAGGAGATTCTGCTTTGACGACGTGGCTTGTTACAGTGAGCAAGAAGAAATTGAAGCAGAAGCGACCCGTCTTATAGACGGACTCGAATTCGTGCAGAACGTGGAAAACTCGCCGCTTCTTTTTTGGCGATTGTTTGCATTATATGAGGTCCGCACGGATTGGTTTATGAGCCAAAAGACCCAAAACATCCCTCCTCAGGATTACCGCGATGGGCTGAAGGCATTCCTTGGCATTGACAGCAGCAGCCGTAATAAGATTGGCGTTATTGACTGGGACAATGTGCACGCCCTCGCCCAGTTACAGGCAGTTTTGTATTCGCTGCGTATGGTTTTCCAGGTTACTCGGGATTTGGAGCTTGGGGATGGACCGGTCAAGAAACTTCGAGGTCTTTTGGCAGGGCTTCCTCCTCTTCATGTTCTGACGAGGTCGTTTCATGAAGTGAGGCGGGAATTTCATGGTGATTTCTCATCGGAATCGGCAGCTTAAGGAGTACTACTACTTTTGGCTCGTCTTTGGTTTCAATTGGTCGAGTCTGCTGGTAGAAAGTTATAGTACGTTGTAGACTTCGCCACCCAAACAGGGAATGCTTATTGTAATATATAATATAATGAGAGAAAAAAGCATATATATATATATTTTTTAACGAGACGACCGAAGGAATCCAACAATCCCTCGGCAATATCCCATCAATTCCGATAGGCGTCTAGCCTCACTTTCCTGCTCCTTTTTCCAGGCTAGAAGAGAAGTGCGCAAAACACTGCTTACATCTGCATCTGCATCTTCGCCATCGCCAGAGATAAGATCACTGTGAACTCTCAAAAAGACTGCCATCCATGCATTCACGAGCTCAAAATCTTTCTTCACGCGAAGTCTTTCTGCCAATGCGTCAACAAAGCTTACTAGCTCGCAGTATCCGCCCGGTAGGAGTTGCACGTTTAGAGAGCGTATTTCTAGGTCTGTCTTGCCCGGGGAGAGTGATTTGAAATAGTCGATGAAAGGTGTAAATGTATTGTTCCTTGCGCCCGACTCCAATAGTTTGCTGACGGGCGAGTCTGGCTGTGATAAACTCGAAAGGCTCTTGGAGAATGGAATTGGGGCACCAGTCTCCTTCGGATCTTCAAATCCGCGAATAGGATTCGACAACTGGTTATCCTGCAAAGAGGGTAGGAAAAAGGGTGCTTTCTCAGGAGCTTTGGGAGGCTCCTTGGGTTTGTTGCGTGCCTGTTTGTTGTTGTAAAATTAGCATAAGATAATCTCCAGTAGCAAGGAGAGGTAAGTTTTGACTTACCCTGACAGTGTCTAGGTTGATCAGAGTCTGCCAAGAAGCTCGTGGAACAATACTCAAAGTCATCATGTCTTGATCAAGCTGCTCAAAAGAAGTAACAGGCTTTTCTTGACCTTCTTCGTCTGCTTCCTGTGCAAAGGCGGCATCAACCATGCCGGATGCTAATTCAACGGAAGCAACAGAAGTCGTGTTTGATTCCAGTGAGCTCTCGTCAATGTGATTAGGTCGGAAGTTGGAGAAGAGGCTCTTGTTGTTCCAGATATGTACACCAACTTCATCCGCATGCGCAGTGGCAAGGTATTCACCGGTTCCTGAAAACGCAAGAGCCGTGCATGTAGTCGGCACTCGGAAGATATCGACCAAATGGCCCGTTGGCAAGTCCCAGACTCTAATGATAGAGTCCATAGACGCCGCTATAATCCATCTACCATCGTTAGAAAAGACAAAGTCGTTAATCTGTCCACGGCACCCCCAGAGCTCTCGGACGACTTTCTTCGTCTCTAGGTCCACCACGCGAATAGACAGATCATCGCAGCTCAGGGCTGCGAGTTCATTGATGGTACTGAAGCGCAGCCCAGTGATGGCAGTCATAGGCGCCCAATCTAGCTCGGCGAGTAGATTTCCAGAATTGAAGTCCCAGAACTAAGTATATCAGTATTGATTGAGTTCCAAGGGGGAGAGTATGCTGCATACCTTCAATTTCCCGTCTAGTCCACAACTCACAACATTCCGATTCAAGTTATCTATTGCAAGACCGGTAACAGCTTTGGTGTGTCCTGACGATGCAACACCAATGGCAGACTTGTTGCCTTTGGCTGGCAGTGGTGGAAACTGTTGTCTACGCAAGCCAGATTGTAGGTTATACATATCGATTTTACCGCCCGACGAGCCTACCAAGGCAAACGTACCGCAGGTTGATATTGCGACAGTCTGTCAGAACTTAGCATTCGCTTTAATTAGAAAGATGAGTGATAAAAGACATACCTTTACTTCTGTCCCATCGCTTGTCTCGAGCGCCCAACGACCGGCCTTCTTCTTTCCCCAATACCAAGTCCGCGCGTACTTGTCGCCTCGATGCGCTGTAATAACGCTTTCCCATCCATTTTCGCCTTGCGAATTCTTCTTGAAATCTCTCGAGTTTGTCCAGACTTGTTGGCTGCTGGCTCCCATTCCTGGATCACGATTGAGCGAACAGGCAATTGAAGTGATCTCGGGGGCTTTTAGCTCTTCAGCGGCTTCAGCTGCGCTTGACAAGCCTTTCTTCTTGGCCATGGCCTTGACTTTTCCCTGTGATAGCTCAACGTTTTGGCTATCCTTGCGCAAACTAAAAGCCCAGAAAGAGCGGTCTCTGGATGCGCTCAGAAGCCACTTCCCAATAGCGTCGCTACCGTCGGAAGATGAAGGTAGGAATTTAAGCGAAGAGATCGCCGCAGCGTGACCACCCCTGCTATGCAACGGTCTCGGAATTGGCGAGAATGGTGACTCATCAAAAATCCATGTCTTCAAAGCGTTGTCCCTCCCTGACGACACCAGGACTGGCTGGCCGTCTAGGAACTCTATCTTATTAACACCGCTGTCAGAACTCTCAGCAGACATATCATGTGCGCCTCTGAGCACGCCGGTTTTTTTGCCTCCGTTGTTGAGATCCCACAATGTTACATCGCCACTGTATATTGTCGCAGTGGCCATGACGCCCGCCTCCCTACCCTCGTTGCCGGCACCTAACCCATCGGTCCGAAAAGAAATTGAGGTGATAGGGTTCGACTTGGATGTTGATGCATTCAAGGACAGCAGTATTTCATCCGAGTCGACGTTGCGAATGACGACCGTCCCGTTCCTATAAGCAATGGCAATGAGTGACAGAGCAGGGGTGGCTTCCATCGCGGTGATCGCAACTTCCTCCGTCGCTGGGGGTAGAAATCGGTGCAGAAGCTTGCCACTGCCGATATTCCAGAGCTCGACAGTCCCATCATATCGTCCAACAAAAATCTTGTTCAAATAGGTGGGCATGGTACAAACATGACCCGTGAACACCGGTAGGTCGGAAGCTCCGCGAGATATCTCCGGGACCAGTGTTGTATAATGCTCATACGACGTGGTCTTCCATACTTGTAGACTCCTCTCGCAGCAACCTATGATCCAGGACCCAAAGACTAGCAGACGAATGATCGGGCCAGTGGCTTGAGGTGCGGCTTCTAAGGCGGCAATCTTCTTTCCTCGCTGGAACACCCACACTCCAGATTCTTCCCCGGGCCGCTGCCCTCCCCAAGCTGCGAAGACATAGTTTTTCCAGGCGCATGTGGCTGTGATAATTGCCGGCGTTCGAGGTTGGCTGGCGAATACCAAATGTAATCCTCGTCGAAGGTCATAGGTCTGCAGCACTCTTCCCACGGATGTCGTGATTTGATATGTCGATTTTCCTAGGCGCACCGAGGTAAACGGAACTGCGGTTGGTGACACTAAACCAAGGGTCTTGAGCAAGAGTCAGTCTTCGTGCTATATTCATGGCCAATCCAGGCAAGCACCTACCCGGAAATGAGAAAAGATCCGCGACTGCGAGTCGTCCTTCTGTCTAGCCAGCAACTGCGGCTGCACGATCCTCTGGCGTTTCGCCGAGGGAAGATCAAAGTCTTCTCCAGTAATAGAAGGCATCGTGACAAGCCAGTTGGGCGCTTCCAGTCCAGTCCAGTCCAGTCCTGCAGGTTTCGGAGAGAGTTCTGCCACTGCGGAGAGCAAAAAAAAATATTTGGTAATAAAAAAGTCCGTAGTTCAGTACTGTACCGGTCACAGGCAGTAACAGCCGTAATTTACGCCTGTGCTGGGAGTTATCCGCCAATGAGAGACAGTATCTAGAAGCCCCACCTACTCTCAGAGCTCCATCCTCCAATTAGAACACGTCCATCGAGAAACTTCTGGCAGGGTAATCCGCGTATTACGGCGTACAATACAGCGTAAGCTGGTGGCATTTCAAGCGGCGGCTCGACAATCATTCTACTTGGCTGTTTGTGATTTCTCCTTGTTGGAAACTCAATCTAGCCTGCAGCTGGGATGGCCGACATCACGGGACCTGACGAGTCTGCGCACGCGGTGAGATCATGGAGCTTTACCGCCACAGCGCTCTCCTCCTATCGGAGCTCGAGGCTGGCTGGCGGAGAGGGGCTTGATTGTTATCGATTGCTGTCTGCATGGGCTAAAATGCAGTTCTTCCGGTGTGATTCGCAGTGCCAATGCTCTAGGCTGGACACCAGACAATTAAAGAAGAGGGAACAAAACAAGAAAGAGCTGGCGGGCGTGGCTGAAAACGTCGAACAGTAAACGATGCCCTTCCCCCTAGTGGATGGGTCGACCCAGATTATTCCTCTGTTCTAGAAAAGGCCAATTCCAACCTCGCTTGCGCCCTTACGGTATGAGTGCGATTGTCGTGCAACTGGAAAAAGCAAAGAAGAGCACAAAATTCAAATTCACACACCAAAAAAGAAACGAAGCTCTTGCATTGCCGCTGACGTCTAGGGCTTGCCGGCCATGTCGGACAATACTAGCGTTTCTTCTAGCGGCCAGCGACCAACCGATGCGGTATCACCTCAAAACGAAGAGCCATGTCCTCTCGACCCCCTGAATTTCTCCTGTTCCACCTCCGTCAACGAGCTCGGCCTAGTTGACCATGCCCTGCAAGGCCCGAGTAGCCATCCCTCGAGTCAACCGGAACTGAAGCGCATGTCCTTTGCTTCACTGCGTTCTCTGGGCTCGGTAAGCATCGCCGGCTCTCACGACGCTGCAGCAGTCCCCAACGAAGAGCCCCTCAAGCCCGCCGCAACCTCTGGATCACACAACAGGACATCCGTCTCCTCGCTAGACTACCCCGCTGCACTTCGATCGGCCCATCTGAACCACACGTCTCACGGGCTACAATCCGCAAGAAATGAAGGATCTTCAGACGGACGGCGGCTGTCCCGGCCGACACGTTCATCGAGCAGAGCACCAAGGAGGATGAGCGGCAGCACTGCTGCCAGCTCGGCCAGTGAAGCAGAGCCGCGGCCGCCATTGATTGGAAGAATCGGTGTTTGTGCCCTCGACGTGAAGGCCCGCAGCAAACCCAGCCAGAACATTCTGACCCGACTTCAATCAAAGGGCGACTTGGAGGTAATAGTCTTTGGCGACAAAGTGATCCTCGATGAGGCTGTCGAGAATTGGCCTGTGTGCGACTTCTTGATATCGTTCTTTTCCGATGGCTTCCCGCTGGACAAAGCAATTGCATATGCGAAACTACGAAAACCCTTTTGCGTGAATGATCTGTTGATGCAAAAAATTCTATGGGACCGCAGGCTTTGTCTCAAAGTGTTGGATCAAATGGGCATCCCCACGCCAATGAGAGTTGAAGTCAATCGAGACGGCGGCCCCTTGTTGCAGTCACCTGAGCTTGCTCAGCATCTTCACAACTTGACAGGCGTGAAGCTTGAAGGGCCAGAAGACGGCGTGGGTGGTGGAGCTGCCAAAACCCAATCGGTCTCGCTATCTGAAGACGGAGAGACGCTTATCGTTGACGGACAGGCGATTCGAAAGCCCTTTGTCGAGAAGCCCGTTAGTGGCGAGGACCACAACATTCACATTTACTTTCCGAAAGACGAACAGTACGGAGGAGGGGGAAGACGCCTCTTTCGGAAAGTGGGAAACAAGAGCTCAGAATATGACCCGAACCTCGCCGTGCCCAGGTCTGTTACGGAGAATGACACTAGTTATCTCTACGAACAGTTTCTGCGGGTGGATAATGCTGAAGATGTAAAAGCTTATACCGTCGGGCCCGATTTCTGCCACGCCGAGACTCGTAAGTCTCCAGTGGTAGACGGTGTCGTTCGGCGCAATACACATGGAAAGGAACTCAGGTACATCACAAACCTCACCAAGGAAGAGGCTACTATGGCAGCCAAGATTTCCAATGGATTTGGCCAGCGGATATGTGGCTTTGACATGCTCCGCGTGGGAGACAGAAGCTATGTCATAGACGTGAATGGATGGAGTTTCGTCAAAGACAATAATGATTATTACGATAAATGCTCAAAGATCCTCAAAGAAATGTTCATAAACGAACGCCGTCGGCGAGATAGAGCGTTTGAGCAATCCGAGCCACCCTCTCCAGATACATTGTCTTCTCGAAGGGGCGTTGCAAGCTCTCATCGCAATGCCCTGAAGACCGTTTTGAAGTCGCCGAGTATGTCTAGGCTCCACAACACACAGAATGCACAAAGGGATTCTTTCATGGCTCCAGATCTTATCCACAACCAAACACCGTCTCCCATGGCCAAAGCCGCAATGTCTCAGTCCCGCGAAGAATTGCCCATGCCAGTCAGCACCAACGCCTCAATGACCAACTCCCCGGCTCTCTCAATCTCCAACGAGGAAGAAGCTGTACCACCTCCAGCGTCTAAACATTCTTGGAAACTAAAGGGGATGGTTGCCGTCATACGCCATGCTGATCGAACTCCGAAACAGAAGTTCAAGTTCACGTTCCATAGTCAGCCCTTTGTCGACCTTCTTAGAGGCCACCAGGAAGAAGTCGTTATCAAAGGCGAAGCTGCTCTGGCTAGCGTGTCTGAAGCTGTCCGAGTGGCCATGGAACAGGAGCTGGAAGACATGGACAAACTTAAGCTTTTGAAGTTATCTCTGGAAAAGAAAGGCACTTGGCCGGGAACAAAAGTGCAGATCAAACCTATGTTCAGGAAGCGAAAACCAGAAGAGATGTCTGAAGCGTTGGCGCGGACGAGCTCTCCTCAACCAAAGAACGTACCCTCAGAAGATCCGGCAACGCCGTCGCAAGAAACACCGCTCGATGGCGAGAATCTGAGCCGGTCGCAAACCCGAAGTGACTCCATTTCAGGCCCTACATTTTCTCGGTTTTCTGCTGTTGAAAACGATTTGATCTTAGATAAGCTTCAGCTGGTTATCAAATGGGGAGGGGAACCGACACATGCGGCTCGATATCAAGCTCAGGATCTGGGGACGACGATGAGGGATGATCTGAAACTGATGAACAAAGAAGCTCTGGACGATGTTCGCGTCTTCACGAGCTCGGAGCCTCGGGTTAGTACAAGTGGTAAGCTAGATCTTTTTCCGACCGATTTCAAAGAGGCTATTTTATCTAATCTATCAAAGCGCAAATCTGGGCCTCTTCATTCCTGGATGAGAAGGAGCTTCCAGAGGACTACATTCAAGTACGGAAGGACCTTTTGGACGACTCGAATGCTGCCAAAGATGTCATGGACAAGGTCAAAAAGAAATTAAAACTGCTTCTTCGAGAAGGCTCTGCCCCTTCTCAGTTCACCTGGCCGAAAAACAACTTCCCCGAGCCATCCATTGTCCTTGCGACAGTAGTAGAATTGATGAAATTTCACCGAGATGTCATGCGGCACAACTTTGACCGACTCTCACACTCTGACAATAACTCCGCCAACAATATGCTTCCTCAGCAAAAGCCAGTTGACCCTTCTCCCCGAAACGCTGAGGGCCAGTCCCTGGATTCTATTCAAGGTCGTTGGTGCACAGGCGAGGAGGCGGGGCTATTCAAGGAACGATGGGAAAAGCTTTTTGCAGAGTTCTGCGATACTGAGAAGGTTGACCCAAGCAAAATCTCGGAACTTTACGATAGCATGAAATTTGATGCCCTTCACAATCGCCAATTCTTAGAGTGGGTTTTCATTCCCCCTGATGATTTCAATGTGACCAGCAGCGAGCTGCCAACCGGGGCATCTCAAACACATCATGAAAACGAGAAAATCGAAGAGAGGGTCGACACCAGTACTTTGGCCCAGCGAATTGGTCTGAAGAAAAGAGCTTTGACTGCAGGGGAGTCCCGACGCCAATTTGGACGATTAGAGGACGCATACGACCACTACTTCAAGCTGCATACAAACCCGAGCTCCCAAAGGAAGAAGTCCGACGAACGACTTGCGAAGCTGCGGGAATTGTACAAGCTAGCAAAGGTTCTCTTCGACTATATCACGCCTCAAGAATATGGAATCAAAGATAGCGAGAAGCTTGAAATCGGGCTTCTTACTTCGCTCCCATTACTTCGAGAAATTGTTTACGATCTCGAAGAAGTCCAAGCCTCGCAGGATGCAAAGTCCTTCTTCTACTTCACCAAGGAGTCGCACATCTACACGCTTTTGAACTGTATTTTGGAAGGCGGTATTCAAACCAAGATTGCGCGCAGCGCCATTCCTGAGCTCGATTATCTCTCCCAGATCTGTTTCGAGTTGTACGAGGCCAAGGACAGCGATACAGATACTTTTGCATACTCGATTCGGATTTCCATCAGTCCTGGATGCCATACCTTTGACCCGCTAGATGTCCAACTGGATTCTCGCCATGCGATTGGATGTGCGCCTCGCAGAAGCCTGACAGCACATCAGGACTGGAAGGAGGTGATTGAAACGCTCAAAGCAAAGTTTGACACGTAAGTTTATAATACACACATACACATCCATATTGACAGCAAGGCTTTTCAAGCTGACCGGTTTCTGTAGGGTGAAACTGCCAAAGACCTTTATCGCGGTCAATCTGAGTGACAAGCACGCAAAGAAGGTAGAGGCTGTGATGGGATCTGTATAATAGAGGAGATCGACTGGTCGTAAATAACAAGCCATAAACAATAGATCATAAATTGATAGATATCCACGCATAAATAATTAACCCATCATAAAAATGCACAGCCCGATGATCGATACCGGGAGCCCGGAAGAACTTGTTTAGGGGCTGGTCCGAGATCAGATTAGATCATCGCATCTTCCTCGCGGCTGTGTCGACTTCAACCTTGCATTCATCTAGCATACCTTTTGTATCAATGTCCTAGACCAAAGGAGAGACCACGCTATTGACACAGGCCCATTCGGTTATAACTGCAGCATCAGTATCTCTTGGGTGCACGCTATGCGGAATGCGCGGTCTATGCGTATCATTCCCCCAGGACACCAACTGCTTTTCTCCGTTTCTATCTGACATGGAATCACGGCATCATAACAGCGCAAGAACTGACTGACTAGCCAGCCAGCCTCCATGCTCATCACGCCGAGGACCTATCAACTCGCCCAAGAAGATAGAACAGATCGATGGAACCGCTCGTCCGATAACATACACCTGTCAGCAAGATTCCATTCCCTCACAGGCTGGCACGCCGATAAAGCCGAGACTGAAAGAGCATATAAGATGTTGCTAGTGCATCAATCGGGCTATGTTCGTGTTGGCGAGGTTGTGAGGTACGCAATTTTCTATTCCGATGGGAGAGATAGCATTTAAAAATTATGACTTTTTACATTGGCATTTGTATGTTGACTGTTCAAATTTCAATGCAGATACACCTTGACATACACTCCTGACCTAGACCAAATCCTGCCCACTCCCTCCGAGCTTCATGTCAAAGTGAAGAATACATCCGCCATTCCCCTGCGAGCCGCGTACCTTCACGGACCCTACACGCTTTACACGGCATGCTATCCTGCGAATTTCGATGCCAACCATCAACACCATGACGGTGATTACAGAGATATCCCCCAATATGAACCGTACCTCAAAGCCGGCGGAAATTGGACAGCAACAATCCCCGTGCCGGAGGAGACACGGCTTACCGTGCCATCGGCCACCAGGAACGCCAATGCTGAGCGAAGTAGAAGAAGTGTAACATGGGTTATCGAGATCACTTCTCAGGTGATATTTTCTTCTTCGGCAGCGGTCCATTTTGAATTGCTTGTTGGCCGTGACCGGAAATCACTCGAGTTCGGCGTCAATGGCTCCTTGTCCTCTTCTAGCATACCTCCAGCGGCCCACATGTACGACCACCAGAGCTTAAGAGGGGAAAATCTGGTCCCAGTTATTGCTACTAAGGGGGTGTTTTCGAAATCGGTCAATTTGGTGTTCAACGATACGAAAAGCCTTTGGAACACTCCTAGTTGTCTACCGCTCAAAGAAAGAGAGAAGAACAATGCAGGAGGAGTTCGAAGCGTGCCCGCTCAAACCCGCAACAACCCCTCGGATTCAGCGGAAAATAATGCTGCAAAGGAAAAAAGAAAACGTGTTCATCTTGTGATATTGACCCACGGCCTGCATAGTAATCTGGGAGCTGATATGCTCTATCTGAAAGAGAGCATTGATGCCGGAGCAGCAGCAGCAAAGAAGGCGAAGAATAGTTCGAGAAAAAAGTCTACTGGGATTGGGATTCAAGGTTTTGATGGTCTAAGTATACCCGAGTATCCGAGTCCATCTTCAGATAGCGCAGAGGACGACGAGCCGGAGGGAGAAGAGGATGAAGAAGTCATTGTCCGAGGATTTCCCGGAAATGTTACTCGCACAGAACGTGGAATCCAATATCTCGGAAAACGGCTCGCCAAATACGTTCTACTTCTGACATATCCGGATCAGCCTTATCTGCCAGTCAGCAAGAAAAAACAAAAGAAGAATGCGAATGCAAACCCTGAGAATTGGATCGATCAAGATCCCATTTTTGGTGACCAGTCTGGATGCCAGGTTACTAGCATAAGTTTCATTGCACACTCGCTGGGTGGCCTCATTCAGACTTATGCTATTGCCTATATCCACAAGCATTCGCCTGAATTCTTTGACCGCATCAAACCGATTAATTTTGTCGCGCTAGCCACCCCGTTCCTGGGACTCAGCAATGAAAACCCTGTCTATGTCCGTTTTGCCTTGGATCTTGGCTTGGTCGGTAAAACCGGGCAGGATCTTGGGCTGAGTTGGACGTCGCCCAGGGTCCGAAGTAGGTGGGATGCAGTGATCAGTAAATTTGCAGGTACCTCAAAGTCGGCCCAGGAACAGCCTGCGTCGGCTTCCAAGCCATTACTGCGAATCCTGCCTGCCGGTCCAACTCATCAGGTCCTGCGCCGATTTAGGAACCGGACTGTTTACTCGAATGTCGTGAATGATGGCATCGTGCCTCTACGCACTTCGTGCTTGCTCTTCCTTGACTGGAGGGGTCTGGATAGAGTCCAAAAGGCCCGGAGAGGGAATGGCCTCGTAGGTACAATGGCAGAATGGGGCTGGGCAGAGCTCACTGGAGCCAATTCACCTTCGCCGAATCAGAACCACTTCCCCCCGAGTCCGTCTGCAGCCCATAAAGCGCAGACTCTTCCCTATATAGTTGAGAGGACGACAACACCAAGGTTGACCGATGAAGCCGCTGTTCCATCCTCGCCAGCTCAGCATCAGATTCTTGGAGCTACAATGCACGAGGAACCAGAGCCGATGTCGCCTACAACTGCAGGTTCCAGCTCTCCTTCCAGGGAAAACTCGTCGTCCCCAAACCCTTTCAACCATATCTTTACTATGTTCCAGTCCAAGAACTCCAGAAGTTCTTCATCTAGCAAAAAGAGCACCAAAATCATCCGGAGGAGCCAAACAATTGCACATTCCGGTGATTCCACCGAGATGTCTGATCCGATAGATACTCACCACCAACAGCAGATTGTCAGAGGCAGCTCATTATACGATGAACAGGACCTCAGTGTTCCTCCCCGAACCACAATCTTTGAATCTGCCGGCGACGTGCTGAGACCCCCGTTACCTCCGACAGAATTTATCATGGACCCAACATCAAGGCCGCGGACTATTTTTCATGACCGTATATACCATCCAGATGATATACCGCCTCCTATCCTCAAGAAGCGCGGCACCATATTCACCGGTTCGCGGAATTCGCACAACAACAACATGTTAGACGCTGAAAATATAGAGCAAGCATCCGCCCGTGGCTTTCCCGGAAGTGGTCTGCGAGTGGAAGAGAAAATAGCCAGAGCCTATCATCACGAGATCTCATGGCGCAAGGTTCTTGTACGACTCGAGCCCGACGCGCACAACAATATCATCGTCCGACGCATGTTTTCGAATGCCTATGGTTGGCCCGTAGTGAAACATCTCGTGGACAACCATTTTGGCGATTCGTTGTCCGCAACAACGGACGATGCGCTGGAATCAAATATGGAGAGAGCGAAGCCCTTGAATATCAAGGTGACCGATTCAGGAGAGGAGACTATTGAACCAGCTGAGCGTGCGTCTTCGCGCAGACAGAAACAACAACTTCCACTTCGACCTGCGAATTCGTCTCAAAGTGTTGGCCAGCAGGGAGAGGCGAATGGCCATATAACCATGGAGCGCACCAGTCCTAGCCCAGATAGACAGTCACGCAGATCGGCAGATTCTGCGCAGTGGTCTGATCGCTACTTTTCTGGGGGTGACTCGGTGTCTGATGCACACAGTGACCGTGAAGACCACGACGATGGGGAAGGGCGTGTTTAGTATTTATCTACTGTGTTTTTAGTATTTCATTTGGAGTTTGGTGACCTGGAAATGAATATCTAGCTTGTACATAGGTTTATAGAATATTTGAGCAATGAGATATCAACTTAGTGTTGTGTTGTCGCATTTATTATACCCGCTGCCCCTCGGTACGTCATCCGCGATCCTCGTCAACTATCAACTTCCACCTACCATGCCCGAGTCAAAAGAACACGAGAACACCCCCGACCTGCAGGAAATCCATGATTTCCTCGTCGACCTGGCCGCCGAGGCCGGCAAGGTGATTACCAGCAGTCTGCCTACTATTGACTCGTCAGACTCCAAGAAAAACAGTAAGCCAGAAACACCGTCACGCTGGCACGCTATCGTCCTAACAGACTCTCCAGGCTCAGACTTGGTCACTGAATATGACAAGGCCGTGGAAAGCATGGTCTCGCAGAGACTGAAAGCAAAGTATCCGGACTACGAGTAAGACAACCAAAAAACTCTACGCTCACGGACTAGATGACTGACGCCGTAACAAGCTTCCACGGCGAAGAGACATACTCTCCCGACCGCCCACTCACCGACCAACCCACCTTCGTCGTCGACCCCATCGACGGCACCGTCAACTTCGTGCACGGCTTCCCCAGCTCATGCATTTCCCTCGGCTTCGCAATCGCACGCAAGCCCGTCGTCGGCGTAATCTACAACCCATTCACGTCGACCCTGTACTCTGCCATTCGCGGCTGCGGCGCCTTCCTCAATCGCACTACATCATTACCTCTAAAACAGGGCGAGCAGCTAGAAGCTCTGGACGGTCTGGACAAGGCCCTGGTAGCGCTGGAATGGGGCTCGGAGCGCAGCGGGCCCAATTGGGAGACTAAGATACAGACGTTTGCGAGTTTGGGCAAGACACGCGAGAATGGAGGCGCAATGGTGCATTCGATTCGGAGTATGGGGTCCGCGGCTTTGAATATCTGTGCTGTTGCGTCGGGGACGATTGATTTGTACTGGGAAGGGGGCTGTTGGGCGTGGGATGTATGTGCTGCGTGGGTTGTGCTTGCGGAGGCTGGAGGCATCATGGTTGGAGGGAATAAGGGGGATTGGGATCCTGCAATTGATGGGCGAGCATATCTGGCTGTGCGGCCGTCGCCTGGTGGTCAGGGGCAGAAGGAGATTGTGGAAGAGCTTTGGAGCCATGTCCATGGCCGCCTGGAGTACTAGACTGCTGTCAGCACTGGGTGGGTTCGAGAGTACCTACGTAGACACTCCAAATTAAATAGAATATTCGTATATAATTGACTATCTCTGCTTGATTGATGAGCTGGAGTAAATAGTGATGTTTAATATCACAGACGTGGATGTCTACATGCAAGCTGATTGGTCCACGGAAGTATACAACAGACGTAGACAAGAGCTAAGTTGAACAACAAGTGCCGATAGAGTATGTGCAGGCTTCTCTATCGTCCAATTGCGTCGAGAGACGATTGCGTTGTCAGCTGCTCCATTAGACATTGGTGCCTAACTGGATGGCCGCCACAACCGCCGCATAGTAGTAGCACATGCAACACCTACCTAGGTGATAGCACTGCCATTCTGATGTCTATTCGGAGGATTTTAAAACACTGAATAGTACATAACTAGTATTTCGATAATGTCGGCCAGAACTCATACAGGTAGTCGCAGGCCGTCGGCAAGAAGAGGAATTCATTGGGAAGACATTCTCTTGGGCGATTTCCGTGAAAAACCACGACGGCCAGCGCGAGGTGTAGCAGGAAGTCATCAAGCCCACGAGTATTCGCGTCAGGAAAGAAGGCATCATTCTTCTCCTAGAGAAGCAAGCAGGAAAAGCGAGCCACAGAGAAGTCATCATCAACATCGTCGCCATCATTCTCATTCTGCTCCCCGGTATGTGTCATCACTTACCTAAGCACTCACCTATTCGGTTTCAGCGCATTAACGCAATTTTCATGATTTGCTTATACGAAGTGAAGACATGGTCCTAGTCTAGTCGAAGGGTCTAGTGCACCCCGAGCCACAAATCCATCAGTTCTCGCAGAACCTAGAGTGGATAATTTGCAAAAAGAACGACGGAGACCTACGAGCCTCCTTTCGCTGCTCTTCAACCCTCCAGCCGAGAAAGCTGTCAAGAGGTAAACACTAATAAACAAATGAATAGCGTTTGTCCCCTGAGTATAATGCCACGTGCTGATGTTCAAGGGCAGAGTGGCCTGCGTGAGTTGCTTATCGGATGATATACCAATCACCAAGTCTGCGAAACTCGCCTGCTCTCATCGCATGTGCTACACATGTCTTCGGCGACTCTTCACGTTGTCCGTGACAGATCCACAACATATGCCGCCGCGATGCTGCACGCAGGACCAGATTCCTGCCAGATATGTTGAGATATTGTTCGATCAGAAATTCAAGACGAAATGGGACCAGAAGTACAAGGAATACACAACGAAGAACAGATACTACTGCCCGTCGAAAGATTGCGGGGAGTGGATCAAACCCAGTCAAATATTCAAGCACCGTGATACTGGTCGCAAGTACGGACAATGCTCCCGGTGTAAGACCAAAGTGTGCTGTATGTGCCGCGGCAAGTGGCACGGAAACAAGAAGGAATGCCCCAAGGATGAAAGCGTCCAGAAACTAGAAGAGATGGCCCAACAGCAAGGCTGGAAGAGATGCTATGACTGTTCTTCTTTGGTGGAACTGAAAGAAGGATGCAACCATATGACATGTCGATGCGGTGCTCAGTTCTGTATGGTGTGCGGTGCGAAGTGGAAGACATGCGACTGTCCGTGGTTCAATTACAATACGCAGGAGAGAGCGCGCGGTGATATTCTTGACTTCAATCCCGTTCCACCTGAGGCAATCTGGCTTCGCCCCCGGTTCGTGGTTGCTCGTCCTCGGTATCGGGACGAGCTATGGATGAGAAGAGACCAAGAGCAAACCGATCATGACCTGGCTCAGCGTTTGCAGTGGCTTGATATGGAGGATTGACGTGGTCGTCAAACACAGAGAATTGCCAGATAGATGCAGGTAGGGGAGGTAGTTCGACAACAGTTGTAGAAGATGTAGCGGAAGGGCAAGACTGCCCCGCCAATGAGCATGTGGGAATCTTCCCCACCATAAATTTATGTCACAAATCTATATAAAATAAAAATCATCTTCCATTATTACGACTACTGTTCCAACACTGTACATTTTATTTGTATTCAACGACAAGAACGAATAAACTTTGATTCTACCGCGAATAGGAGTATATATCAAAATGCCTACCGAATTGGAGGAGGTTAGTTTTGGCCATACTTCCCATGCTATATACTATATATGTATGACCATGTCTGTCTGATCGAATTGACCAACACGGTTCTTCTAGTTGGTGGACTTTCTCGGCCATGAAAATATCCAAATAAGACAGATCGGTAGGTTTAATTCCTCACATGAGTACGAAAGAAACCAGACTAACCGAAATAGCTGCTGCGAATCTCACTGTCTTCTCCTCCAGCCAGCCATCGCTCTTCAAAAGGCAGGAACTGCAGCCAATACGAGTTTTGAAAGTGCTTGTTCGAGACCATCCAGTCAGTTGTCCATCTTCCAAAAAAAGAAAGGATTGATTATGCTAATACAGGCAACCATGTCTAGGCCATTGCCAAAGATGCACTTACCATGCTGATAAACTTGTCAGCGGATGGCCAGATTTTGAGATGTCTTGCAGATGATGATGCTTTCTTGGAGGTCTTAATGGCCAAAATCACTGTTAGTCCCCTATACTACGCCTGGAACCCTGCTGGGCATAGATGGATCGCTAGCTAACTTGCCGTAGAACCCAGAGGAGCCAAATGCAGATGACATTGCAATGCTACTGGCAAATCTTGCCAAAGCAGAGAGTTTTGGCCGAGTCGTCTCTCTTTCCAGAAAGAATGTAGACAATGTTTCTACCTCGACAAACGCGCTGAACCAGTTGATGGACTGCTTCGTCAAGGGCGCCGAGGGTGCATTGAACAAGAAAGCAGACTACGACTATCTGGCATATCTATTTGCCGATATTTCCAACACAGAAGAAGGTCGAAAATTCTTCACGACAAAACAGGATTATGATTCCGTGATCCCCGTCACCAAACTTCTCGTCTTCACCGAGCACTCGAGTGATATTCGGCGACGCGGAGTAGCTTGGACTATGAAGAACGTCTGCTTTGACGTGCCATCGCACCCTACGCTTCTTTCTGAAGACGATGATACCGGTGCAAGCTTGCTGCCTTATATCTTGCTCCCAATCATGGGATCGGAAGAATACCCGGATGACGAAACATCGGAAATGCTACCAGATTTGCAACTGCTTCCCCCAGACAAGAAGCGAGAGCCGGATAATCAGATCATTCTTGCCCATCTAGAGACTCTCTTATTATTGACTACAACCCGGGAAGGCCGCGACAGGATGAGGCAGGTACAGGTTTATCCGATTATTCGTGAATGCCATCTGCACGTTGAGAATGAAGAAGTCCGAGAAGGATGTGATCGATTGGTTCAGGTGTTGATGCGCGGGGAGGAAGGAGAAGAGAATGAGACTGAAAAGGAGGCCATGGCTCGCGCTCTGGCTCTTAGTGGTCAACAGCCGGGGGCGATTCTGGGGACTGAGGAAAATAAGGAGGGGGATGATGACGATGATGACAAGATAGTGGATATTTTAGCATGAGCTCGGCCTGCTTCCTAATAGAAAGTTGGCTTTTCACTTGAAGATTATCATATAGTAGAAGAGCCGCGCGACTAATTTGGCCGATGACGCTAGTCGGTTGCCTAAGGCAGCGATCCGCGGCGGTCTTTTGACTTGAAGCGGACCTCTTCTTGCTTCCGAAGAAAGGAACTAACTACCTTTGTCGCGTTACCCTCGACCAGCCATAATTGTGAGACAGATAGACCGCATATCTAGCATCTCATGGCTATTCCCTATTCGTTTCCACTGAGTCGGAAGTGAGATACACGTTGCTATCTGAACGGTGGCAAGTCTGCCAATACTGCCATCCTCCCTCATCGCAAGAGCACCTGTTTCCGTCGTAGCTCGTCAACATGGCCACGCCCACGGACCCAAAAGCCATCCGCACCCAGCCCGGCGGTGCTCCGATGATGAAGATTCGTCGTCCAAGGGCAGCAGATCCTCTGGTGCGACCCAAGAGGAGGCCGCCGCCCGGAAGGAACGTTGCTGGTAACCCTGCAGCAAACGGTGCGCCAGTCTCGAGACTTCCTATCGCAGCTCAGTCGGCCATGAGAAATGCCACAGAACCCCCGCCGATTCGACTTCCACGCCTGAATCCACGAGCTGACGTGACTGTGAATGGATTTAGTGGTTCGCCACTCTCTACTGCTGTAACGGATTATCCGCTGGTTACCACGAAGCGCGCATTGCGAGAGGGACTCAAGCATCATGTTGCCAAGTTTATTTCAAAGAAGACCATTGATCCTAGGAACGAGGAACAGTTTACTCGCCCAGTTCGACTACAGCGTCGCGACCCTCGAGCAAAACCCGCGGAACCCGACGCCCTTAAACAAGAGGATGGAAAGCCAGGCATACAAGGCGCCAATGGTATGGATGAGGCTGAGCGGGAGGAGTTCGAAGCAAAGAAGGCTGCGCGAGAGAAGGAGCGTGAAGAGAATCTTGCTCAAATTGCACCGTCAGCATCTACAGCGCAGAAGAAACCCAATTACCCGAAGCCGAAGACCCAGCAGGTCATGAAAGCAGACATGACTGCAGAGGAAATAGCCAAGGCACGGGTCAAGTATGAGGAAGCACTGCCGTGGCATCTGGAAGATTTTGACAATAAAAATACCTGGGTGGGGAATTACGAGGCTGCTCTTTCTGAGACCTATGCGATGTTCGTGCTCGAGCCGACTGGGAAGATGAGAATGGTTCCTATCGATAAATGGTATCGGTTCAATGCGAGAAGCGCGTTCAAAACGTTGACGATCGAAGAAGCCGAGAAGTTCATGTCGAAGAAGATCAAGGACCCGCGATGGTTCATGGAAAAGCAGCAGGAAGCAGTTCGCCAAAAAGAACTAGACGCTTACGCCAAGCAGAGAAAAGTATATCGAGGCAAGGAAGTTGCTACCGCCGGGTTGGAAGGTGACGACATGGATTTCGAAGAGGATAGGTTTGCAGACGACGAAGAAGTCGACGCTGGTCTGTTCGAAGAGGATGAAGATGCTAAAGCTGCAGAGAAGCGTATCAAGCAGGACCAGCTCAAGGCAAATATTTTCAATCTTAAAGAAGAGAAAGATTACGATGAAGAAGAGCTTAAAGAGAAGAGAGAAAGAGAGGCTCGCAAGGAGTTTGGAAAGAAGGTGCGAAAGGCGCTACAGAAACGAGAGAAGAACTACGATTATAGCAGTGGCTCGGACGTGAACCCGTACTCGGACGAAGAGGTACGTTGATACACGTGGAATTGAGATTTTTTCCCCCTACCTTACTGACGTTCGTTTTGCAGAGTTCTGACGAAGACACCGATGCTGAGAATGTCAAAGAAGAGGACAAGAAAACGGAGGACGAAAAGGCCGCCGCAAAGGATAAAGAGAAAGAATCTGGTGCATCAACGAAGGGCACGAGCACGCCGTCTGGCCGTCCTAAGCATATCGATGCATTGAAAAAGCCGAGCGGCATTGGTCGCAAGCGTATTGGATCTCCCAATCTATCCGATGCCAGTGGAACAGACACGTCTCGGAAAAAGCCCAAGCATGCAGGTGTTCCTTCTCCCAACTCGGCTCTAGCTGTAAGTCCTTTCTGCTTCGCTTCCATTCATAGATTTTTAACGATTATAATAGGCAAGCAAGAAGAGAAATCGCGTCGGTGGACCAGGTTCTGGAAGCGACATCGAAGGAGGCGCCGCCTCAGGAGCAGACCTTAGCGACACCGGCAAGGCAAAGAAGCTGAAACTCAATCTATCCCGAGCCGGAACTCCTCTTGGCTCACGCTCCGGTAGTCCAGCGCCTCTACGTGCCGGGACCCCAGAAGGAGGTTCATCTTTGAAGGGTATGATGTCTCTACAGCACTCCTTGCTACAAATTAACATATATAAGGCACTAACATGACATCAGCCCCAGCACGTGTCTCTACACCGCGACCATCAGTTGCAGCAAACCAAAGCTTCCCAACCCCGGCTGAAATCCACGCGGCCATCCCAGCATCAGGAATTGCCAGTCGCGATCTCCTGAAAATCTTCCATCCTCGCATTGGCGAATCGAAAGAAAACCATCGCCGCTTTATCGCTATTGTGAAGGATGTCGGTGTCTATGGGAAGGAGGATCGGTTGTTACGACCTGGTGTTTTGAAGGAGACTTGAGCAGGTAAACAAACAAACACGCTTGATGAACTCTATGGACTGTGGAAAGATACAGGAGAAGGAAGACATTAAAGGGTCTCTTTCGCTTTTCAATGATTCAACATGATGAATGCAAGGAAGAGAAAAGAAAGATGTAAGTACATAACATAATATGATAGATGATGGTACAGGACCGGACCGGGCAGAATAGCAGAGATATACTATTCAATAATAGAAATATGCCATTTCATACTGTCATTCCCGGGTTACCGTGGTGAGATCATGATTCATCCCTCGACCGAGACAAATTCCTCGCGGGGAGGGTATGGAGATGATGATGTTGTGGTTTGTGCCATGAACTATGCCAATTGTTAGATTGGTCATTGACGAGGCACTGGAGGTCTGACATAGGAAATAGTATAAACGAACAATCTGCATTTGGATGCTCTGAGTATATGGTGGTATGTTGCTTGCATGCGGTCTTGGAGACGCTGGTCCATGATGAACTTGACGGTGCGGTAAAAGGCCTAGGACCAACAATCACGCTTAGCTGTCGAACAGGCAGACTAAGGAGTAGTTGGAAGATGTACCTGCTTCAAGGGTTCTTCGACGTGTTCGTCTCGCAAATAAAGTCCATATCAGCAGCAGTGTGGGAGGACACGACACAATCAGAGTGACCAGGGCGATGGTTGTGTCCACTGACCACGCCATTTGAACTGAGGTCAACTCATTCGCAATGATAGACTGAACATCGCCATCGGGACGGGCGAGACCATCAGGCCTTTATATAGATGCATGGAAATCAAGATTTCGAAACTCACTACTACTAGTTGCTGTTAATTTTAATGCGGACATATAAGGGTCAAACTTGCTAGCGGTGTGGGGTATTCTGCGGTTATGCGGCTACGCTAAACCATATATAGTAACTAGTTAGCTTAAAGCCTAGCTTTGCCCGCGGAATCGCGTGGATACGGCGTAACGCTGCTTTTACAGTGAAGTGGGCTTCTTTCAGCCTCGTGATGCACTTCAAGTGCGAGTCTCGGCCGCAATAAGAATAGCATTTACTGGTATATGCATATGCGCGACAAATACATACTACGGTTAATGTGGATCGCCGCATTCCTTCCGGGTTGCTTTCGGGGGAGCTTAGTGACGCCTATTATGGCGACACTAATGAAATGCAATGAAATGAAATGCAATGGGTCTATAAGGGCTTCCAGGTCTATAAAATAAAAAGCAAACAAGATTTGCGCCATGGCGAATCATCATACATGCGCTCTTTCCCTTCTAGCTGTAAGAGCAACGACCTCCCTCTCCTTCTGTCCAGCTTCTTCTTCTATATTCGTGACAGGACTGCCCAAACATGCAAAGAAACGCCGGAAATTGTCCTAAGCTCTTTTCTTCTTCACCTATTGGCATCCACTCTGAAGATGGTAGCGAAAGCCCCTCGGATCGCCGCTCCAATATGGGAACAATACAGGGACGAGATTACTGCTCTTTATTTCTCCCCCAAGGGAACGCTGGAACAAACGATGCGGACTATGGAGGAAAGGCATGGCTTTAAAGCGACGTACTACCATCTTCCCAAATGCTACTTTTTGGGCCTTGGCAGACCAAAGACAGAGAAAGCGAAAGCTGGAGAAAGGCAAGGATACCGAGTTCAGCATCTATGGAAGGAAAAAGTCACGATCAGAAGTCGACAAAGAAATTGCCAGAAATGTTACGCATACAAGCCGGCTGCAACTGTTGGAAGATATCGCTACTCCTGAGGGTGTCCGGACATCCACTCCAGACTTTGGAGTATTCTTCAACTTCTATTGTACTGCGAGAAGTGTACACTGACAACCTTCCATGCATTCGCTTACAAAGAGAAATGCAAGTACGTACTGTTATGTAAGTGTTGCCAAGTAACTATCACGGTTTGATGTCTTCTTTTGACAATCAGCAGCCCGAATGACA
This sequence comes from Talaromyces atroroseus, assembly GCF_001907595.1. Classification (NCBI taxonomy): domain Eukaryota; kingdom Fungi; phylum Ascomycota; class Eurotiomycetes; order Eurotiales; family Trichocomaceae; genus Talaromyces; species Talaromyces atroroseus. The sequence goes on from NW_017971433.1 coordinate 2,968,251, forward strand.
ATTAGAGCTCAGTCGTTGCCAATCTTCAATATGCCATATAAGCCAGGCGTTTTACATAGCCCGGCTAAAATGCTACAGATGATGCTGGGAGATGAGGTGAAGGGGGCAGCGAGCTATGCAGAGAGGGAAAGGCATGTCGAGATTGCTCAATCGCTTCGGGAATATCCCAACAGTATCAATTCGTGCCGTACCTTGGATCAGGCTTCTGAATTACATTTTATATATATGAGTATATATCTGGTTGCTCAATCAATACAATTACTGTCCACATTATACTACCTACTCGTCAGAAAAGGATATTGAATAATGATGTGCCATAAACATCATCTAACGATAGCAAGTATAACAAACCGACCTATTCTAATACCAATTCGAAGCGAACACAGACAAACAAACGATATGTATAGAAAGTAGGAAACCAATTCATTCATGCATGACATCAAAAAATGAGCTAGAGTAGACAAAAAAGAAAAGTATTAAACAGCATTAGAAAAAAAGAAATATAATAAATCCTTTAATCCCTTTTTGATAACCCCGCCTTTTTTCTATTAACGAAGAAATTAAGAACTAGCAGCAGCGGCAGTGTTGCTGCTATCCTTTGAATCCTCGTATTTGTCCCAGTTGGCCAACACGTTGGCAATACGAGGGGAGCCGGTTAGTCGGTAAACATCCTCGAAATACTCCTTCGTGATTTCGAATGGACGAGCGGTGACGTTAGGAATGTACTTTCCAACCAGCTTGCTTGGGTCGATGGTGGTCTTGTTAATCTTTTTGAGAAGGAAGGATCGGAATGGCTTGACACCAGAGCGCAGGAAGGTACTGTGGAAAGGCACATCGATTCCACGAAGAGGTATGGTAGCAAATCCACGTTCCAAAGTGATTGGTGTGGGCTTCGCCTCGGTTTGCTTGACACACTCCTGAATAATTGTAACTAGATGCTCCTTCACGTCTTCAAGAGACATTGTCTGCATGAGCGCTTGAATATCGATCTTCTGCGCTTTGAGTACGTTGAGCAGATTTGTTAGAGTGTCAAGTGCACGCAACTAAATGAAACAAACTTGTTAGCATGTGTAGACGAAATAAAAGAAGAGTGCTTGCTTACATCTCCAGCAGCCACATATTGCATGTTGGCCACGTTGTAGTTGACAATCTCCAACAACCATCCAGTAACTTCCGAGATATTCTCAACAACGTATTGCAAAGCTTGCTCGGTGAAAGTCTTCGAGATACGGCTAGGATTGACAGCGCACATCGAGTAATTGGAGCGTCCTTGTTCATCACGTTCCACCGCGACTTGCATGGTCAAACCACGGTAAAACACAACAGACACCAAACTTTCAATAGGCATAACCTCTGCAAGGGCGGCGAGGGCAGAATATTCACCAAGCGAATGTCCGGCGAAGCTGCTGTCTCTTTGAACAAGACCCTTGGCACGCATGTCCTCGAAGCTGGCCTTCTCCATCAACGTCAAAGCTGGTTGGGTGAACTGGGTTGCGGACAAAAGACCTGTCGGAGACCGATAGGTGTAAGAAGTAGTATTCTCATCGACTTCCTTGAAAATCTTCTCCGACTTAACGGATCCATCAGCATTGACAGTCTCGAAAGTCATCGATGTGTAGTTCTGGCGGATAGCCTTTCCACGTGGACCACCAAAGTGAACTGTAAGTTCCTTGGGGTTGTTCTTCACAATATCAATGATGGAGAAGCCATAGTTTGCCAAAAAGTGCTTATCGGCACGGTCCCAGACTTCCTTAGCCACCTCGCTGCTAGCATAGAGATCCATACCCATTCCTTGCTCCTGAGAGCCTTGACCAGTGAAAACGTATGCAGAAACGGGTTGTTCAACCTCCGCTTCACCTTGCAACACGCTCTCATCAGTGTCCTTGTTGCGGACTTCCACCTTGATGATTTTCCGACCAGCAATCATACCAATGTGCTCAAGTTTCACAGCTATGGCATCATTGGGAAGCACCATTCCAACGAGGTTGACATGGAAGCTACGGACACGGCCAATATTATTCTCAGCTGCCCAAGTCTCCACCAGGCTTCGCACAGCAGCACTGGAATACATTCCGTGAGTGATAGTGCCAGGAAGCTTGGCGTAGCTGGAGAACACGCGGGAAACGTGGATCGGATTGTAATCACCGGAGACGCGAGCATAGTTCTCGTTGGAAGCAGGAGCACGCAGCTCGAGTGGTGTCTTACCGCTGAGCGGGATAGGGTTCTCAAAGTTCACTGGCTGCTCAATGGAGGAGCCGTTTCGCTCAAGATAATCAACAACTGGGTTACCGTGAGACAGACCAGCCTCGTAGTCAACAGAGGCCACCTGAATGATTTCCTTTGTGGGCAGTTCAAGCAGCACCTGCCCAATAGTCTGCACGCTGCTGAAGACTGATTGATTCTTGAAGCGAACAAGACTCTGAAGTCGGAAAGTCAAAGTCTGTCCGAGGAGTTCCACATCAGATTCATCCATACGGAACCACTCCTTTGATCGAAGAATAGCAACATCCTTTGTTGAGGAAAGGTGCACTTGCATAGGGACTTCATCCTTGCGCTGGAAAGTGTTCTCGTAGTCATCATAGGTGCCTCGATACAAGAATTGACTGGTGACATGCATGATTGGTTTGCCATCACGTTTGATAGTACCGCAGACCTCAACCATCTTGCCCGAGCTCTGGTTGATGACAGCATTGATCTGAGCAGTTGTATCTAGAACATCTCCGACCTTGAGAGGTTGAGCGCCAGGAACCATTCGGAAACCATTAGACAGATGGACTAGCTTGAGTAAGTCACCATCAATTCTCCGAGGGAAGATTGGCTTGGTAATAGCCTTCCATCCCACCACAATGGCGAAGTCCATGGGGGCGTAAGTGTCTTGACCTGGGCGGTTAACGAAAGCTTCACCAGTATTGCCAACGGCATGTACGAAGTCAGCCACTGCCTGTGCTGTGACAGTTTCACGTCCGCCATCAAAGATAGCGGTAATTGGGGTATCGAAAGGAACGTTGCTTTCTCCAAACCACGCACGATAGTAGAATTCCTTTATCCGATCGTTGCGGTTCTCCATGATTTCACGAATAGGAGCATATCCCGTCTCGGGGTGATAAGTGAAGCGGAATGTCAAAGGAACAACACCACCTTCGGCTGTTCGGCCTTCAAACAGGGTGAGAGCAATCTCCTTCGGTGCAACCAACTTGACCTCTAGTGTCTTGACCAACTTGGATGATGAACTGGGCTCTCTGACACTAATAACGGTCTTTTCAGGATTTTCAGGAGCCACTATCTCGACATACAAGCCCCTTGTAGGTGCGAGTAATCTTTTGAGTGGGTTCGTCTCAAATCGTTGACCCTGAACAAACACTTCGGCAGTGAAAAGAGCGTGACGCCACGAGTATGTATTGCCGGCGAGCAGCTGAATCCAGCTTTCTAGATCAGGGAGGGCTGCAGACGAAGAGCTCGAAAGTCGATAACATGTTTTGCTACCATCTTGAGAAATGGTAAGACCGTCGATCTCAGGTTCCTCAACATGAGACTGAAGACTCTGCCCACCGAAGTATTCGATGACAGGGACATCAGCTTGCTTGCCTGCGTAGGTGTCACGGGTCAAGAACTTGATGTGATTATTGTGAATGTTATCGAGGATCTCCTGGACAGGCTCGTCAATAGCGTTGGAATATTTGACAGCCATGGGGCCCTGCAAAATACAAGTTCTGCCAACATCTTGACCGTAAACCGCCTCCAGATCCTCTGATTGCCACAGAGAGTCTTTCTTGAACCAAAATTCAAAATTCTCATCCAGTGAAGGGACGAATGGAACAGGTTTCTGACCACGTCGCTGGCATAGTAAGAGGAAGTGCTGCACATCCTGGGCATTAATTAATTGAGTAGATGCTTCAGGATAAGCGGACAAGATCTTGTCAACTGTGGGATATGGCGTATCAATATCGGTATAATTTTGGAGAAGCGAGGCTTGGCCTTCTGAGGATGTGAAACGTTCTTCAACACGACGAATGAAATCGCCGGTGAGTTTCTTGAGGCTCTGGTCAATCCAGCGAGATTCGTGTTTGACGTACATCAGTTCAACCATACGGTGAACGACTTCAGTATATGTCATGTCTTCCAAATCCACAGTCACACCTGCGGCATTACGACCGAACCACACCTTCTGGAAATCATCATTCAATTTCTTGATAATCCAATCCCTATTCTTCTTCAACTCTGGCACACGTTTGGCCTTGTCGAGCGAGAAAATCTTCTTATCCAATTCACTCCAGAAAAGCACACCACGAGTGGCTAGTTTGTGGATTGGCTCACCCATTTCAGACAAGACTGTGATCACACCTCCAGTGGGTTTCTGGTATGTGTTTTCCCATTCATCGTCATCAACACCGGGGGCTGCAGCAATGGCCTTCTTGGCATTGGTGGACGTGTGCGCTTCTTTGGCTGTCATCATGCGACTACCAAACATACAACCATCGAAAGGCATCGGGGGATAACCGAACTTAGATGACCAAGTTCCGGTAAGATAAGGATATGTATCCTCGGAACCACCGAATCCACTGCCCGCGACAAGCACAATGTTGCTGCATTTACGGATTCGGCCATACATCTGCAGGATGGGTTGATGGAAATCTTCGAAAGAATGATGACCGCCACCACGACCACCAGTCCATTGGAGAATGACGGGGAATGAAGGGTTGGCCTTAGCAATGTTGATGACTTGTTGAATGGCATCCCCAGAACCTGGCTTGAAGGCAATGTGTTTGATACCCAGAGTCTCAATGTATTCATTTGCGACCTCAATGGATGGCACACCAGCACCAATTGTGAGACCTTCGATAGGCACACCATCGGCACGGAGCTTACCAATGAGAGGAATTTGCCAGCCCATTGCACGAGGATTTACGTAAATGAGGTTAATAGTAATACCGCGGCCGGGAGGAATGGCCTTTTCGATCTTGTTGAGCGCCTCTGTCATCGTCTTGGCGTTGTAATAACCACCACCGGCCAATTCAATGTGGTAACCAGCATTCATGGTGGCAGCGACAAAGTCCCATGGAACAGTGGTAGGGGTCATACCAGCAACCATCACCGGAGGGACACCCAGAAGCCTGCTCATCTTGGTGTCAACATAAGTCTGACCGACAGAGGTTTTAACAAGACGAGGCCCATGTTCGCGAACCCAGTCTACGGCAAATTGAACCGAATGTTGGTCGCGATCGAATAGTTCCGGTTTGTAGCCAACCTCAGCATTCGTGCCGTCAATCGCGCCACCGAGAATGACACGCACTCCAGTGCCTTCTTTGTTGCGGTTGGTGAGAACACCCAAGCCAGAAATACCACCTGGACCAAAATCGACAATGTGAGTAGAGCCAGTGAAGACAGTAGCTTGCTCCCAGTTCACAGGATCCCTGGTAATCATGCGCACCAATTCTGAAACAATGTTTTTGTCACCATAGGTTCTGAGATCCTCGCCAGTCTTGGTGTCAAACACAGGTACGGCAAGTGACTTGGCAGGAATCTCAATTCCTTCAACATCCTCTAATATTTGGTCATATGCGGAGGATAAATAAGGACTATGAAATGGCGCAGTGATGGGAAGGAACCGGTTCACAAATCTGGTCTTCCGTTGCGTGAAGGGCACCCTATTCTGGTCCAAACCTGTTGGAGCCTTGACTTTGCGCAGACGCAAGTTTAATCCATATAGGGAGATTGGAGGTCCTGTAACAACGAAATTGCGCGCACTGTTGACTAGGGAAATTGCAATGTGCCTGTCTTGTGGCAGATGTTGATTGGTGGCATCAATATGCTCTTGCACGGCTTGACGGTTGAGGTCACGGATGGACAACATGGGAGTCGGGGTACCTTCACCATTCTCGATGGAGTCTTGAAGCGTAGAAGGAGCGAGAGAGGTTCGTGGATATGCCTGTTGGCTGCGAAGACCGATCCAGAAGAGAAGGGTCACAGCATCCTTGGCGGCCTTCGCAAACTCCTCCCAAGTTTGTGCGGCGGCAATCGCAGCGGCTGTGACTACACCCTGAGAATGACCAGTCGTACCACTGATACGTTCCAAAAGGTCTCCAGGTTGCTTGCCCAGAACCTTGCAGGTCACCATATAGTGTGCCAATTGCACCAACCCGATCAATGGCAGACTGACAGGAGCCGAGACTAGATAGTCGGTATCGGGCTGCGAATCGCGGTCATGCAGCCACTGAAGAATATCTATGCCTTTCGGATAAAGCTTGACGGCCTCGGGGTCCCTCGACAATGATTGGAGGAGCTCGGCCGTCGACGAGATTAAGTCCTCAACAAATGAAGGGTAGGTGGTATATACCTCTCGTAGTTCGTCAAAGTACTCTTCAATGTTACCCTGACCACCAAAGACTGTGTAAATATTGACTGTCTCATCCGCGGCAGCGCGAAACAACGCGGAGTCGTAGGGCTTCGTCGAACGACCTGCGGCAGCGCGCGCGGCATAATATGATTTGACGACAGCAATCTTCTTGTCCGGGATGCCAGTTAATGTAGATGCGAGGGCATGAACATCGTTTCCTCTCATGAAGGCTCGTTCGAATTCATTGAGAACGACCTTCAAAACCTCGAGGTTTGTTGGGTGGGCGTCCTGGTCGCCCTCGTCGACTTGTTGAGCGACATGGCCGACGTAACGCGCAACCAGCTCCAGGACCGAAGACGGCTCGTCATCCTGAGCTAATTCATCTGTTGGGGTCGGTAATGATGCATTGAATGTGTCTTTCAACTGCGCGGCCTGAAAATGCAGAGAGGTCGGAACAAGGAAGGAGAACTCGAGAGATCCATGTGTGAGAATGAGCGGGCGGAGAGATTGAGAGGAACGAGGAGTGTTAATGCCCGTTTGAGGGCCGGTGGATGTTCCGTACATTGTCTATGCAATGATCATAAATCGAAGCGAGAAATAATTATAAAAAACAGCTAGAAGATGAAGAAACTGTTTTTCTTGTTAGAATCAGGAGCTTCGCGGAGGGGAGAGCAGCAAGCATGCTTACGCAGATCTTCACAGAAGACTCCGTCAGCATCTGCCAAAGCCGATGGAGTAGACTGGTGTCTGATAGAGAAAAAGAAAGAGAAGATATTATTCTGGTGATGGTTCGTTATTATGGAGGTTTGGGGAAGGAGGCAGGGGAGGAAAAGTTTACGGAAGCAGCAACCAGAAAGGAAGCAGCGCGGGATGGGCGTTGGAGTCCTAACAACTGAGGCGACTAAACACTCGGCCAATGGGGACGGAGGATTCGGGGCAAAGGGAGTGCCTGTTGTTCGCTCCTTCCTTCGGCTTCGATTTGTCGCTCTTTCCTGTGGTTGAGGAGGAAATTTGAAGCTGGTTGAACACCCACAGCCCCGATGCGGCCTAGCGCGCGACGGCTGCCCCCCAAAGGCCAAAACGGTTGGGCGGACCCGGCTCCCCAGCAGCTCCGTGATTGGCCGAGTGCCGGCGCCGTCCACATGGAACGACTAGCGCCCATCGCGCACTAGCTGCGTCTGCCGTATGGCCTGTCACGTAATTTATTATCTATATTTTTTTTGCTGTCTCAGCTTCATGGACTGTTCCCGCAGGGTTTACAGAGACAATGTTCCAATTGTACTCAAAAATACAGTATGCTTGCTAGAAGTACATGCGCTCTTCCACGTCAAAGGTCCATGGCTGTGCTTTGACGTTATTCTATTGACAGATAGTTGCTGCAAGGAGGTTTGCCGGAAAATGACAGATATGTAATGCTCATACCATCCGTAAAAACTATGGGCTGGTTCCTAGCCAATCCCGGTTAGTGCCATGCCCTGCGCTTCCGGCACAGCGCAGTCAGCCAATGGAATCTATCGTAGTCGGGCACTAAGCTTCAGGAATGGACTAGCGGGCCCACCAAGTCCGGTCATCCTCGTCAAGCAACTTTCCAACCCCAACAGTTGGCCTGGACCCTGTCGCTCGGGCTTGCTTCGGCGTTTTCTGTTGCTGCTCCCGATCAAAAATCAGAAAATTGCTAGTGAGAGCAGCTGAAAGGATCCTTAACCACGCAGTCTGTCTCTACTTCTACAGGTTTCTGCCTTGGGCACGCGCGAAATATCCCCTTCGTCGCAAATTAACTTCCCGAGCCTTCTTTCTAGGCTGTTTGATTGAGATTCCTTCTTTTTCCCCTCAGCTTTCATCCGTGGTTCCAGCTGCAGCTTGACTCCATTGGAACTCTCTCCTCACTTTCTTAATTCTTTTCTCCTCCTTTTTGGATGCCGAGCGCTCTTCCGACTCCCTCGTCGATACCTTCATACGCCGGTGCACATCATCGCCGTCTTGCACAGTCTGTCACTGTGCCACTTGGGACAATTCTGCTGTGATTAATGTTTGCATTTTCAGCTTCTTTTTAACTACGATTTAATATAATTGCGAGCCGTCAAGATGCGTCCCGAAATCGAGCAAGAGCTTGCTCACACGCTGCTGGTAGAGCTGTTGGCGTACCAGTTTGCGTCGCCCGTCCGATGGATTGAGACACAAGATGTAATCCTCGCAGAGAAGCGGACGGAGCGGATAGTGGAAGTCGGTCCAGCAGACACTCTTGGTGGAATGGCGAAGCGGACGCTGGCCTCGAAATACGAAGCTTACGACGCAGCCACATCAGTGCAGCGACAGATTCTATGCTACAACAAAGACGCCAAAGAGATCTATTACGATGTCGATCCAGTCGAAGACGAGCCCGAACCTACCGCAGCTCCTGCCGAGACTGGTCCCTCTGCCCCTGCACCGGCTGTAGCTGCTCCTGCTGCCGCCGCTGCCCCCAGCGCTGGCCCTGCCGCCATGGTTGAAGACGCTCCTGTCACAGCCGTCGACATTGTCAGAACATTGGTTGCACAGAAATTGAAGAAGGGATTAACGGATGTCCCGCTTAACAAGGCTATAAAAGATTTGGTGGGAGGTAAGTGGTGATTTTCAGCGAAATGAAACCCCTAGTGCGCAGCTAACAGATTCTTGTTTCTTACCACAGGAAAATCCACTTTGCAAAATGAGATTCTTGGTGATTTGGGCAAGGAATTCGGTTCGACCCCAGAAAAACCTGAAGATACCCCAATCGACGAATTGGGTGCCTCCATGCAGGCCACTTTCAACGGTCAGCTCGGCAAGCAGTCGTCGTCACTGATGGCTCGTTTCGTTTCCTCGAAGATGCCTGGTGGTTTCAACATAACTGCAGTCCGAAAATACCTAGAAACACGATGGGGATTGGGGCCTGGCAGACAGGATGGCGCTCTGCTGCTTGCTTTGACTGCTGAACCAGCCTCTCGTCTCGGATCTGACGCCGATGCCAAGGCCTACCTGGATGATATTGCGAACAAGTATGCGGCACACGCTGGCATCAGTCTCTCATCACCTACCGCTGGTGGTGACAGCGGTGCTGGTGGAGGTGGTATGATGATGGACCCGGCTGCCATTGATGCTTTAACCAAGGATCAGCGTGCATTGTTCAAGCAGCAATTAGAAATCATTGCTCGTTACCTGAAAATGGATCTGCGCGGCGGTGACAAAGCTTTCATCCAATCTGCCGAGACTCAAAAGGCTCTTCAGTCCCAACTCGATCTATGGCAAGTCGAACATGGCGATGTCTATGCATCCGGCATTGCCCCCTCATTCGACCCATTAAAGGCACGCATATACGATTCTTCCTGGAATTGGGCTCGACAGGACGCATTGAGCATGTACTATGACATCATATTTGGGAAACTCCGAGTCGTCGACCGGGAAATTGTCAGCCAGTGCATTCGCCTGATGAATCGTTCCAACCCGCTTCTCCTGGATTTCATGCAGTACCATATCGACAACTGCCCCACGGAAAGAGGAGAAACATATGAGCTTGCAAAGGAATTGGGTGAACAGCTCATCGAGAATTGTAAAGAAGTCCTCAATCATGCTCCAGTTTACAAAGACGTCGCTATCCCAACCGCTCCACAAACTACTATCGACTCTCGCGGCAACATTTCATTCGAAGAAGTCCCGCGGGCTAGCGCTCGCAAACTGGAGCACTACGTTAAGCAAATGGCTGAGGGTGGCCCCATCTCGGAATATAGCAATCGTACCAAGGTCCAGAATGACCTTAAGAATGTCTATAAACTCATTCGCAAGCAACACAGACTATCCAAGTCTTCACAATTGCAGTTCAATGCTCTCTACAAGGATCTTTTGCGCGCTTTGGCCATGAACGAGAACCAAATAATGCCTCGGGAGAATGGATACGCAAAGCAAGGGAAGACCAACGGTACCTTGCGTCCAGGAAAAGTCGAGACCATTCCTTTCCTTCATCTCAAAAAGAAGGATGAACACGGCTGGGACTACAGCAAGAAACTGACCGGAATCTATCTTGATGGTTTGGCGACTGCTGCGCAGGATGGTATAACTTTCCAGGGAAAGAATGCTCTCATGACTGGCGCTGGCGCCGGATCTATTGGAGCGGACGTTCTGCAAGGCTTGATCAGCGGTGGTGCCAAGGTTGTGGTTACCACAAGCCGCTTCTCTCGCGAAGTGACGGAATACTACCAGAGCATGTACGCCAGATATGGTGCCCGAGGATCTCAACTCGTCGTTGTTCCCTTCAACCAAGGCAGCAAACAAGATGTGGAAGCTCTTATTGAATACATCTATGATACTGATCCAAAGAAGGGCCTTGGCTGGGACCTGGACTATATTGTGCCATTTGCTGCCATTCCAGAAAATGGTCGTGAAATTGACAGCATTGACTCGAAGTCTGAACTTGCTCACCGTATTATGCTGACGAACGTGCTGCGACTCCTTGGTTGCATCAAGTCTCAGAAGGCAGAGCGTGGTTTTGAAACCCGACCTGCACAGGTCATTCTACCTCTTTCCCCTAATCACGGTACTTTCGGCAATGATGGTCTGTACTCAGAGTCTAAGTTGGCTTTGGAGACTTTGTTCAACCGATGGCATTCTGAGAGCTGGGCAAGCTACCTCACCATCTGCGGTGCTGTCATCGGTTGGACTCGTGGAACCGGTCTCATGAGCGCCAATAACATGGTGGCCGAAGGTGTCGAAAAGTTGGGCGTCCGCACCTTCTCCCAACAGGAAATGGCATTCAACCTTCTGGGCCTCATGGCTCCTGCTATCGTCAATCTCTGCCAATCTGAGCCAGTCTTTGCAGATCTCAACGGTGGTCTTCAATTCATTCCAGACCTCAAGGGTCTCATGTCCCGGTTGCGCACTGATATCATGGAAACCAGTGCCGTTCGCCAGGCTGTTATCAAGGAAAATGCCATTGAGAACAAGGTCGTTAACGGGGAAGATAGCGAGGCCCTTTACAAGAAGGTCGTTACGGAACCTCGTGCCAATCTCAAATACCCCTTCCCAGAGTTGCCTAGCTGGGACGACGAAGTCAAACCTCTTCACGAAGAGCTCAAGGGCATGGTCAACCTCGAAAAGGTTGTCGTTGTCACCGGCTTTGCTGAGGTTGGCCCGTGGGGAAATTCTCGAACCCGATGGGAAATGGAAGCATATGGCAAGTTCTCACTTGAAGGATGTGTCGAAATGGCTTGGATGATGGGTTTAATCAAGAATCACAACGGACCTCTTAAGGGCAAGCCTTATTCTGGATGGGTGGATTCCAAGACCGGCGATCCAGTTGATGACAAGGACGTCAAGGCCAAGTATGAGAAGTACATTCTTGAACATTCCGGCATCCGTCTGGTTGAACCGGAGCTTTTCAATGGCTACGATCCAAACAGGAAACAACTCCTTCAGGAAGTTGTCATCGAGGCGGATTTGGAACCCTTTGAGACCTCAAAAGAGGTTGCCGAGGAGTTCAAACGTGAACATGGCGAGAAGGCCGAGATCTTCGAAATTCCCGATTCTGGCGAATACACCGTTCGCATCAAGAAGGGTGCAAACTTGATGATTCCTAAAGCCCTGCAATTTGATCGCCTGGTGGCAGGTCAAATACCCGCTGGCTGGGATGCGAAGAGATATGGTGTTCCGGAAGACATTATTGACCAGGTTGACCCCGTGACGCTCTATGTCCTTGTCTGCACTGCAGAAGCGTTGCTTTCATCTGGCATCACCGACCCCTATGAGTTCTACAAATATGTGCACTTATCTGAGGTGGGTAACTGTATTGGCTCTGGCGTGGGTGGTACTTCTGCATTGAGGGGTATGTACAAGGATCGTTACCTTGACAAGCCTGTTCAGAAGGATATCTTGCAGGAATCCTTCGTCAACACTATGGCTGCTTGGGTCAACATGCTTCTTTTGTCATCCACAGGTCCTATTAAGAGTCCTGTTGGTGCATGTGCTACCTCTGTGGAATCCTTGGACATTGGTTATGATACAATTGTCGAAGGCAAGGCCCGTATCGTCTTCGTCGGTGGTTTTGATGATTTCCAAGAAGAAGGTTCTTACGAATTCGCGAACATGGGAGCAACCAGCAATGCAAAGGAGGAATTCAAGCGGGGACGTACACCCCAGGACATGTCTCGCCCGACATCGACCACTCGAAATGGATTCATGGAATCTCAAGGTTGCGGTATGCAAGTCCTCATGACGGCCCAGCTGGCTTTAGACATGGGTGTTCCTATCTATGGTATCATTGCCATGTCTAGCACCGCTACCGATAAGATCGGACGATCAGTTCCTGCTCCTGGTCAAGGTGTGCTTACTGTGGCTCGCGAAAATCCTGGAAATTTTCCCTCTCCATTACTTGATATCAAGTATCGCCGACGCCAGTTGGAATTGCGTCGCCGCCAAATCAAGCAGTGGGAAGAATCAGAACTGCTCTATCTTCAGGAGGAGGCTGTGGCCTTGAAGAGCCAGAGCTCTGAGTCCTTCAAGATCACAGACTACATTCAGGAGCGAACTGAGCATATCTATCGAGAAGCCGCTCGCCAAGAAAGAGAAGCTCAGAGCAGTCTGGGCAATGACTTCTGGCGCCGCGACCCTCGCATTGCACCATTGCGTGGTTCACTGGCAACCTGGGGTCTTACGATTGATGATCTCGATGTTGCTTCATTCCACGGAACGTCGACTGTGGCTAATGATAAGAACGAGTCTGATGTTATCTGCCAGCAGTTGAAACATTTGGGCCGCAAGAAGGGCAATGCTGTTCTGGGTATTTTCCAGAAATTCTTGACGGGTCACCCTAAGGGTGCTGCTGGTGCATGGATGATGAACGGCTGTCTCCAGGTGCTCAACAGCGGTCTTGTTCCTGGAAATCGCAATGCCGACAATGTGGACAAGGTTATGGAGAAATTCGACCTCATTGTGTACCCAAGCCGAACAATCAAGACCGACGGCATCAAAGCCTTCTCTGTCACCTCGTTTGGTTTCGGTCAAAAGGGTGCCCAGGCTATTGGTGTCCACCCCAAATATCTCTATGCTACACTGGACAAGGCTCAGTTCGTCTCTTACAAGAAGAAATTGGAAGCCCGTCAGAAGAAGGCATACCGCTACTTCCACAACGGCATGATCAACAACACCCTCTTCCGTGCTAAGAACAAAGCTCCTTACGAAGATAAACAGCAAAGCCAGGTGTTCCTTAATCCCGACCACCGAGTCACATTGAACGCGAAGACTGCCGAGTTCACCTATCCTTCAGTTGCGCCCAAGGTAACCCCGGCTGCCGTCTCAACCGATGACTCGGACAAGACACGCAAAATCGTCGAGACATTGGCTGCTGCCACTGCGGGTCCAAACTCACAGGTCGGTGTCGATGTTGAGGATATCGAGGCTATCAATATCGAGAACGACACATTCATTGGACGCAACTTCACTGAGCGGGAGCAAGCATACTGTCGCAAAGCACCAGCACCACAAGCCTCGTTTGCCGGAAAGTGGAGCGCAAAGGAAGCGGTCTTCAAGTCACTTGGAGTTCAATCCAGGGGAGCCGGGGCTCCATTGAAAGAAATCGAAATTACTAACGATGCCAACGGGGTGCCTGTTGTAACTGTAAGCTTCCTTCTCTTACCCTCTTAGAAAACTAGCTTGCTAACAATGTATACAGCTTCACGGAGCGGCTGCCGAAGCAGCCAAGCGCGCTGGTGTAAAATCCGTTAATGTGAGCATTAGCCACAGTGATTCACAAGCAATTGCAGTAGCTGTGTCGAAGCTGTGATAACTTTAATCATTTTGCTCTTCGCTCTGTCTTTTTTCCCCCTGCGTTGTGTTGTGCCTAATGAGCGATGACTTTTTCTCATTTCCTTCTTGTTTGTCGTTCGAAAGCATGAATTAATCTACAAATTTACAGATGTACAAACCGATGAGTCGAGCGAGTGCATGCCCTGTACCAAAATTAAAACTATGTTTTTAATCATTTATTTGTTCTTGACTCGGCTATGCATTTCTCTTCACACCTGTTATGTTAGATAATTGAATAAATGTTCCTTTAATCATTGACCGGATCAGATAAAGATTCTTATTATAATGAGAAATTCCCTTTCTGCCTATTCGTATGAACATTTTAAATATTTTAGATTATTATACAATGAGACTGCAATTGCAAGTTTCACCTCGCACAAAGCTGCCGTCAGGATAAAAGACACCTATACACCCACCACCTTAAAAGACAGGAGAGACCATAGATCAATGCCCAAACGCACGACTCATAGGACCCCAATTTTCTCCGGGATTCATTGGATATCTAGCCACCCTCCGAGACGACGACGCAGCAGTAGTCGAGAAATCTCGACCAAGAGATTCGTCAAAGACTATATTAAGTGTGCTTGGGTGCGGCTTCTCTTCTTCATCCTTTTTAGACGCGGATGAGTCAGGAGCAGCAGTAGGGGCCAAAGCAGCAGATCCCTTACGATACAAAGCAGCCTCAACCTTGGTCGAAAGATCAATCATATCCGTGCCCGTCTCAAGCGCCTCGCTAATCTCCCTTCGCAGTGCCGACAGGGCGTTGGTAGCTTCATATTTCGATCTGTCCTTCTTCATAATGCCGGCACCGGGCGTACCAGGCTTCAGCGTGCCTTCTTTGATCGGGGCCTTCTGGCGGACCCATTCCCGCATAACCTCCCAAATGACGTCCCATGGAGCGTCGGTGCGCACGCTGTTGGGTTTTGTGTGGCTGCGGGTTGTGCGGTAGCCGAGGCCGTGCAGAGCACCGCGGAAGGAGTTCAAGGGTATGGTTTGGGCGTGGAGGACCTTGGATAGCGAGCTGAGTTGGACGAAGAATGGGTATTTTTCTTGTTGATGTGGTGGGAGTCGGGGGATTAAGGGGGATGATTCTGCTTGTTTTTCCTTTTGTGCAGCCTCTGAAGAATGAAAGGGGTCACTAAGATCCAGATCCTCCTCTAGGGCGGTCATTAGCATGCCTTCGATCCGGTCGAGAGTTTGATATGTCTCTGGATCCAACTCGGGCAACAAGTTCAAGATTTTGTTTATAAAGTGAGGATTATGGAGAGGGCCTCCCCACATAGGACCGCCAAGGTGAGTTTTGAATCCGCAGTGTTTGCACAGTGGTGATGATGTCGGCGCCTGGGCTAGAGAATAATAGTAGAATGAGCCACCGCTCTTGTTTGGTCGTAGTTTGGTGTGAGATAAGTATTGTGTTGTCCAAGCACCGCAACCGGTGTCACAGTTGTAGACAAGCATTGTATTGCCAGACAAGAATTTCACCTCGGCCGGTGACTTGTAAACTCGAACGAAGACTCGCACATAGTAATCGATGGAAAGGGAGAGTAGAGGCTCAACCGACAAGCCATATGTTGCGGCTGTGGTCGCAATCGCATTGATAATTAGACGCAGTCCAACTTCATGACCATGCGGCAACCGCACAGATATACCCCCATACAAGGAATACGCCTTCTCGAGATATCCAGTCGACGCGAAGACACCTGCGTCAGTGCAAGTCACACATAGGAGACCGCCATTACTCAGCCCTTGGATGGCGGCGTCAAGGAAAGGGGCCGCAGTTCCATAAGGGTCGAGATCAATGACATCGAACCTTCCGATTTTCTCCTCGTCATGAGGCTTCTTCTCTTCTCCCTGAAGACTATATAGGTAGGCACGCGCATCACCGACATTGGGCCGGACAATGCTCTCCACATCGTTGTATTTGATATTGAGTTTAATAGCTTCGATGGCGGTCGCGGACAAGTCATTTGAGACAATCCGTGTTGCAGCTGGAACTTCTTTCGCATATCGCAATGCCCTCAGACCCGTCGCCGATAGAGCATCGAGTATCTTAAAGCTGACCGGCCTGGTCTCGCCATTTGTCTGATTATCCGTATTCATAGTAGTACCCGTATTCGACGCCGGGAGAACAGCAGTGGCGTCTGCATCTACCGCCTGGCCTTCCCCTTCATGTTTCTTGGGCACCTCCCTTTCATTTCCGCCGTCATTCTCCTCTTCCCTCTTCCTTTTCTTCTCGTTCTTCTTCCTGCTCCGTCGCGACCTGGTAATAGCTGCCTGATCTCGAGCCACCGCCACAAAATGTTCCGAAAAAACTTTAATAGCGAGAACGCTCAGATCGCGATTGAATTGCTGAATAGGGTTATAAAAGACAGACTCTTGTTGCTCCATGCCGCTACCGCGGGGTTTCGGTGCTGGTTTCGCGCTATCATGTGTGTCGACTGGTTTGAGGATATAGGCTAGTCCTTCCTTGACAGGCTCGTATTGCTTACCATCTAGCTCCACGGGTTTGGGGGTAGATGCAGCAGGTGCAGGCGCAGGCGCAGCTTCTGCCTCTTGGGGGGAGGCCATTTTTGTTGGAGGTTGATGCTGATGGCGGAGTTGGGTGTACGTGTGCGCTGAGAATAGTTCAATTGTCGGCAATCTAGCACGAAACTTCCATTGCAGCCCTGACGCGATATTGAGGATATAGCCTGGCCGCATTTAGCACATTGGTGAGGTGATTGTGAGCTCCAAAGTCGCAGAGCATGAGGGACTAAGAGGGATGGTGGAAATATTTTTGACGCACGGACCACTTTGACGATAGTCTTTTTGTCTGCTCTGTTCGTACTCGTTGGCCCTCAGCATCTTTTATCTACATCGTTATACGCTGCCTTCATAAATATTATTGTATTATATTATGGTCGTTATTTGTCATTTAGTATACAGTGACATGCCACATATCGTCATAAAGGGCAGCGCAAAGTAAATTCTCATAGCCATTCCCCAATAACAGGAACGCTCGCATAGAGCTTATCCCAACTCTTCACTTCCCAGCTTGAGCCAGAGCCTCCTCGTCCTACGATACCCAATCCACTTGCGAGCCAAATGGCGGTGACAAGCCCAGCGATACCGTGAACAAGCCACCTGTTTTTCTTCATCCTTTGCGTCTCGTTTCTGTGTTCGCCCAAAATCCCAGTAGTTTTGGACAAAGCTTGTCCCCTTTCCGTACGAACTGTAGTAACCCTGATACCCATCCATGTCGCCAGACCACCGACTAAATGCCATACGCTCGTTGCGACAAAGAGGATGTAGAACAGGTTCCAAAAAACGGGACTTCGCGCAAACCCATGTGCGACATAGCCCAGCCCAACGCTCGAGCTTCCTCCGTCAACCTCTAGAGGAATTGCACGATTGACGCCCACGTGCAGACCCAATAAAGGGATCATGGCATATCCCAGTTTCGCCTGTAAGCTTGGCACCGGCCAAGATCTGATGAGATACCTCTGACTCCGTGATTCTGCACCGTAAAGTTCTGCGCGTCTACGCGCCCGAATGCTGCCTAAAGCTAAGCTGGAAGCGATATGTGCGACAATGGGGAGCGCTAGCATTACAGGTTCGAGGGAAGGGGACTGGTAGATGGGTCGCGTGAGCAATAGAAACGAGTCACTATACGGGATGGATCGCGTGGCGAGAGGAATGAGAGACGTATTGGCGGCATGCAAGGCAAAAAAGACGGTGGGTGGATAGGTGGAATACCGTTGGATGGCCGAAACTAGCACGAACGCAGCAGCAGTCAGAAAAGATGAATGCAAGGGGGAGAAAGACATGCATGACCAGCAAGTCATAGCGGGTTCTCAAACATACGCCAATAGTCCCAGCTATGAGATTTGAGTCCCATCCGCGAGATACCAAATGAACGGGGCTCCGCTCGCCTAATGACATTCACTGGTTCAGGAAAGTAGTCTCCAGTTTCGATATCAGGCGGACTGTCGTCGACCGGCGAAGGGTCGAGTTCCTGCATTGACAGTACAGACCGAGCATCCACGGTGTCAACGGCGGAGAGCAAGCTATCGGCCCTGGTCCTCGCCATGGTGATCAGGGCAGGCCAGGTTTCTCGGGATTATATCTCGGACTTTTTAAAATGGATTGCGCAGGACGGAAGCGTCAGACGGAATGCAAGTGTGGTCGAAGCAAAAGAAGTAGAAAGCAAGGGAAATTGAAATTAGGGCATTAAATTAATATTCATTCATAAAAGATCGTGAGTGCATCGCATGCCAGACTGGAAAATCAGGCGATGAAGCTGAGAAGAAGAAAGCGCGCGTCAGGGGAAAGCGAGATCAGCTTACGCAAACCAGCGCGGTCGGTGATTGGTTGCGTGATGCCGAAAGCGAGCTCTCTTATTGGTCAGGCATTCCATGTATTCTCCAAGAGAGAAAAGACGTTGACAAAGTCACAATCTCATACTATATAGTTATAGAGGCTTCCTATATTTTATGAACACTATAGTAAATCGGACCATGACTTGCGAAAACAAAAATTCTTTTCTCAATGGCGAAGCCGTTTACAATTCTGAGTCTGGCCTGCGCTAAGACCAGCGGTTGGTTAATACGCTAGTTCTCATTCGGCATAGTGCAATATCAAAGAGCGCAAGAGCGAAGTTGAAAGTGAAGCAGCGCAACATCCTCGACGTTTGTTCTTTCGAAGCTTTAATACATCAATTTGTGCATCACGACGACTCTCCCTTGCAAATACCATGGCTCCTGTTAGTGATTTAAATCTATACTCCCAATAAAAGAAACGAAAGAGAGAAGGCAACTAACATCTAATGCAACAGCGCGGCTTCACAAACCCAGCTCCCAAGGTAACCAAGCTACTTTTTCTTCTAGTTATGACTTCGACTCTAACATATCCATCCAGACAGATTCTGCCCGCTCCGCCCTCAGCTCATTCACATGCACGTTATGCAACAAATCCTACTCGCGCCACCCAGAATACGAAGCGCACATCGGCTCGTATGACCATCAACACCGAAAACGACTACAGGACCTAAAACAACTCTCACGGGACCCCAATGCAGCTGAAAGAGCTCGAAAAGCCGAAAGGAAAGCGGATGCAGAAGCGGGACTGGTGCGGGTGAATAATAATAACAACAATAACAATTCCTCTAATGCGACGGCGACAAGTAGTACCGGTGCGTCCGGGGGTGGGTTTAAGAAGGGAGGATTTAAAAGCTCGTTTACTGCCGTGAAGGGCCCTGCTGCTGTAACGCCATCAGTCAAGAAGAATGTTCTCAGGGACGACGACGATGATGACAACGACGGCAATGACGGTGTGTCTAATTTTAGAGCGTCTACGACGTCTGGTCAGCACTCAACAAAGGCGGGGGCGGGGGCAAAGCTACCACATAAAGATACTCGTTTAGTCAATGATGGTGAAAGTGATACGGATGATGATTATGGGAACGATGATAATACCGGGGAGGCTTATTATAGTCCGTTGAAGCCAACGGGTTGTTTTCCCGGGTGTGAGGGAGCGAAAGCTGTTCCGGCAACATCATGATGGTGATGATGACGATGGTTATGACTATTATATATATTAGATTCTTGTACATTATTCGGTTTCTGACACATTTCACAATATCCCTAGAGCTGGCGTTATGGTATGCAGTTTACGCAATCAACTACTCGTTCCATAAAAAGGAAATAAAAAGACATTCAAAACATAGTCGTACAATTCTAGTATTGGCTCAAATAATGGCAAGTATGACAAATCAAAAGTAGAGGAAAAGTGCAGTCAGTCCGCAGCAGTCTAAGAATATGTGACACATGACAAAATTAGGGGGGTTAAAAAAAGAATTCCTTGAAACATGTTTAATCTTTTCTCTCGGCTTGTGTGTACGTCGCATGAATTTCAAGACATGTATGAAATGACGGCTGGAAGAGATATTTCCTTTTTATAGTCGGAGAAGCTTGACGGCTTGGCCGACAATGGTATCAGGCTGAGGGAAGCTCAGCTCCTCAAGTTTCTGAGCGTAAGGAGTTGGGACATCGGCACCAGTGACACGGACAGCGGGGGCAGTGAGGTAGTCGAATCCGTACTCCATGGCAACGGCGAGAAGCTCGGAAGAAACTCCGTACATGGGGAAACCAGACTCAACGGCCATGAAGCGACCGGTCTTCTTCAGCGACTTGATAACGGTCTCCACGTCGAGGGGCTTGACGGATCGCAGGTTGATAACTTCAGCTTCGACTCCGTATTTCTCCTTGAGCTCAGCGGCAGCCTGGAGAGAGAGACCGACACAGCGGGACAGCGTAACAATGGTCAAATCTTTACCGGAGCGCTCGATCTTGGCCTTTCCGATAGGAAGAACGAAGTCGCTCTTGCGGGACTCCTCGCTCATTGGGAAAGACTGACCGTAGAGAAGCCTAAATATAAAATATTAGATTTCTCGACAGTGCGGATTCGTTTTGCTAGGGATACGTACTCGTTCTCAAGGAAGACAACAGGGTTGGGATCACGGATCGAAGCCTTAAGCAGACCCTTGGCGTCTTCTGCGCTCCAGGGCGAGACAACCTTCAAACCAGGGATAGCTCCGTACCAGGCAGAGTAATCTTGCGAGTGCTGAGCAGCGACACCAGCGGCAAAGCCATTGGGACCACGGAAAGTGATATTGCAAGGCTGGATACCTCCAGACATGTAATGCGTCTTGGCGGCGGAGTTGATAATCTGATCGATAGCTTGCATAGCGAAGTTGAAGGTCATGAATTCACACTGTGATATACAAAGCCGAAAATTAGTATCATACTTTCATTCATAGACCCAATAGACTTGAGACCAGAGTCAAGACTTACGACTGGGTGCAAACCAGCCAAAGCGGCACCAACGGCCAAACCGGTGAAACCAGCCTCAGTGATAGGAGTATCAATGACACGCTTGGGCCCGAAGCGATCAAGGAGACCTCGCGTCACCTTGTATCTGTAGTATCATTTGTTAGCTCGATCATCGAGAGCGCGAGTGATGTGTGAACGCACGCTCCATTGTATTGCGCAACCTCCTCTCCGAGGACGAAGACCTTCTTGTTGCTTTCCAATTCCTCGGCGAGCGCCTCGTTCAAAGCGTCTCTGACAGTAACCTCCTTCGTAGCCTCGGAAGCGTATGTACGGCGAGATGAGATGGACTGAGCAGCGGCAGCTGGCAGTCGGACAGCTGGGCGAGAAATTGGCAAGGAAATTCGCGACTGCAGCAGGCGACCAGTTGGTCGGAGAAACCGGGGGGCGGCCATTATCGTTGATGTGTGAAGGGAGGGAAAAGGAAGCAAAGGAAAAGTCAATTAAAAGGGGATCAATGCAAAACACACAATCGACAAAAGCAATGCACCCTGGAACTGAAGCCGGTGAAGATGATTATTGATTGATGGGTTTGGAGAACGGGAAAGTATCGGGCCGACAGCGAAAGATTTTGGGGACGATACCATCCTGTAATAGATTACCGTACGGGGCGCCGTTGTTGTTGGGGAAGCGCCGCACTTGCACTGGCGGGCGGACACACCGGCTCCCGTCTCGGTGTAGTATCACGCGTAATGACAATACGGAAAAATACCGACGTTTCCGATTGATTTTCTTGCCATCAAAAAGAATTAATTAAGGAAGGGACTGGCAGACGCAGTTGCTGAGCACAGCAACGGTATTCCTCACATAACAGAGCATTCCTTACGATTTTCTTAGGCTGTAGTTAGTTGTATTGCAGCTTCTCTAGTATGGCATCATGGCATGGCAGAATTGTTGGCGGCCTCAGGCTGCTAACCCGCCAATCATGTGGCTTCGACGCCAGCTCGCAAGGTAGCTTCAACTTGCTCAACTGACTTGAGCTCTCCATCTTTTCTATCTCTCTATACAACCCGTCGTAACTGGTGGCAGCGTTGAACCAGCCGAAATACAGTCCTTCTCTCTGCATTTAGACCACTACTCAAGTAATGATAGCTTCCTTCAGCATACATTCGCTTACCGTCCGGACAAGCGACAGCTCAAGATGATCCCAAGCGGCCTCCTAGGAGCGCTTCTGACCTTCTCTCACTACGTCCTCGCTGTACAGCCTGGCTCTCCAAGCCCGATCCCAGCCAAGCTCAGAGATATACAGTGGGGAAAGTTGAACTTTTTGCATACAACCGACACTCATGGATGGCTGGCCGGCCACCTACAAGAGTAGGAATTGTCAATTATGCACCGCTACAAACATAACTAGACTGACTCTTGTTCTCAAAAAAGGCCTTCGTATAGTGCTGACTGGGGTGATTATATATCGCTTGCAACGCGTATGCGTGAGCAGGCCGAATCGCAGGGCTGGGATCTTTTGGTCATTGACACCGGAGACCGTGTTGAAGGCAACGGGCTCTACGACTCATCAGATCCCAAGGGCAAATATCTTTATGATATCTTGAAGCAACAACCTATAGATCTCCTGTGCTCTGGAAACCATGAGCTATACAAACAGAACACTTCTGAGACGGAGTTCCTCACGAATGTCCCCAATTTCATGGACAGTTATATCGCATCAAATATCGACATAATTGACCCGAATTCGGCCAAGCTGGTTCCACTGGGCCCAAGGTTCAAGAAATTTACAACTAAGAAGCAGGGATACCGCATCATGGCATTTGGCTTCCTATTTGACTTTATTGGTAACTACAATAATACCCGAGTTCAACGGGTCGAGGACGCCGTCAAAGAAAGCTGGTTCCAGGAGGCTATCCACGACGATGAAATCGATCTTTTCATCGTGCTCGGGCATGTGCCTGTTCGATCTGAAGAATATCAAGCAGTTCACGAGGAAATAAGAAATGCCAGAGGCAACATTCCTATTCAATTTTTCGGCGGCCATTTTCACATACGCGACTATGCCAGATATGATACGCATTCATCGGGATTAGCTAGTGGGCGTTTTATGGAGACAATTGGATTCTTGTCAATTGATGATGTGAAGAGCACCGCGCCTAATTTTAGTAGAAGGTACATCGACAATAATTTGTTCTCTTTCTATCATCATACTGGTCTCAACGAAACCAATTTTTCGACGAACCATGGCCGGAACGTATCTCACATGATACAGCATGCTAGACACGCACTTGATCTTGATTATGTTCACGGCTGCGCACCCAAGACTCTCTGGGTGGACCGTACTCCGTACCCTAGCAGTGATAGTGTCTACACGTGGTTAGAAACTGAGGTTCTTCCTCAGTCAATTCGGAATCCTCTGCGTGACGGAACTTCGGCCCTTGCAGTTGTCAACACTGGAGCCATCAGATTCGATATCTTCAAAGGGCCGTTCACTCAAGACTCGACGTTCATTGTTTCTCCTTTCACAAGCGGCTTCAAGTATATTAAGGACGTCCCATATACTACAGCAAAAAGGATTGTGGCTCTTTTGAATGGACAAACAAAGATATTCACTGCATCTGCACAGCATCCTCATACCTCTTATTGCCCACTAGCTCCTCCCGAGCAGTGTGCTTATCAGTCTGGCAACATGGCCACCAAAGATAGGCAAACTGCATATCTTCAGCGAACAAGTCAGCAGCACGGACAAGCCATCATCTCGCTCGAGGTAGAATCGGATCCTCAATACTTTCCGGGATATACGACAATCGACGACGCAGGCGACGACGGTGACGATACCATCCACTCTTCCGTTTCATTCTACCAGGTACCAAATGTTATCCCAACCTTGATTCACCCACACAGCACCCAAGTTGGAGAAGAGGACCTCGATTCGTCTGAGGAACCATCGACAGTGGATTTAGTCTATGTTGATTTCATTGAACCATATATAGCTCTGGCAGCTAAGTTTTCGGGGCTCGATGTCAACCTACCGCAAGACTCCGATGTATATATGGATGGAGTAACTCTGACGCACTTGATTGAGAATTGGATCAAGAAGAACTGGAAGTGTGATGAGGCAACTTCATAGATGAGAAGTGACCACGATTTTGATTTATCTTTAGACATTGAATTTGAATTGCATTCTTACAGCCAATTTCCTATCAATAAATCCAGATCACCAGTATAATATGTATGAGAAAGCGGTTTTATACAGTTGCGATAGCAGTTTAGTCATCACCTTCATAAACAAGGATTGTTTTACCGGCTCTAAAGCCTGAGAGCGTGTCTTGGACAGCATCCACAAGTTCCTTATGGTCCTTGTCATATGTCCACTTCACCTCTTGCACCGGAATATCCTTGAATTTGCCGGAACGCGTCAAGTCAAAAACATCGCGGATCGTATTTTCCTTCAATTGGGGATTCTTATCCCCCCATTTACTGACCCAAAACCCATCAAAGACCAAGTTTTTGAAAATCAAGAGTCCGGACGGTAACGCCACGGGTTTCCTGGACATAGCGCCATAGGTGACCAGGTGTGAATCTGGGGCAAGCACTTTGGCCATGGCAGAGGCATTTTCGCCTCCGACGCAATTCAGTGCTAGTCGAATGGGCTGTTTGCCGTTGTTGGTTAGGTCTTTGACGATGGTCCGGAATTCTTTCGAGAGTAGCTCGGCCTCCGTGATGACTGCTGTCGCACCTAGCTCGAGGAGGTCCTTTTTCAGAGCCTCTGTTTCCTCTGGGTTCTCCCTTTGTCGGATAACGTTGAGTGTCTTGATGCCCCATTCGCGCGCCAATTGAATAGCTGCGCGACCGACGCCGCTATTGGCGCCGTTCTGGATCAGCCATTCCTCTCCGCTGCGCATCCAATCCCAGTCGCAGAAGTCTTTGATCATGCGATAAGCCGTGACGGGGTTGACGCTGACGGTACCAGCCTGCAATGGGGTCAGACCCTCCTTGTCAACTTTGATCAACTGGGATTCGTCCAGTTGAGCATGTGTCCGCCATGTGCCCTGACCCGTGCGTTTCATGACCACCCAGTCGCCCTTTGTGAGGCTTTGGACGTCTGGCCCCGTGGAGATGACTTGGAATGCGCCCTCATTTCCGCCGACTGCCGCGGGGTCGGAGGTACCTAGAATGGTGTTGAAGGTTGGTTTGGCAGGGTAAACGCCCTGGATCTGATTGATGTCTGCTGGATTTAGGGGAGTTGCTAGAAGACGGAGGTTCACTTGTGTTCCGCTTGGTGGTGCGATGGAATGCTTGTGTAGTCTAATAGATTATCTTTCAGCTGCGAGCATAATTGTTTCCTGTAGATGATAGCACTTACTGTAGGACGTCCTTAGGCTCTCCAAATTTTGGATACACCAGCACCTTGGCCTGTGTGTAGCCATAAGCCGACACGAAACGCTGAGCTGCAACTCCCGGTTGATATCCGCCATTTGACCGGATGAGGGGAGCTTTCACAGCAGCAGCAGAGCGGTACAAGCTCGTTGCTTGACGAATGCTGGGAGCAGCTGGTCTCAGAACTCTTGGAGCAAACATTGTGTGAATGCGAGTGTGTGTCTGTAGAGTTGCGAGAGCGACTCCAGCAGTGTTCGATAGCAAAAATGACGTACTGGTGAGCACCTCGGCACTAAGCACGAATGCGGGCGCGGAGTAGCGGACCTCATCCGAAGAATTTCTTTAAATATCATCAACACAACAACAAACAACTCAAGCATCAGTGCGACAACTCGTCGCGCTGCATTGCGTAGAGCCGTCAATGTCACTGCTTCGCGAAGCTGAAAAATGCATCGCTAACCAGAAGCTCTTCGCCGAGCTCAATGCTTTCATCACGCCGCTTCAGAGCTTATCAACAGCCTATGCGGACCACATTCGAGATGCCGATGTTCGCAAGGAGAATGGTACATCTTTCTTTGACAGGCTGTACTCTTGCACTTGGGAATGAATTGTTAATACTGTGTGTCTTTAGGCTCCGCGAAATCTCCTCTCGATGGACGGTTAATCGCCATTAAAGATAATATTTGCACTCGTTCCCTGCCGACTACATGCGCATCCCGTATGCTAGAGAAATTCTCCAGTCCCTTCGATGCAACAGTAATCAAGACCCTGGAAGATGCCGGGGCCGTCATTGGCGGAAAGACGAATTTGGACGAGTTTGGCATGGGCTCTTATTCCACTCATTCTCGTTTCGGGCCCGTGAAAAGCAGCTTCTTCGTGCGTGGTAAGGAAAGGCAAGGGGAAGGAGAACCGCTCTCTGCTGGTGGCAGTTCTGGTGGAAGTGCGGTTGCCGTTGCTACAAATCAGTGCTACGCGTATGTTGCCTGTTGTCGAGTGAGACGCTTCCTTTTTCCAACATGTGATGATGCTAATTGGGCGATTATAGTGCCCTAGGTACCGACACGGGAGGCTCTGTGAGATTGCCTGCTGCATATACGGGAGTTGTTGGACTCAAGCCTTCATATGGTCTTATATCACGCTGGGGGGTGGTTGCATATGCCAATTCTCTCGACACCGTCGGTATTATTGCGAGAAGAACATCGACTGTTCGTGAAGTGTTTGGTACGAAGAAGAAAAATACGCACATGTTTATATTCTAAAGCTAATGATTTGCTAGATGTCCTGAACCACCATGATGCGCGAGATCCTACAAGTCTATCTACATTCACTCGCTCTCGAATTGCCCAAGCTCTGCTTCAACCCCAGCTCTCGAGCCGCCTATCATCGCGGCCCTTGCGAATAGGGGTGCCTCTCGAATATAACCTGGCCGAATTGACACCAACAGTCCGCGAAACCTGGCTTTCAACACTTAAAACTCTCGAGGGACAAGGTCATTCTCTACATCCAATCTCCCTACCGTCCACAAAACATGCTCTATCCGCATACTACATTCTAGCTCCCGCAGAAGCATCCTCCAATCTCGCCAAATACGATGGCGTTAGATATGGCACGCGGGCAGATGGGCTGGACAAAACAGGAGATGAAAATGGCGATTCTAGTGATTATCTATACGCCAGGACTCGCGGCGAAGGCTTCGGCGACGAAGTTCGACGACGCATTCTACTGGGCTCATTTAGTCTGAGCGCCGATGCAATGGACAATTATTTTTTGCAAGCGCAGCGAGTTCGACGGCTTGTACAGGCCGATTTTGATAATGCGTTCGCCTTGAATAACCCGCTTGGCGATGAAAGTCAATCGCAGGCTCCACCATCAACAACGAAAGTGGATATTATTATAGGACCAACGACATCCTCCCTTCCACCCACTCTTTCATCTATCACAGAAGACGAGAATTCTGCGTCGAATACCGCGCCATTACATTCGTACGTTACTGATGCGTGCACTGTGCCTGCCAGTCTTGCGGGATTACCAGCGATATCAGTGCCTGTTTCTGTCGTGCCTTCTAGTAGCACTGGCAGTGATGAGTCAAGACATGAAGGATTTGGCAAAATAGGAATTCAGATTATCGGGCAATATGGAGATGACGAGCTTGTTTTGAGGGTTGCTGAACTATTAGAGCAATCCGAAGATTCTGCACAATGACATAGAAATGTGCAGTTTGTGTATGATATGTAAGAGTATGTTCATAGCGAGATACCATATATTTCTATTACTTTTCTTTCTCAATCATTTTATTGAATCCTGTATTCTCAATTTCTAGATGACAAATGTAGTCTAACTATGAAATAGTCATCTCAACGTCTTCGTCTTGTTGTTTCCCTTCTCCAGTGCCAGTCACAGGTTCATTATTTATAGGATTGGCGTTATTATTATTCTCATTATTATCGTCGACCTCCATTTGTGGTGTTGTCGATGCCTCCATAGCAGAATTACCATTCACGGTAATTGTCGGCGTCACACCAGTCGCCAACATGGCTGCTTGATATACAGCTCCAACCCCCTGTTGAACAACATCAGCATTGCCACCAGTCGCAGCCACGACAGCGGACGAGGATCCGTTGCCAAATTCAGTACTGATTACCGTTGGCGGTGCAGCAGCAGCATTATTAGGAAGACGAGGGTTCTTCGCAGTTTGCTTATTGCTGGTTGTAGCAGTGGTGGCAGTCCTGCTGTTGCTACTACCACCAGCAGTATCCGTATTCTCACCACCCCAGAGAAACATTGCTTCGATTTCATCCACTATGTCGGCCACAATATCCTCCACAATTTGATCGTTGAAACGCTCGCCGAACGGTTTCACAGCAACACGCGCAGCCGATTGACTTTCTTCTTCGTCTTCTCCCTTGACCTTATCTGTTTTATCGTCACCCTTGCTGTCGTCGCCAACAGAAACGAATGGTGGCGGGCCAAACCACCATGGAGGCTCAAATCTGCACTCAACAGCACCTCCACCATAGCAGCTAACCGTTGGGAAATATCCAATCATGCCATCGTCTGCGTTTTCTCGTTCGCCAATACCCAAATTATTCGTCCCATTTGTAAGACGACTTGCAGGCGGCAAGAAGGCAAACAATTCTTTGAAAGGTGTTCCCATTTTCACCCCATTCTTGAATATGGTAATGCTCGAACCGGGCAAGGTACGAAGAGAGGAGTCTTCGCTGTTGAATGGAGACGGCGGACCGAATGTAGGTGTTTCCTTCAGGTTGAACGCGTAATCGCGGAGTTGTTTTGATGGGTAGATGTTGGACTGTTGCCAACAGAAATCGGATTTTAGGTGGAAAGGCACTCGGTCCCGAATGAAGTTTGTCACTGTAGGAGGTTGAGGTGCACCGGTCTTCTCAGCGGAAGGATCATATGTTCCTTCAACAACCTTTTTGTGAAGAGATAGCGGAGGCAGTGTGATGAGCATCCCGATAACGTCTCCCTCGGCAATATTCTCGCCTTTGTCGAAGAAGTGTTCGCAGCGCATGCGGTTTATTACCTCCCCGTTTACGTCTCTTATGCCATATCCATAACAGTCAACTCCAACGTTGACGTCTAGCTCTGCCTCACGTCGCGCAAATCCGAGCCGGACATGGCCTCTTGAAGGGGAGTGAGCAGAGAAATTGGCGTCGCTGGCATTGGATGGCGGGTCTCTGACAATACCACTAATTACCTTTGCCTCGTAGTAGTACGACCCCTCTCGCGCGCAAACATTTGCCCTTGCAGAGTGCCAGGCATCACCTGTAGTCACCGCAAGACCGTCTTTGGTAAACGCAATTGCTGCTGGCGAATCCTCAAAGCTGAATCGAGCATGATAAGGAGCAATATCTGTCTGTCGATACTTCACATTCGTGAAATTGGGATCGGAAATCGCATAGCTATAACGAAACCCGTTCTTATTGGTAAGTTTGTCGACGACCTCGTAGAAATCCCAGCTTTGATTCAACACATTCGACGTTTTCCGGTACAAGAAATTCACCTGTCTCGGCTGCGGTGGGTATAAATCGGACGTTCGGGGTTCTGCGAGAAGCGCTGGTCTGAGCATAGACAGTAAAGTAGACGGGCGCCCCGAGGCTGCTGCTAATGCTGCCTTCTTCCTTGGCGGGGCAACGCTATCTGTGTCTAGGATCCCCTTCGCCTCGCGCTTTTTGCGACTGTCTTTTTTGGCTCGTTTGGAGCGCTGTTCGCCTGTGGTCGTTGGAGCACTGGGTGCGGGTGACGTTTTAGCTGCTTGTGAATCGCTGGGGTTTGCGGCTGGAGCAGCTGGGATAGGCGAATTGATGCCAGAGGAGGCCGCTGAGGTGTTAGCCGCATTTTGAGCAGAAGCCATGACCTGTATTCTGAAGTGGTGGTAGTGCCAATCTAAAGAGATTCGATCGATGAGCTATGTAGCTCCTTGAAAACGCGATTGACGCCGTTGTCGACAAGCGCGCACCGCCGAGGAATGATGTATATCGTATTATAAGCGCGTGATCATACAAAATATCAATTCCGCATGTTCGGTCGAGTTTCACAAGAATCGATAGAACGAAAGCCGAATTTAGGCACTGTCTGAGTGGATTTCGGCATCGATCACCATCGCCGGGCGGTGATGCGTTGCTGGTGTCAAAATGCCGGCAGAAGTCTCTTGGCAATGAGGGCGGTGAAACATAGGGCAAGTTATTTAGAATAGCCAATCACGTTGAGTGGTCTGTATTTCCAGCTTAGGAGGGTGTTTTTAGTTGTCATTTACTCACTGCTGTTGGCGCTTCATGATCGATTGCTGGGCATTTATAGACAAAGAAATGAAGGAGCTGTCTCTTGTCTATCGGAGTGACCAGGGTTGTAACTGGTTGGATATCGCTACCGATGGATGATGGCTCTAGATTTATGTCAATATTTCATTGTATGCAATAAAATGCAGGGATCAACCGAAGTAGCCTACGAGACTGAGACACCCGAAATTTAATGTAACAGGCTCTACTATTCTCAAAATCTTTACTAACAAGGCGTGGATATCAGAGGTGCAAGTGTAAGCAATTCCATTTCAATCAAGTTTGGAACCTCTACCACTATTCCCAACAAATGTCCCATCACCTAGGTATATATAACGTAGTCTACCAAGCCAATTCAGATGTAAGCTGGGCAGCTATCATCCCAATGGCCCGAGATCTCGTCATGCTAAAAAAGGCAGCCACACTCCGACAAATATCGTTAGGATGATACATACACAAATTTATACCTGAGGGACTTGGAACTTGACTTCAAGCATGGATACAACTAAAACCGCACCGCCTATTAGGACGCGGCAGCGAGCTGGAGCGGCATGTGAAGAGTGTAGAAAGCACAAACTCCAGTGTGACGGACAACAGCCACGGTGCGGAGTATGCCGTGAATCTTATGATATTGTACTTCAGGATCTTTTGAGAAATGGTCGCCAATTGAAGAATATCAGCAACCCACATCAGAGCTATATAGACCTCTTGGATCTTTCATCCATGGAGGAAATTTGAGCGGGATGATCCCTTTCTATCTACCTAGTGTCTCCTTCCTTGATTATCCTTACTGTTCCCATAGAGAGATTCGATTCTCAATGCGTTTTACTATCATGACATGGGTACAGTATTACGTTGAGAATACAATTTATAACGATCGAGTATTAGAAAAATATATAGAACCTAAATAAGGTAAAAATATTTGCACGAAATTGATCTTTAATGAAGGAAGACTATCTTTGTCAAAAGAAATTCTTACCTGCGAATGTAACTTGAACATACCAAGAGGAAAAGTTTGATAGTAATGTCAAAGCAAAGCTAACTATTTTGAAGCTCTTGAACATAGCCGTCATTGATGTAGCTAGATTACTCCGATAATTTGGTGAATATCCCGCCCCCCAGGGCTAAATGTTACCTGTGTTGATGATTGAGCTGTATAAATTTTAGCGACAGAAAGCACGCCTCTTGCTAAACAAGCTTACCATCCTGCGTATATTGGTAGTAAGTAACCATGCCATCGTTCCACTTGGTCACTCTCTCCTTTTGACCTCCCTTCCAAGCCCAGTATGTTTGCTCATTCTTTATCTGGCGCTTCCAGCGAAACGCTGCGTCGCTTCCAGGCTTTGCGCTCTTGCCTAGGGCATACTTTACTTCAACTCTATATTTAGTGGGTGGATCCTGAGGAACCACCTCAGTGCTTTTGTTAATAAACTGCAAAGCTGGTAGCAGGTAAATCTCCCAAAAAAGGTCCTGATTCATGCAAAATGCCGCGCCTTCATCGGTGAATACTCCATGGTGTCGCAGGCCTGCTGGCTCATAGCCATTACCTTTGGCTCTGTTAACGTAGGTAAGTATCGCAAGGGCATTTTTATCCGAGCCATCTTTCGCAACGGACGGGTGACCAGGGTCGATCCATGCGTATGGGGCGTAGTCAATGTTCGACGGGGCAAAGGTAGCATGCTCTCCTTCCCCTGCGTGGTTTGTAACAAAGGGTAACCGTTAGCATAGCACCAAGGGACAATTATCAGCCAAGTGACTCACGCCGTGGTTGTATCATCGACCATCCAATTACATTCACTTTGTTCTTATCCGCTGTTCTTAACCACCCATCAGCAAACAGCCTCAGATTTTAAAGAGTGTCGGGTCCGAGATGATCAGTTCCATATTCGCTGTTCTGCGTGTCTAGTCCTAAACTGTCGTGGGGATCTATTTGTGCGTGCCACCCGGTCAGCAGATATATCAAACAAGAATACCTGAGAGACACTCTTGCCTGATGTATCAAGATCGAGTTGGTATAGCTCGAAGACCAAATTATTGAAGCCACCCGCTTGCTAGAAGGCTTGGCTTCTTTCGTCAGCATCGTCAACTGCCCTATTAGCTAGATAGCCGTTTAGCTCAGGTTACTCTCCACATTATTAGTCGGTCTTTAATTGCGAGCGGTTCAGTCATACCAATTCTGGTCTTGAACGTCAGCCTCCACCCCTGAAGATTGTACTGGACGAATTTGCTCTCTCTCCCTTGAGGTGTAGACCGCAACTGAATCAAGCCTCTAGTAAAGTTAAGCGTGAACAGAATAAAATAGGCAGGGCTGGCCTCTTCGACGTGGATTTTAACATGGGGTGCTCCGACCAGCCCATTCTCGATCCATTGTCCCCGCTTGTCGTGTCTATTAACTTTGCGACGCTCCACATTTTCCTTGTCGTGTCGATGAAAAGCAACATCGTTTTTTTACATGCCTTGAAGCCTTCGTTGATGATATGCTGATTGAGTACAAAGATCTGATCGTACGGGCTGGGATCGGTCTCGTTGACCCGGCTGCGTTGGATGGGGTCGGTGAACGCCATTCTGTATGCAATAGGTGCAAACTAAAGTATCACAAATCCGAACGAAATGGGTGATGGGACTGCTGAGGTTTAGACTGGCATCGATGAATAAATAGTACAATTTCAGCTCAACTGACAAAGAGGGGTCGCAACCCATCACGCTTGCGATGACCATGGCTGACTGAAGGGCCTTTAGCTCGGTAATAATTGCCATGTTCACTACTTTGTGGAGGCTGTACTCAGCTCCTCACTGCCCTACTTTCCATACGACTAGGTACTCTGTACAGAGTTGAAAGTGGTCAGATGGGGTGCTATGCATGTTATGTTTTTACTACTTGGCGTTTCTGCTGCGATGGGATTGGCTGATACTTTCCGAGGGAGGCTTGCTGGAAATGGGACCAGTGAGTGGGATTTGCCAGTGTGGAGCTGCGTTGGATAAGGTTGCTTCCGTGCGGGTCAAGTGGGACAGTCCTTACGGCTTCATCAAGATTATTGGTTACATCTAATAATACGTTGATGACGGCCTCGTATGTTTGAGTGATTAATCGCTATAGAACGCAGATGTAGAAGGTCTCTCAATGTGCGGCTTTGTGGAAATCAAAGAGAGGCTGTACCTGAGGGTCGAAACAAGCCTATAGTGGGAATATATTGTGGAAGTGAGAGATTCTTTGTGCAAGAGCACCTCAGAATGCTTTTCGTATCGTGATTGACGAGCGAAACTGTTGCCGTTTTTCATGTAGAAGAATTGTATGCGGACAAATTGACTCCATGTCAACGCGGCAACCGCCAAATAAATACCCCCGATCCTGACAGACCGTCAACATCGTGTGGCTACAGACTAAATATGCCCGTCATCAATACCCCACACCGTCCAGCTCGGAAGAAAGCTTTTCTTGATACTCTTTGCTCGAATGCTAAGTACCCGCGACCTTGCATAACAGGCATTACTGTCAGATGGACTATTCCGGCGACTAAGAGGCGGTGGAATCGAGAGGCTTTCTTTTTGGTATCTAAGATGTCGTATGAAAACTTAGATACTATAATTTGCATACGGGTTCCAGGTAGTACGTATATTGCTATTCAAGTATGGAGGAACGGGTCTTGATAAATGTCGATGTTAAACGCAGTGGTACAATTACCAAACGGCGCACGAAGATAAAATCCATCCTTCCCGTCTATGTCCTACGAAAACATAGGAAGGACTGGATCCTTGTGCGATGGTCGAAAGAAGATGACCGGGCTTCTGCAGAGTTAGCGGAACTTCATCGTGTTACTGGATATGGCGCTGTGACGCCCTTTTACGAGAATCACAATTCACAAATTGTTTATAGTAATCCTCGCGGATTACCTGAGTGAGAGGTACAGGCCAAGTCGATTTTGCGAACTTCTAGAGGGCACATGGCTACGAGTCGCTGTTCACATACACTCGGCCATATCGACGAATCCCGACGAGACATAAACAGTGATTAAAAATTATATTTCGACCAACTATCTCACCGATTCCACTTATTTTGAAACTGTAAGCTCCCCAGTATGATAATGTCTAGTAATCTAGCAGAGCAATCTAAAATCTCTTCCTTTGATCTCATGATCTTCCATCACAACAGGGGAACGTCAACCAGACAAGAGCGTCATTGAAGCGTGTGTGATGATAATCTTGACGCTCCATTGTATCGCTGAAGGCAGTGGCCCATGGGAGGTGTTGGAAAAAGAATCGAGCGTGAGGTAGAAAGGAATGAAAAATTCCTTTGATCAATTGAGCATACATCACTATAAATAACAAATGATGGCTATTCTAATAATCTAGATATCTTTCCCCATAAAGACTAGGATCAGATTATAGCCTGTGTTATTGAAAGTTAAAGAGTGTGCTTCTCAAGTCCATAAACCTCATTTTTGTCGCGCAATTTCAAACTTCAGTTCTCGCTCGGGTAGTCGTTGTTCTGGCTGTTGAACTGTGTAGCTATAAAGTATGTCCTGTCATGATTTTCTAGATCTGCCATCTCCAAAAGCTGAATATCACTTGCAATGGGCATTGAGAGGTGGCTCTGTTGTTATTGTAGCGTTTTCTGTAGATACTTTATAAGATGTGCTCGAGATTAGCATTCTCTTAGAAGTACAGAGCTGAAGTGAATCTTAAGTATAACCTTATCTTTTCATGGGTCAAGTAAATCACACCTACATAACAGTAGCAAAAGTTCATAATATTTCTAGTGCCGGATGGAACCTCAAGAATAGATATCATTACACAGCAAACTTTGTAAGCAGCTGAATTCACCTAAGTTGCTCTATAGACAGGATAAATGCATCTAAACTCATGAATAAGACAAAATATGCGTTTTGTTGGCCTAAATAGTTATTATGATGTCTTCAAAACATGCTTCGTCCACTATACATAGGTCAGGCCTCCATCGACAGCTATGTTTTGGCCGGTCACAAATGAGCTTGCCGGACTGGCGATGAAAGCTACTACACGTGCAACTTCTTGGACAGTCCCATTTCTCTTGATACTTTGCTCGACACGGAACTTCTGCACCAGTGGGTGATCCTCCGGTGGCGCCAGATCAGTATCAATAGGACCTGGCGCAATAGTGTTGACCGTGATCCCTTCGGGACCGAGCTCCTCTGCCCATCCTAGAGCAATCGCACCGAGAGCAGCCTTTGACCCGGCATACAGGGCCGCAAATTGACTACCACTGCGAGCCACGACACTGCTAATATTGATTATCCTTCCTCCTGGAGCTGATAGATACGGCAAAGCCGCTTGTACCAGCAGAAAGGACCCGCGAACATTGGCCTGGAAAAGCGTGTCGAAGTCTTCCGGAGCAATGGTTGCAGTATCAGGATGGAATATAGCGGCTCCCGAATTGTTCACAATGATGTCGATCTTTCGACCAGGGAATGCGGAAGTGACTGTGGAAATAATATCTTTGCCAAATGTCAAGCTGGATGCATTGCTCTGGACAGCAATGGCTTTCACGTTCAACGACTCGATTGCTTTCACACTCTGCAGAGCTGCTTCTTTGTTGGTATTGTAGTGAAGAACAATCTAACACGGTTGTTAGTTTAGAACGCTCAAAAAAACAGAGCAAATTATTTCATATCCAACATACATCCGCACCAAGTTGAGCAAGCTCATTCGCGATGCTGAAGCCTATTCCGTTTGCTTTTCCGCTGCCAGTAACAATGGCAAGTTTTCCTTTGAGAGACATTTTTGCTGGGTTGCGAATTGCTCAGAGGAAGATGTTTGTGATACTTCGGAGGGCATATATTGGCAATCGAGATATCAAATGTGCTAGACTTAGTGAGTTAGGTATTATTGTTGTCGTTGTTCTAAGCTGCTCTATTCTGAAGTAGAGGGTCATATTTATACATGCGGACACATGTTGGAGGGAAATGAAAGAATATTACAGAAGACAAATCTGGAAGTCCATCACTCATCTTCTACTCTTCATAAAGTGATGACTTTCAAATCAACTGATTGAATTAATGACACTCGATGTGGTAGAAATGTTGCTTCTGAGCCTCTCGCCGTCGCTCGGCGAGCTCGGCGAGACTGCAAACAGCGCGAACGAATCAGGATGCTCATATGTTATTTTCTACCAATAGTAATGTATCCATGGACCCGCACTGGACATGAAAATTGCTGAGTAATTCTAGCCCTAAAAGGTGAAAATATATTATTGGATACATATTAGATCAACTCAAGATTTGTCATTAGAAGATGACAAATAGGCACAGTGCTTATTATGAATGTTTACTGAAACTGAGGTATGTGCCGTTGGCGAGCTGAAATCGTCTTGGACGAGGCTTGACGCCTTGGTCAAGGCAGAGAAGAGATGATCAATCAGGTAAGTTACAAAACGAACATTGCACATATCAGTGTTGGAAAGTCTTGGATTGTTATCTAAGGAGGCGCTACGGCCTCTCAGATGAGATTCTCGTCAACAACACTTCCAGGTCTTGGGAGAGAATTTGGAGAAAACGTGCTGTTCAGCATGGAATTTGGGGGTGGGGGGGGGGGGTGATGGTAAAGTTCCTAGTTATATTCGTTCATCTCAGGTATTTCCTTACTTGATTGTACAGGTTCACAAAGATTTGGCTGACTATATTAATAGATTGGCATAAAGATGACCACTTTCGAGGAGTATTGCGTTGAGACTGAATTTTCACGTATATTGTAGAGAAAATGCCCAAGTTAGAACTCACAGCGTGTCTCAGAATTTGGTTCGAAATATAAAGACATGAATACGGGCACAAAAGCTTCCATTAAACATGTATTGATTTCGAGCGTTGTTTCACCAAAGTGCTATAGTCAAGAGTATATTACCTAGATAGTAGTAGGAAAATAGTCATACACTCGTAACATAATCTTCCAAAGAAGCCGTGAAGCTGTAAATTAATTTGACTGGCTGTATTCACCAAGGACTGAGCTATAGAAATGGTCAGATATGCCAGAGTTTGGCCTTAAAGAAACCTCAGAACTTCCCCATTGAATAAAACTCGGGTCTAATTCAGGAACGTTTGCCAGGTTTCCGAAATCCAATTGAGTCTGCCACAGGCCGTCAAAGTTAGTCACTTGCGTTTTCCCACTTTTGGCAATAAGAGCTTCATCACGACGAATTTCAGCCTCGCGTTTCAGAGCAAAAAGTGGCTTCCATAATGCCCCTTGATGGATCTTTCCATTTTCAAATATAATGTGTATTTGAGTCCAGGCTCGCTGCACCTCTGGATCCCCTTGGTCTGTGCTGTGACGTAAATATACCAGTATTGTTGATGCAAGATGCCACTTGGTAGTTTCGTGGAATCCGTGAAACAGCCAGTCCCAGTGTCGTTCGGCATACACTTCCCGCAGAGATCGAGTAGTCTCACAGATGAAAAGAGCCTTTCGAAACAATTCTGTACGAAATTCGGGGGTTGACCACTCCCGATGCTTTAATAAGGATTGCCGCGTGAAGAACCATAGCCATTGGAGGTTAAGAGTCACCAAATCTCCGGTTATGCATTGTATAGGCTCGTTGAAAGAATTTTGTGCGTAGAAGTTTTCGATTCGAGACTTTGCCTTTGACATAAGCCGATCGTTATTGTTCAAATATGCGTCTTCGGAACCATGTTCTGGTATCTCCATTTCAAGAATAGCTCTCGTCAGCATCGATAATTCGTAGAAGGCAAGCGCTGGAGCCATTTCAGTCCAGCCAGAAATCGCAGGAGGAAGCTTGCGGCTAAACTCGCAAGCGTCCCAGCCACTGTCTGGCGAATTTTGCGGGAGCTGCGTAGCCCCGTTGCTAAATGTCGAGATAGGAAACGGCTCAATACCGTGGATTTGAAGAGCTCGTACATTGATCGTACAGAGGTGATGCCACAGTCGACGGCGAATTTCCACGGCGTAAGGGCTGAGATTGAATTGCGTTCCGTCCTGGTGGAGGCCCATGCGGGTGGCTAGACTTAATGAGAGGCCACTCAATGACGTCCATTCAAGACTCGAAATGTCTATTTCGGACAGGAGTGTGATATATAATGCAAATGCTGTGAGTGCAGTCATAGAGTGTGTAGAGAGAATGTTTATCTTTTCGAGAGCTTTTTGGGTGGCGGCTATAAAGCGAGTTACAATATTGTCTTTAGATTCGCCAAAATATATGAGAACATCTTTGACGTGAAGGGAATGCGCGCCAAATGCATAGATCGAGAAGAGAAGGGCTTCGAAATCTCCTCTTTGGGACGCAAATGACTCTTCGTTGCGGTTAAATAGATCTAATTCCAACTTAAAGCGCGGTTTGTGGAATAGACGAACGAATGGATCAACGTTAGACAAAAACTGATCAATTAGAAACTCCGATGCAGCTCTCGGAGACCTGTACATGCTTAAGTCGGATTGTTGCTGAGAGTGAAACAAAAGCCCGGTAGTGCCATGTAATGCTTTCTCTGATTTATCTTGTTCAAGTAGAAATGAGAGGCTTTCCACCTAAAATAGAGTTGGTTTTAATGCTTGTTTTCCGATTGTATTCTTATTGATGTGCCGATTCTCACCTCTTCATAAAGTCCAGCCCAGAATGTTTCCTTAACATATGCCGCCTGCGCATTCCGAAAACACAGCTTT
Source organism: Talaromyces atroroseus (assembly GCF_001907595.1). Taxonomy (NCBI): domain Eukaryota; kingdom Fungi; phylum Ascomycota; class Eurotiomycetes; order Eurotiales; family Trichocomaceae; genus Talaromyces; species Talaromyces atroroseus. Next base: position 3,007,022 of record NW_017971433.1, read on the forward strand.
CCAGTATGGTTTTGTGGATTTCCTCTTGTACTGATATTCTCCAAGTCTTTAACACAGTTTTCCAGCACAGAAACAATATTTGCCAGTGCTGGCTGGCCCTCGGCACTTCCTACTGACTGACCAAGAGAGCTCCGAGTGCTACGCTCCGGGTGGTTGGAGACCCGTATAACTGACTCTTGCAGACGGGTTATTCTATTGACCAATTCGACATCCACAGGAGCCGATCCTCCAAGTGGACTCGAGAAGTCTGGTCGCGATTCACGCTCATAGTGACACTCGATCCCCGCCTTTGCACAATTCGTGCAAGGTTGAGTTTTGGAACAACGGACTTTGCGGCGTCGGCATGTAGCGCAAGGAAGACGATTTGGCTCAGATATCGTCTTCTCCATGGTGTCGTTGCAAATTCGACCAGCAACCTCCACTAAAGCTTGTATATTTTGCTGTTTGATGGAATCTGATGGCGTTTATCTCTCGGTGGGGATGCTGATTAACGTATTTTACGGTAATATTGCCTCCAAAATTAGGGTGGCATGGTACGGAGGTTTACGGTACAGTGCCTAATAAATACCGTTCCTTAAATGGTACTAATAAAAGATAAGGAATATATAGCATTAATTATAAAACTAAGTTGAAAATGCTCTCTCTACTTTGAATAGAGTTTTAAGGATGAATAGTTATTGTAATTATTTATTATCTAGGATTTATTCTATAATTTTTTGACCGGGTGATTATTATGAAAGAGGGCTGTATTATTGAATATATGTAATGAGTCTTGAAGGCTACTATGTAAACCAATTTCTTTATTCTGACAAATGGCATAGGCAGATAATGACAGTGAGGAAGACATTTCTTGAAAGGAGTAAGAGACATTATTATCTATATTTTCGGTGATTGGTTTTCCTTCTGCATTACGCACCAAGAGCTACTATGTCGTAAGTGAAATGCGTTTCCTTTAGGTGTCGCCGCAATGTCACGCGCCTGGATCCACCCTAGTTGTCACTGGTTGTGTCGAGGTACAATACGATGATTGAACCACACAAAGGTTTATAAGGGTAACTTGTCAATAAAATCGGACATAATTCTGACTAGTTAATAACAAGATTAGTCAATTCTAACTAAGATAGAAGAAGCACCTTAAAGTATTATAATACTTTAAATAGGTTTATCTTACTGACCCTCTTAATATATAATTAAGTAACTTAGATTAAAGAGCTATACTAAGTAGAAGCTAAATATAAAAATAAGTATATTTATATAATTAATATCCCTTATATTTATTTTATACTCTAGAATATATACCTAATTATATATCTAATAGTTCTATTTAACACTATATACATTTCCTCTACACTCTATAATATATATTATGGTGTATACTAATCACATATTTTCTTATATTAACTATAAGTCTATATATTTAATGACTGCTTTGCATATTAATGCATGTAAATAACTAGTTATAATATTAACTACTTTAACTAAATATCTTTTCTTAATAGTATTAATTTCTGTTTAATATTATATAAATTAATTTTATAATATTATTTCTCTCTTTTAGAACCTTTGTCCCTTAAAGATATAAATAGAAAAACTTATCTGTCAGAGAATCAGAACGTCACAGCCAATGGATCAGGTTAGTCACTACGAGACTAATGCACATCGGAACAAAGGATTACCCGCAAAGCCTTAGGG